>NC_058135.1:89271818-89617345 GCF_016433145.1 Gracilinanus agilis
ACACCAATGCAACTACCAACAATTTGGAAATTGGTCTTGATCAAGGACACATGACAAAACTAGTGGAAATGCGCATGGGTAGGGGGGGTGCGGGGGGGGTTGAAGGGGAAAGGAGGAGCATGAATCATGTAACCATGTTAAAAATGAATATTAATAAATGTAAAAAAAATCATTGTAGTTCAAAACATTCTAGTAAAATTAATTTAAAATTTTCAAAAAAAAACTATCTCAGAGGGAAAAAACATGAAACATGTAACTAGGGGAAAATATTCAAAATAAAAATAAAAAATAAACTATCTCTTCATAGTCTTTAATTACACATTAATTGGAGAATAGCTCTTATTCATACAATTATTAATCAATTTCCTTGATGTAAACATGGAAAAATTATGACAACTTGGTTTTTCTCTTTAAAAAAATGAATTCAGGAGCCAAGAAGGAAGAGTAACTATGGAAGCAGCTTGCCATTTCACCACAAAAATCCTCTCTGAACAAGAGTAAAATATCACCACAAAACTAATAAAGGAGTGAAAGAACCAATAGAGACAGAGGGAAACAACATTCAAAAAAAGAAAACCCCCAAAGTAGGCAGAGATCATCTGAGGAACTAAGGTGAGAGGGCAGCAGAGCTAGCATGGGGCATAGAAGTGAGGGAAGAGCAAACCAAACCCCCACTGCCCCACAATCTGCTCTCACAGGTTCTGAACTTAAGCTTAAGCTAAGTCATACCCTGAGATCCTATAGGGAAAACAGAGGGTCAAGCCAACTAACACACCTTAAAATTGCAAACCTGTGGAGAAGTACAGAGTCCTAGCCCAAGGCAATCTGGGCTGAAGAAGGCAGATCTATGTGGGCCCAGAGTATAGCCAGGAATCCCAGGCTGGGCGTGGGTAAGGACACAGTTCTCAGAGGGAGCCTCCCCAAGATATTTTTGCCCAAAACTAAGGGTGGAGCTCTAAGACAGGAAAATTAAATTTGTTCCTGATTGAATCAAAAATACCTTGAGATAAGACTTCTGGTTAAGATGGTGGCAGAGTAAGGAGCAGCTGCTTGATCTCTCCTAACCAAAGCATACAGGACTCCTCAAGGGGACATAAAAATGAATCCAGATGAACAAAGGGACCCTACAACAGGGCGCAGCATTGAAGGTATGAGGAATCGGGGCTATAAATTTCCACGCTATAAAGAGGTGAGACAGCTCTCACTAAAAGGCGAGAGAAAGAAGCCCCTCCCCCACCATCCACACCATGCACAGCGCCAAGGCCAGCCCACAAGAGTTAAAGCAGATTTGAGGCACCCATTAAGTCACGGGCAGCTCCAGGGCTTGTTCCTGAGAGCAGCAAGACTTAGGACCCCAAGAGGCTAAAGAACACACACAAAATTTCCTGAGTGCCTGTGCGGGTGAAGGCATTGCCCTAGCCACGGACAAGGATCTTGAGCGCAGGCTTGGACCTCAAGTGGGAACCCTGTGCAGACGGGAGCCCGGCTGTGGAAGCAGCACCCTGAGACTGCTGAAGGAGCCTCGGGCAGAGGGGCAGACCAGGGACAACCAGGAGGCTCAAACCTGAGAACAAAGAGACCTGAGACCTCGGGAGCCTAGAGAGTGCAGACAGAACCTGAGTGTGATGATAAAGCTGAGAAGGCTCAGGGCTAACAACAATGGTAAGCCAAAATCAGAAATCCCAGAAGAGAAAGATTATCAAGAAGAAATCTGTAACACTCGACAACTTTTAGACAGATGAATCCAGACAAGAGAGGAGAACAAACAAGAAATCATATCCAAACCTTCCCAAAATAATGAAAACTGGTCACAAACTATTGAAGGGTTCAAATCTGAGATGATGAAAAAGATGGAAGAGATCTGACAAGAAAATAACAGTTTAAAAGGCAGAATTTCACAATTGGAAAGTGAGGCTCAGAAATCAAATGAACTGATAAGCAAATTGAACACCAGAAGTGACCAGATTGAAAAGGAAAACTAAAAGATTATAGCTGAAAATCAGTCTCTAAAGGCTAGAATTGAAAAATTAGAAGCCAATGATCTCTCAGGACAGCAAGAACAAATAAAACAAAGTCAAAAGACTGATAAAATAGAAGGAAACAGGAAATATCTCAATGAGAAAGTGACAGGCCAAGAAAACTGGTCTAGAAGAGACAAAAAATTTGAGAATCATTGGTCTTCAAGAAAAAGCAGAAATTAATAGAAACTTGGACTCTATACTAAAAGAAATTATTCAGCAAAATTGCCTTGAAGTTCTAAAACAAGAGGACAATATAGACATTGAAAGGATCTATAGATCACCATCTAAACTAAACCCAGAAAGGACAACACCCAGGAATATAATAGCCAAATTCAAGAGCTTCCAAGTAAAAGAAAAAATCTTACAAGAAGCCAGAAAGAGACAATTCAAATATCAAGGAGCACCAATCAGGATCACACAGGATCTGGCAGCCTTCACGCTAAAAGACCGGAAGGCTTGGAATATGATATTCAGAAAGGCAAAAGAGCTGGGCCTTCAACTACAGATCAATTACCCATCAAAACTGACTATATACTTCCAGGGAAAAGTATGGGCATTCAACAAAATTGAAGATTTCCAAGTATTTGCACAGAAGAGACCAGGACTAAATGGAAAGTTTGATATCCAACCACAAAAATCAAGAGAAACATGAAAAGGTAAATAAAAAACAAAGGGGAAGGAAAGAAAACTCATAATTTTTTAAATTTTACTCTTTAAGGGCTTCAATAAGATCTAATTATCTGTATTCCTATGTGGAGAAATGCTATGTATAATTCTCTGTAGTGAACTCTATTCACTATTATTGCAATCAAAAGAATAATTCATAGGGAGAGGGTGGAATACTAAATGGTCTAAGACGACATGAGGGTGGGAAAGAGGGGGGGTGAATAGTGGGGGACACCAAGAGAAACTTGAGTGAATAAGAAAAGGGAGACCTCACCTCTAATGAAGGAGAAATTAAGGCAATCATTAAAAACTATTTTGCCCAATTATATGGCAATAAATATAAAAATTTAGGAGATATGGATGAATATTTACAAAAATATAAACTACCTAGATTAACAGCAGAAGAAATAGAATACCTAAATAATCCCATATCAGAAAGAGAAATTGAACAAGCCTTCAAAGAACTCCCTAAAAAAAATCGCCAGGGCCTGATGGATTCACAAGTGAATTCTATCAGACATTCAAAGAGCAACTAATCCCAATACTATACAAATTATTTAATATGATAAGCAAAGAAGGAGTCCTACCAAATTCCTTTCATGACACAAATATGGTACTGATTCCAAAACCAGGGAGATCAAAAACAGAGAAAGAAACTATAGACCAAAACTATAGACCTAATGAACATAGATGCAAAAATCTTAAATAGAATACTAGCAAAGAGACATCAGCAAGTAATTAAGAAGATGATCCACCCTGATCAGGTGGGATTTATACAAGGAATGCAAGGATGGTTCAACATTAGGAAAACCATCCACATAATTGACCATATCAACAGTCTAACAAACAAAAATCACATGATTATCTCAACAAATGCTGAAAAAACCTTTGACAAAAGACAGCATCCATTCCTTTTGAAAACACTGAAAAGTATAGGAATAGAAGGACCTTTCCTAAAAATAATAAACAGTACATGCCTAAAACCATCAACAAGCATCATATGCAATGGGGATAAATTAGAAGCCTTCCCAATAAGATCAGGAGTGAAACAAGGATGCCCATTATCTCCTCTATTATTTAACATTGTACTAGAAACACTAGCAGTAGCAATTAGAGAAGAAAAAGAAATTGAAGGTATCAAAATAGGCAATGAGGAGACTAAGCTATCACTCTTTGCAGATGATATGATGGTATACTTAAAAAATCCTAGAGAATCAACTAAGAAGCTTGTAGAAATAATCAACAAAGTTAGTAAAGTTGCAGGATACAAAATAAATGCACATAAATCATCAGCATTTCTATTTATTTCCAACACATCACAGCAGGAAGAGTTAGAAAGAGAAACACCATTTAAAATCACCCTAGACAATATAAAATACTTGGGAATCTATCTACCAAAACAAACACAGCAATTATACGAAAACAATTACAAAACACTATCCAAACAAATAAAACTGTATCTCAACAATTGGAAAGCCATTGATTGCTCATAGGTAGGGAGAGCTACCATAATAAAAATGACAATTCTACCCAAATTAATTTACCTATTTAGCACCATACCTATCAAATTACCAAAAACTTCATCACTGACTTAGGAAAAACTATAACAAATTTCATTTGGAATAACAAAAGATCAAGAATATCAAGGGAAATAATGAATAAAAATGTGAAGGAAGGGGGCCTAGCAGTACCAGATATTAAACTATACTATAAAGCAGCAGTCATCAAAACAATATGGTACTGGCTAAGAGACAGAAGGGAAGATCAGTGGAATAGACTTGGGGTTAATGACATCAGCAAGAAAGTGTATGATATACCCAAATAGTCCAACTTTTGGGACATGAATCCACTATTTGACAAAAACTGCTGGGAAATTTGGAAAACAATATGGGAGAGATTAGGTTTAGATCAACATCTCACACCCTACACCAAGATAAATTCAGAATGGGTGAATGACTTGAATATAAAGAGGGAAACTATAAATAAGTTAAGTAAACACAAAATAGTATACCTGTCAGATCTCTGGGAAAGGAAAGATTTTAAAACCAAGCAAGAGTTAGAGAAAATTACAAAATGTAAATTAAATGATTTTGATTATATTAAGCTAAAAAGCTTTTGTACAAACAAAAACAATGTAGTCAAAATCAGAAAGGAAACAACAAATTGGGAAAAAAATCTTCATAATAAAAAACTGTGACAGGGGTCTAATTACTCAGATGTACAAGGAGTTAAATCAATTGTATAAAATAATCAGGCCATTCCCCAATTGATAAATGGGCAAGAGACATGAATAGGCAATTTTCAGGTAAAGAAATCAAAAGTATAAATAAGCACATGAGAAAGTGTTCTAAATCTCTAATAATTAGAGAAATGCAAATCAAAACAACTCTGAGGTATCACCTCACACCTACAAGATTGGCTAAAATGAAAGAAGGGGAGAGTAATGAATGCTGGAGGGGATGTGGCAAAATTGGGACATTGATGCATTGCTGGTGGAGTTGTGAACTGATCCAACCATTCTGGCTGGCAATTTGGAACTGTACCCAAAGGGTCATAAAAGAATGCCTGCCCTTTAATCCAGCCATACCATTGTTGGGTTTTACCCAAAAGAGATCATAAACAAAGAGACTTGTATGAAAATATTTATAGCTCTGCTTTTTGTGGTGGCAAAGAACTGGAAAAGGAGGATATGTCCTTTAATTGGGGAATGGCTGAACAAACTGTGGTATATGCTGGTGATGGAATACTATTGTGCTAAAAGGAATGATAAACTGGAGGAGTTCCAGGTGAACTGGAATGACCTCCAGGAATTGATGCAGAGTTAAAGGAGCAGAGCCAGAAGAACATTGTACACAGAGACTGATATACTATGGTAAAATCGAATGCAATGGACTTTTGTACCAGCAGCAATGCAATGACCCAGGACAATTCTGAGGGATTTATGGAAAAGAACGCTACCCACATTCAGAGGAAGGTCTGTAGGAGAGGAAACATAGAAGAAAAAAACTGCTTGAATGCATGGGTTGAGGTGGACATGATTGGGGATGTAGCCTTGAAACTACCACACCAATGCAACTAACAACACTTTTGAAATAGGTCCTGATCAATGACACATGTTAAAACCAGTGGAAATGTGCATCAGCCATGGTTGGGGGGATACCAGGGGGTGAAGGGGAAAGTAGGAGCATGAATCATGTAACCATGTTAAAAATGAATATTAATAAAGATTTAAGAAATTTTAAAAAATACCTTGAGATGAAAAAACAGAAGACTAAGCCTGAGGCTAGAATCTGATCAGCACTTGATCTAATCAAGTTCAGAATAATCAAAAATTTACACCCAGGCCTCAGGAAAGTCTTTAAGCTATCAGTATCATAAGGGTCAATTGAATCAGCATGGGGAGGGGAGAGCTCTCAGCCCTCAGACCATCTGGTAAACTAGTAACAACCCAGAAAATAAGCCAAAAATAACATCAAGAAAGGAATGTTTAAAAGCATACTCTAACACCCAGAAACAAGAGGGTATCTATAATTAGAAAAATGAGCAAACAATTAAAAAAGCACCTAACTTTAAAGACTTTTTATGGAGAAAAAGAGCAAGGTACAGAAACCAAAAGGGACAGTGAAAGCAAAGGAAAAACACCCAAAATCCAAAAGAAAAATATGGATTGGACACAGATTCTGGAAGAGTTAAAAAAAAAGATTTCAAAACCAAATTATTAGAGGTAGAGGAAAAGTGGTGCAAAGAAATGAAAGTGATGCAAGAAGAAATGGACCAATCATAAAAGGAGAACCAAAAACTGACAGGAAAACCAGGTCTTAAAATTCAGAATTGTCCATCTAGAAACCAATGATTTTCTGAGAAATCAAGAAGAATAAAACAGAATGAAAGGAATGAAATAATATAGTAAAACATGAAATATCTTATTGAAAAAACAACTGACCTAGAAAAATAGATCCAGAAAAGACAATCTGAGACTTATTTGATTACTTAAAAGCCATGATGAGTAAAAAAACTTGGATATCATATTACAAGAAATTATCAAAGATAACTCCCCAGAAAATCCTTGAACAAGAAAATAAAATTGAAATTGAAAGAATTAACAGATTACTTCCAGAAATCCTCAATTAACAAATTCCAAGAATGTAATAGCCAAATTCAAGAGCCACCAAGCCAAGGAAAAAGTACTTCCAACAGCCAGAAAGAAAGTATTCAAATACCATGGAGTGACAATCAGGATCACTCAGGAACTATCAGCA
This sequence comes from Gracilinanus agilis, assembly GCF_016433145.1. Taxonomy (NCBI): domain Eukaryota; kingdom Metazoa; phylum Chordata; class Mammalia; order Didelphimorphia; family Didelphidae; genus Gracilinanus; species Gracilinanus agilis. Next base: position 89,278,765 of record NC_058135.1, read on the forward strand.
TCTACATTAAAGGATTGAAATTGGAATTGAAAAGGAATGATATTGAGAAAGGTGAATGTTTGGGTTTACAACCCAGAGTCACCTATCCATCTAACCTGAGTATACTCTTTCAGGGGAAAAATGGTCATTCAATAAGATAGAAGATTTCCAAGCATTCCTGAGGAATAAGCCAGACCTAACAAAAAAATTTGAAGGCCAAATGTGAGACACAAGAGAAGCCCAGAAAGATAAATATGAAAGAGTAAATTTAAGGGACTCATTAAGGTAAAAATGTCTATATGTCTATGTGGAAAAAGGATTTCTATAATTCTCAAAAATTATTCTCAGTGGGATTTATGGAAAAGAATGCTACCCACATTCAGAGGAAGAACTACAGGAGTGGAAACACAGAAGAAAAACAACGGCTCGAACACATGAGTTGATGCAGACATGATTGAGGTTGTAGACTCAAAATGACCACACCAATGCAACTATCAATAACATGGAAATAAGTCTTGATTGATGACACATGTTAAAACCAGTGGAAATGTGCGATGGCTTTGGGAGGGGTGTGTGAAGGGGAAAGTAAAAACACGAATCATGTAACCATGGAAAATTTTTCTAAAAAATAAAATATTATAAAAAGAAGAAAAAAAATACTCACAGTACTAGAGAAGATAGAAGGAATTTACTCAGAAAGAAGGTGGAAAAATATGCTGATTATGATAATATGATACATATGATGATATATGATGATATGATATATGTAAATGTGATATGGAACCATATATAAGTATGATATATGTATGCATATAAATGACATGTGAAAAATCAATAAAGGGCTGAAAGAGAGGGTTGCATTGAAATAAAAGGGAAGTGAGAGATAGAATGGAGTAAATTATATAACAAAAGGAGGTGAGAAAAATCAAAAACAGAGAGGAGAGCATAATGTTGTTGATGGGTGATGCTTAAACTTTACTCTCTTTGTAACTGGCTCAGAGAGGGAAAAATGAGTATATTCAGTGGGGTGGGGCATAGCATTCTCTCTTTCCCTACAGAAAAGTAGAAGGGGAATGAGACAAGGGAAATAGGGGGTAATTGAAGGGAGAGAGAACTGGAGGGAGGTGAGAAAAAGCAAAATACTGCTGAGGAGGAATAGAGCAAACAGGAATAGAACAGGATCCAAAGGGATGGAGGGCAACACACAGTTACTAATCAAAACACTTAATGTGAATGGAATGAACTCACACCCATTAAACAGAAGTGGATAGTAGAGTGGATTAAAACCCAGAATTCAACTATATGTTGTTTGCAAGAAACACATTTCAAGCAAGGTGACACACATAGATTCAAGGTAAAAGGCTGGAGCTAAATATATTATGCATTTTCTAAAGTAAAAAAAAAAAAAAAGCAGGAGTAGCCATCATGATACCAAACAAATCCAAAGTAGAAACTGATCTGATTAAAAGAGATAAGAAAGGAAATTATATTTTGCTAAAAGGTACTATAAACAATGAAGTAATATCATCACTAAACATTTATGCAGCAAATGATATAGCACAGGGATCGGCAAACTTTTTGGCTGTGAGAACCATAAACGCCACATTTTGTAAAACGTAATTTCGTGAGAGCTAAACAGTGCTCACAGTGCAAGCTCCTGTAATAGTGTGTGCTCCTGTAACAGAGCCTGAAAAAAAATTGACTTTATGGCTCTTGCAGAAAGAGCCATATATGGCCCTCAAAAGACCCAGATATAGCTTGAGAGCCATACATTGCTGACCCCTGATATAGCATCTACATTTGTAAAGGAAAAATTAAAGGAGCTCAAGGAAGAAATAGATAGTAGGACCATACTAGTTGCGAATCTTAACCTTCCCCTTTCAGAACTAGATAAATCAAACTGAAAAATAAGTAAGAAAGAAGTAAGGGAAATAATTCAATGCTAGAAAATTAGTTAATAAATATCTGGAGAAAACTTAACAGGGATAAAAAGGAATATACCTACTTCTAAGTAGTACATGGTACATATATAAAGATCAGCCATGTGATAGGGCATAGAAATATTGCAAACAAATGCAAAAACCAGAAATAACAAATGTCACTTTTTCAGATTACAATGTTGTAAAAATTATAATTAAGAAATGTCCATGGAAAGGTAAATTTAAAACTAACTGGAAACTAAATAATCTAATTCTTGGAAACAGATAAGTCAAAGAAAAAATTATAGAAATAATTACAGACTTCATTAAAGAGAATGACAATGAGGAGACATCATACCAAAGCCTATGGGATAGAGCCAAAGCAATACTAAGGGGAAAATTTGTATTGTAGATTGCCTATACCAACAAAATAGAGAGGGCAGAGATCAATTAATTGAGCTTGCAACTTAAAAAATTAGAAAAAGAAAAAATTAAAAATCCTCAGATAAAAGCTAAATTAGAAATCCTAAAAATTAAAGAAGAAATTAATCAACCAAATTGAAAGTAAAAGAACTATTGAACTAATAAATAAGAACAGGAGCTGGTACTTTGAAAAAACAAATAAAATAGATAAAGTAGTAGTCAATCTAATAAAAAAGAAGATGATTAAATTAACATTATCAAAGATGAAAGGGGCAATTTTAACTCCAATGAAAAGAAATTAAGGCAATTATTAAGAACTGCTTTGCTCAATTATATGACAATAAATATGACAATCTTGATGAAATGGGTAAATATTTACAAAAAAATAAATTGTGCAGATTAACTAAACTGGAAATAGAATTCTTAAACAATCCCTTCTAAGAAAAAGAAATTGATTAAGCCATCAAGGAACTTCCTAAGAAAAAATCCCCAGGGCCAGATGAATTCATAAGTGAATTCTATCAGACATTTAAAGAATCCAAATATTATACAAATTATTTGACAAAATAAGCAAAGAAGGAGTCTTACCAAATTCTTTTTATGAAACAAATATGGAATTGATTCCAAAGACAGATAGGCCAAAAATAGAGAAAGAAAATTATAGATCAATCACCTTAATGAACATAAATGTAAAAACTTAAATAAAATACTAGCAAAAAGACTACAGCAAGTTATCAGGGGAATTTTCACTATGACCAGGTGAGATTTATACTAAGAATGCAAGGATAGCTTAATATTAGGAAAACCAACCACATAATTGACCATATCAATAATCAAACCAACAGAAATCACATAATTATCTCAATAGATGCAGAAAAAGCCTTTGACAGAATTCAATACCCATTCTTATTGAAAACACAAGAAAATATAGAAATAGAAAGGCCATTCCTCAAAATAACAATATATAGTTAAAAACATCAGCAAGTATCATCTGCAATGAGGATAAATTAGAAGCCTTCCCAAAAAGATCAGGAGTGAAAAGAAGATGCCCATTATCACCTCTTTTATTCAATATTGTACTAGAAATGCTAGAATTAGCAATTAAAGAAGAAAAAAATTAGGCAATGAGAAGATTAACTATCACTCTTTGCCGTTGATAGGATGCCATACTTAAAGAACCCCAGAAAATCAACTAAAAGGCTAGTAGAAATAATTAATAGCTTTAGTAAATTTGCAGTGTACAATATAAACCAACATAAATCATCTACATTTCTACATATTTCCAACAAAACTCAACAACAGGAGTTAGAAAGAGAAACTCCATTTAAATTCATTCTACACAATATAAAATATTTAGGAATCTATCTGCCGAGACAAACATAGGAATTATATGAACACAACTACAAAACACTTTCCACACAATTAAAACAAGATATAAACAATTAGAAAAACATTAATTTCTCATGGGTAGGATGAAGTAACATATAAAATGACAATCCTACCCAAATTAATTTACTTATTCACTGCCATACCTATCAAATTACCAAGAAACTGTTTTACTGAATTAGAAAAAAATTTGTAACAAAATTCATTTGGAAGAACAAAAGGTCAAGAATATCAAGTGAAATAATGGAAAAAATGTGAAGGATGAGGACCTAGCAGTACCAGATCTTAAACTGTACTATAAAGCAGTGATCATAAAAACAATATGGTACTGGTAAGTGACAGAAGTTTGGATCAAAGGAATAGACTAGGGGTAAATGATCTCAGTTAAACTAGTGTTCGATAAACACAAAGATCCTAGCTTTGGGGACAAGAACTCACTATTTGACAAAAACTGCTGGGAAAATTGGAAAATAGCATGGAAAAATCAGATTTAGATCAAAATTTTATACCCAATACTAAGATAAATTCAAAATGGTTAAATGATTTAAATATAAAGAGCAAAATCATAAATAAATTAGATGAACATAAATTAATATACCTGTCAGATCTTTGGGAAAGGAAGGAATTTAAGACCAAGAAGAGATATAGAACATAGCAAAATATAAAATGAATGACTTCAATTATATCAAATTAAAAACGTTTTGTACAAAGAAAAGTAATTCAATCAAAATTAGAAGGAAAGCAACAAACTGGAAGGATATTTTTATAATAAAACTCTCTGACAAAGGTTTAATTCCTGAAATAAAGAACTGAGTCAAATTTACCAAAAATCAAGACATTCTCCAATTGACAAATGATTAAAGGACATGAATAGACAGTTTTCACATGTTGAAATCAAAACTATCAATAAACATGTGAAAACTGTACTAAATCCCTCCTGATTAGATAAATGCAAATTAAAATAACTCTGAGGTACCACCTCAGAACTAGCAGATAAAGTATAAAATGGGCATAATAACACAACTCAGAGGATTGTAGTGGAGAGAAAATGAGATAATATTTTGAAAAACATTTAATATAGTACATTTTACCTAGAAAGGCTCTCTATAAATCTCATTCCCTTCCCTTACTTTGATCCAAAGTGGGCATATTAAAGTCTTCTGCTATTAACATCTTGCTTTCTATATCAACCTATAAATCATTTAATTTTAAAGTATTAATATTCTATGTTATTTGTTTGTTACATATATACCTAGTGTTATTGTCTATGCTTCTGTTCACCAAAACACAATTTCTTTGATTAAAAATATATATAATTAAATTTTTTGGTGTTTTCTTTTCTGATATTATAGTTATTAACTTTTTTTTTTCTGAGTTCAGATGAAGCATAATAAATTTTGCTCTACTTTCTTACTTAATTTGTAAATATTTCTGTTCTATTTATCATTTTACTTTTTTTTGTCCTTTTGTGTTTGTACTACTTTTGTGTTTGTACTACTTTTATCTACTACTTTTATCTTTTGTAGCAAAGAACTTCTGGGCAAGATGGAGAACAGCTTGAGTGACAAGATTGTTGGTTACAGATTTTGGAATTTACCCAGGGTGGTGTGAGCCAAGGGCAAAAGACAGTTGGGACTACCTATATAAAAGCCCATGTACTGAGCCACCCAGGACCTTAGTTTTGAGGAAGGGGACCTTGGGAGTGAGTGGCAAAAGGGTTAGTAAGCCATAGATGTGCTAATCCAGCATCTAATATCTCATTATCACAAGAAGCTTCATTCACCTTGTTACTAGATTTAGCTGAGAGACAAGGACAACACAGCTGCTAAGAAGAACATCACTATCCCTCCCTTTCTTTGGTTCAGACCACAGCCAGGCTGGACCAGGGAAGGTGAGAGGGGAAGAGTCTCCACCCAATATCAATCTACTGCTCTTAGGTATAGATTACCTTAGTTCCATAGACTTAGTATAGCATTTCCCCAACATCTCTTTCCTTGTCCTGTTCTTACCCTTTTGAGCTAAAGCAATAAACCCTGTTACAACTTAATCCAAGTGGAGATTGGCATAGGGGAAGGGATTTATCAAACCACAGTCAGAAACAGCATTGACCATTTAACACATCAACAACCAGCCGATAACCAACTTTATCATCAACCCAACCCCAAGCCAGGGAGCTAGAGGAGCTGTGGAACCTACATACAGCCCCTCACCGGATACTTGGCTTGGGCACTGTTAAAAGGCAAGGGCTTGGCTAAGCTGAACACCCATAAGCCCTGGTGGTTACTGGCACATCTTGGTGATCAAATAGGCAACCCTATCCATCACTCAGCCTTAGATCCTCCTACTACCTGAGGATCTAGGGCCAGCTAGTCAGGCCCAGCTCACTGAGTTTGAAGCCCCCATAGTGCATTTAACACTTTTCATCAGGAATTCATTGAAGTCCTATATTTCAGTAAAAATCCAATTTTCCTTCTTAAGATTATTAAGTAATTTATTATCTAATTTTTAAGTAAATTTTTCTTGGTTGTTAGCATATTTCTTTAAATGTCTCATTTATTTTCTTATTTTCTCCAGTACTCTAATGAAACTTAAAATAATTTAAAACTAGTAAAATATTATAAAACTCATTTTTTCTTATAGGAATTTTACTTGAACTTGTTTCTAAGAGATTTTGTGTTTGTATATATGTCTGTGCATTTTTCTGTCTTGTAGATGACATAATTATTCTATTAGAGGTTTGTGTCTTACATGTATTTAACACCATAATAGTTTTTTATGATGGGATTCTGTTTTGCTTACTTGTTCTTCTACTTCTACTTCCTTATTCTGACATTGCATTAGAGGCAGGATCTACACATTTCAGGGAAGAGAAAATTTTGCTTTTGTTGTGGCTTTTTTCCCCTTATGTTTTGCTAATTATGGGTGTTGAATGCTAAATTATTTGAGGACTTCAGGGACATCTCATATTGAAGATCTACAAACTTTCCAGGCAACCTGTTAAGATGAAAATTCTCTGGAGATCGAATATTAATTTATAATTATTTGTTAAATAATGAAAAGTGAGTCAAAGAAAGAAAAGGCACCTACTCAAATGGCCTGGCCTAGGTAACTTGAGCTTGCTGCTAAATTGAATCTCCATTCACTCCTGCTATTTGGCCAGAAAACACCCCCGCCTGGTCAGAAAAAATACATGAAGTTCTTTGATCTATAACTCCATGTGACATCACTTTTTTTGCATTACCCTGGTTGAACAAACTTGTTCTCAGTCTGGATCAGAGACCAGTCTTCTGGAATTGGAACAAGAGGCAAGCATCCTCTAGGATGCCAGGAGTCATGTGAGCTAAGAGACAAACAACTTCCAAGATGTCTGGGAGCCATGAGACTTCTGGTATCTTTCCAGAGTGCACATGCATCCTCCTTATCCTGATAAACCTCAGCCCTTCTTTTTAATCCAAACAAGTGTTGGGAGTGAGAGTGAAATGGATTTTGAAATTCAAAATGACACTTTCCCTTTTTAAAACGTTTCATTAGTTAATTAATTAATTAAGAATATTTTTCCATAGTTATATGAACCATGTTCTTTCCCTTTCCTCTTCCCACTCCCCTCCAGTAGCCAATGAGTAATTCCACTGGGTTTTACATATGTCATTGATCAAGACTTATTTTCATATTATTAGTATTTGCACTAGGGTGATTGTTTAGAGTCTGCATCCACAATCATATCCCCTTTGAATCATGTGATCAAGCAGTTGTTTTTCTTCTGTATTTCTACTCCCACAGTTCTTTCTCTGGATGCAGATAGTGTTCGTTCTCATAATTCCCTCAGAATTGTCCTGGATCATTGCATTGCTGCTAGTAGAAAAGTCGATTACATTTGATTGTGCGATAGTGTATCCGTCTCTGTGTAGAATGTTCTCTTGGTTCTGCTCCCTTCACTCTGCATCAATTCCTGGAGATCATTCCAGTTCATGTGGAATTCTGCCAGTTCATTATTCCTTTTAATACAATAGTATTCCATTACCAACAGATACCAGAATTTGTTCAGCCATTTCCCAAATGAAGGGCATCCCCTCATTTTCCAATTTTTTGCCACCACAAAAAGCATGGCTATAAATATTTTTTGCACAAGTATTTTTCCTTATTATCTCTTTGTTGTATAAACCCAGCAGTGGTATGTCTGGATCAAAGTGCAGGCAGTCTTTTAATGCCCTTTGGGCATTATATTTTCCTTTTAAAAAGGAAAGAGAAATATAAATTTATGTTAAATTATCATAAACCAAAGCAGTCTAATCCTATGAAAAGTCTAATGTCTATTTTCTTTGGTTGCTCTCTAGCAACAAGTTTCTAATTTGGGTTTGGGTCTGAGCAACAAAGCTATGAACTTGCCCTTGGCAAGATCTCCAGTAGACTGCTATTTAACTTGACTATTGTTAATTAGCTATCTGAAAAGCTATGTAGATTTAGTGATAGAATTACAATTTCTACATTTGTTTTGGCTGGTTATTTGAGGAATGCTTCAACTTGGTCTCAAGTTTGGACTTGGACTTGCACATCTTCCCTCTTCAGAGCTACATAACTGCATCTCACTTCTGTTCATGTTCCTTATCCAATACACAACCTTTATTTATTATTTTAATCCCTTCATGTTGTTCCTTATGACTCTTCTTTGCCCTTGGTACCTCCCCACAAGTTTCTGACTTCCCTGGTCTAAGTCCCACCATAGTAAGCCCTGGAGTTAGGAACAGAGAAAACAGGGTGAAATCAACAAGGTAGTCCCTGCAGATGGGATTGGTAACCTCATCTTGTTTTCTGAGTCTGGGAACTTGCATCCCCAAGGATACCTCTAGAATTTATAAGCAGAGAGCCATGGGAGCAGCTATGTCTGCTGTGGTCTCAGCTCGAGAGACATCCAGTGGCCCATATCTGGGAATTTAGGGAGTGGAAAACACAAAAATCTATGAATTATAGATCCTAAGGGTAGGAACTCAAACCTCACTGCTAAAAAGTAGAGACTTTGCATGTTCAAGGAGTGTGGACTAGACACTCTGCTCTCTCCTAGTCTGTGGCAATAAGAGAAGAAGACTGAGGAAGAAGTGCACAGCAGTTAGTGTGTTTGCTTAAGGCCTAGGGTCCTGTCAGCTGTGGTCACTCCCAGGAAAGTAGAGTCACTGTGTGTTGCCATAGGAGGAGGTGGACTGTCTACTTACAGTTTAAATGGCCAAAATACCTTTGGGCTCTTGCTGGAGCACTTAGGTCAATTATAGACAGGTTTGATTGGGGGACCAAAAGTTCATTTGACCCTGCATTATAAAAACTTGAATAACTAAAAAGGAAGCAGGAGAAAACAAAGAAACACACACACACACACACACACACACACACACACACACACACGCACACACAGGCACACACAGGAACTGTAATGGGGAAGTGTCCTAGAGGGATGTTAGATGTTACAACCCCCTAGCGACTCCTCAGGGCCAATTAAGCATTTTTTATTTTGGAAACAAAGTTTGATTGTGGAAACAAAGTTTATTTTAACAAAAAGAATAAGAGTAACTAGATAGATATAACCCTAACACTCTTCAAACTATCTCCATTCAACTCCTATGTCTCCTGCTTAAAGGGAGCTTTCTGTTTTTTCTCTAGGCCCTACCAATAGCTCCCTATGCTCTCTAAAATCCTTCCCTAAACTATCTGAATTAGCCTACTCTTCCCACCAGTAATTAATAAAGAAAGAAAGGGAAAAACCTCTTGGTTTGGCTGCTGTACTATGTATCCAAAGTTATAGATGAAAAGCTTTATATTACCTTAGCCAATAAGAATTCTGGCAGCTAGACCACTGGCAGATGAAGACCAGACTCAGGAAAATTGGTTTTCTCCAAGAAAATCCTCTACCTAGATGCCAAAGATTTCTCCACAAAATACTGACCTTCCAGGGAGAGTCTCTTAGAGCAAAACCCCTCCTTCAGCTTGAAATTATAGGCAGAGGGACAAAACCCACTCCCAGCTCAGATAAAGTCCAAAAGGGAAGTGAAGTTCAATTATTTTCAGTATTAGACTCATACAATTTCTTTCTTACCCAGAATCCTTTCCCAGGACTTATTTCAAAATTCCCTTCTTTCAACTAATCCTAGAAAACCAGACTATCCCTAATTCTATTCCTACAGAATCCTAGGAATCCAACAAAATTTCAATAGTTAAATCTATTGGCCTGACCACCAAAATTAAAAAAAAAAGCAAACATATCAGAAAGAACATAACTATTGATAGGTATTATGGGACAGAGAAGACCTCAGTACAAACTCAGAGGATAGTGAAATAAAAACATCTACTTCAAGAATAGCAAAGAAATATAATAAACGTGACAAGTTCAAAAAGAGCTTTTTGAAGAGCTTAAAAAAAGACCTCAAAAATGAAATGAGAGAGATTGAGGGAAAATTAGAAAAAGAAAAAAAAACCTAGGTAAGAAAATCATGTAAAAAGATAACCCAAATGGAAAAAGATCCAGAAACATATGGAAAAACATAGTAAGAATCTCAGCTAAGGTAACTATGAAAGTTGTCTGGAAAGCCTTTTCCCCACCCCCACACCTGCATGAGGCTAGTAGTGAATCTAGCCCATGTATACATATAATCCAAACATAGTTCCTGTTTGGAAAATAATGGTACAGAAAGCATATATATGCAAAAGTAATACTTTAATACCTATTATACTGTGGAGATAACCTAGCATTCCTGAAGGATTGTGGGATTGGAATAAAAGTTCCACTGGGTATGACCAAGCTAGAACGACTTGGTTTTGGACAGAGTATGGTCCTAGCAACAGAGTGTCTCTATCTAGTCATGTATGTTAACTGAGAACCAGATGGGTTATGTTTTTCAAATTAAATGCTGATAGAAACATGTATGATATTACATTGTTAGAGCAGATGTGTATTGTTTTTTAGAATACAAGAGGAAAATATACATTAACAGCTGTAAAGCTGTTCATGCTCATTGACCTAAGGATCTCATTACTAGGATTTGGCCCAAAGGACAATATTGAGAGGGTAAAATCCTTTGAATGTATGAAAATGTCCATGGAGGCTTCATTTGTAATAACAAAAAAACTAGAAATAACAAATGCAATGATTGGGAGAAAGGGTTGGATGGATTGTGATATTTAATTGTAATGAATTATTTATTATGTCATTAGAAATGACTAATATTAGAAATATAAAAAATGAGGGAAATATATGAAGATATGAGAAGAAAAGAGAATAAGAATAATTCATACTATGATTACATTAAAAAACAACAGCCACAAAAATCAAGAGAAAAAAGTATCAATGCGAAACAAATCCAAAGGAACTCAAAAGCAGAGCTTGTTTATATTGCCATACATACATACTTAACAATTTTAAAAACATTGCAAACAATGTGGGGTTTATGGTTTTACACATACTTTTATTGCATTTGTTTATTTAAATGTTTTTGTTAGTGGTGCTTACTAAGTGTATAATAACATTTTTAAAAGTATGATAAATAAGAAACAAATGATCATGAGATCTAAAAATATATTTTGATTACATTCAATTAAAATATTTTGTAAAAATAAAATTAATGTAACAGATTAGAAGGAAACAGAAAATTGAGGAAATATTTTTTTGGCAGTTTCTCAGACAGAGGTCTCATATCTAAAATATAGAGAGAATTTTATGAAGAGCCATCATCTAACTGACAAATGGTCAAAATCTATGAACAGATAGTTTTGGGATAAAAAAGTCAAAACCTTATACAGTGATCCCTCATCTATTGTAGGAGTTATGTTCATGAGGATCTCTATGATAGGTGAAAATTTGAGAAGTAGTGGTGTTATAGTTATTTTATTATTTATATATATTTTATTATTTATATATTTTAAGGCTTTATAAACCTTTCCCACTTTCCTAAACCTTTTCCACACTCTTATTAACTTCCCAGCACTCTTATAAACACTTCATATGCTCTTAAACACTTTCTATACTTTTAAACTATATAATTTGGTGCTTGGGTTCACTGCCAGAAGCCCTAGAAGACGCTGAATGTTTGGGTGGCATAAGGTTTGAGATAAATACAAACTTTTATGAAAACTTCACAAAAACACAACACTTCAAACACTTCAGAGCAACACAACAGGCAGCAATCAGACTTCGATGGGAAGTGGACAAGAGATGCTGAATGTATGGGCACAGTGCGGGAGAGCAAACAGACCAATGCTACAGTCCCTGTGTCAATCAACACCCAGGATACAGAACACAGCACTGTGGTTGGTCACCTTTCATTCTCTCTGTCTTCTGTGCCTTGTGCAAGTGGTAGTGGAACAATGCATTTCTATTGTTACAGTAAGGTATTCATTCACAAAATCCTGAGATTCAGTGAAGCCATGATAAGTGAACCATAATATAGTGAGGGAAAACTGTATATGAAAAAAATACTCTAAATCATTATTGATGGGAGAGATAGAAATAGAAACAATTCTTGGATATAATTTCACACTAGTCAGATTAGCTAAAACAACAAAAGGATGAAATGACAAATATTGGAAGGGAAGTGAAAAATAGGGACACTAATATACTGTTGGTGGACTTATGAACCGAACCAACCATTTTGGAGAGCAATTTAGAATTATTCTGAGAAAGTTATAAAACTGTGCATACTCTTAGACATACTGAAACCCGTGTTGGGTCTGTTTCCCAAGGATATCGGGAAAAAAGGAAAAAAATGTATATGTTCCAAAATATTAATAATAACTCCATGTCCACTGGCAAAGAAATGGAAATTGAGGGGATGTCTATCAATTGAGGAATGGCTGAAAAGTTATGGTATATTATTGTGATGGAAGGCTATTGTGCTTTAAGAAATGATGAGCTGGTTAATTTAAAAATAAAAATTGAAATGACTCACATGGAATAATGAAGAGCAAAACAGGTAGAATCAAGAAAACCTTATATACAGTTACAACATTAATATTTGAAGAATAACTTGTGAATGTCCACCTCTATTGTAAGAACTGATTAAAAACTATCATATAATTTATATACTTACCTTTTTTTTTGATTGGTTGATACTTTTTATGGTTGGGGAGGATAGGATGAAGATGAGATACCAGGGATTTATTTTTTTTGGAAGAAATTTAAAAAAATATAAAAAAGGCTCAGCATGGTACATTTTCCAAATGTGTTAGCAAGGTTATGAGTAGGAGTTGGGCTGTACTTCTTCCTTCTATTCTGCCATCTTTTATGTTCTCTGTTTAGACTTATTTTGCATCACTAAACTAAACCAAATCATTTGGCTTTGCTAATCTAGTCCCATGTCTTCTAGTACCTAGCACAATGACCTTTCCCTATTAGATGCCTAAAGAACATTTGTGGTATTGTTTTATTTAATATAATGTATTATAAACAGAAGCAATAGGACTAAGTTGCATAATGGCAACTACTGGCTTGATAAAAGAGAAAAAAAGAACAATTAGAGCTGTCCAAAAACCACCATGTGTTAACTTTGGAGGTAATGAGTTCCTTTTCACTGGAGGATCATTTACCACATGTTGGTTAAGTAGAAAGGATTTCTGTTGATGTATAAACTCCACTGAATAAGCACTGAGGTCCCTTCTGATTTGGACATTTAATGATTATGAAGGTAAAAAGTCAGCAATAAAAACCCAACCTAAATTTCTCCTATTGTCTCTGTTTCTAAAGACAAACATAGAAGAAAGTGAGGGGAATTTTGGGATAGGCAAGTACTTTAGACAGCATTGAAGAGACACCACCATCCCTAAAATCTCTGTCTATGCCTGCTTCCTAAATTTGTAATGATGAGGAATTAGTAATGGTTATTAACTCTGGAGATATTTCTAATTACGTGCCAATGTTGAATGAACCTAATTCTTGTGAAAAGATTTCTATGGCCAAGCAAGATATGGGTTCCCTAACTGAATTATGGGAATCTAGCTCCATCTGTATTACTTAATTCTTTTAGTTTTTCCCCATAGCTCATCAAGCTTTCTAAGTTGTCATTCATATTCAAACATCCAGATAGTTTTCATAGAATTATTAGGTCAGGTTCCTAAGTGGATTGATGAATTAAAAATAGGATACAGTCACAAGAAGTAAAATATGTTGAGGGACTCAGAAAAACCTTATTCTAGATAATACAGATCAGTGGCCCATTAGTCAAATAATACCCATCAGTCATACTCCCTAAGAATAAAATAATAGATATAAAGTGCCTCACTATCTTTAACCTACTATATAAGTGAGTTATTATTAATATTGTTATTATTATTATTATTATCATCCTCTAAATTTAAAATCTATCTGTGAGAACAAAGAGATATACACTAGCTTATTGATAAAACTGTAATTCAAATTAGCAAACACTTTAGTGCCTACTATGTGTCAGTTGCTGAGATAGACAATGGGGATACAAATACAAATATAGACTGGTAAGACTAAATGGGAACCTTAATGTTTCCACAACAAACTTGGATATGTGTTCATTAAGAAGCTTACAATCTATATTTAGTATGACATATCTTTGGAATTTTTTTATTGCCTCAGTAGTGGGGGAAGATTTCTTCAGGCTAATGAAAAATCTCTCACTAAGTTCTGTCACTCAAAAAACTCACCCCTCAAATATATTAAAAGTGAAAGAACTTACACATGCATGATACGGCATACCTAGTTTGTAGGTACCTAGATCAAGAGGGGAAAGGAGAATTTACATTTGCAAACACAACATTGTAGTGTGGAGAGGAGTGGGAGGGTAGAAATTGGGCAGTTTCTTTTAGGACAGATGAGATAAAAAAGTAGAATATTTTACTATGTTTGGTAGCAACAATTGACCGTACGGCTGATTTAAGCTAGTTTAGGCTGCTTCAGTTGTAGTTTCTGATGGACAGTTTACCAAGGTCAACCAGTGAATACCATGAAGGCATCCGGGAGTAAGCAGAATTTAGTTAAGATGTATGGGTAATGAACAAGATTTTTGACTCACTGAAGGCTTCTGATTGACTATTTTCTACGAATAAGCTTACTCTGTGTCCAGTGCATCTGTATAATAATATAAGTCATAGAAAATAGACATGTTAGTTTCAGGAGTATTTCCACAGTTCCTTCTTTTAGTCTTTGACAAATATTTTGGAGGTAGGTGACTTGATTTGGGTAATTTATGGTGCCCTATAAACTAATTGGCTCTCAGATTGATCATACCTATGCTCTGAGCCTCAACTGTGCTAGGATCTATTGTTTAGATAATACATATTAAATTCCCTTTGCAATGCCCTTTCTATCAGGTAGTTGATATTTATTTATTCATTTTTGCTTGTTTTTTTAAAGCCATACCTTTCTGTCTAAGTAGAAATTCTAAGATAGAAGAGTGGTGAGAACTAGGTAATCAGGGTTAAGTGATTTGCCCAAGATCAGAAAGGGAGGAAATGTTTGAGCTCTGATTTCAACACAGGTCTTCCTGATTCCAGGGCTGGTACTCTATCTACTGTGCTACCTAGCTGTCTCAACAAATATTTATTAATCACCTACTATGTGCTGGTCATCATGCTAAACCCTGGGGATCAGAAGAGAGTAAAAGAGTTATTTTCCTCCAGGAACACAGTTTAATGGAGGGAACCATTTGCAAATGACTTTGTACAAAAAATATTCTCTCTCTCCCTCCCTCTCTCTCAATCTCTTTTCATCTCTTTCACTTTCCCTCTCTCCCCTTCTCCCTGTCCCTCTCTATTTCCATCTATCTCTATCTCAATGTTATTGTTTATGTAATGAAGTCATATAGGTATATATGGGTATATCTTGTTTCTATATCTCATAATACACATGTATATATATATACATATATATATAACACACACACACACATATATATATATATATATAACACACATATATATATGATTATAGGGGTTTAATTTAATACAATGACAGAATTTTCCTTTCAATGGTCAAGTGAGAGGAGGTCATTTAGGAAACTCAGTCAAACCCATTGTTGTAATATTTAATGAGTATGTAATTGCCTTCAATAGAAGTTACAACCTGAATAGGTTTGAGAATTCAGACTTTTTAACAATTTATTTGAAGGCCAACATGGTCTTCTATTATATACCATATCTCTGACTAGAGTCTAGCAACTTAGTATCTTTCATTGAAGAATTTCTTTGAGTATAAAAGCAAGAACTCAAACACCCTCAACTCTAAACATTGATATATAAAACATTAAAAAATAATGAATATAGTACAACTTTGTCCATTTAAAAATTTGAAATAAATACTAAAGTTAGCAAAAACAATACAAACCAAAAAAATACAAAAAAATGAAAAAAATTGAGGAGAATTTGAAATATCTCACTTGAAGAGACAATTTAAGAATTATTGGTCTACTGGGACATCATGACAAAAGAAAAAAGTTTGGACATCATCCTAGAGAAAAGTATCCTAAAAAACAGCCCTGACATTCTCGAACAAGATGGAAAAGTGGAAATTGAAAGAATCCACAAATATCTCCTACATTTAATACACACTAACAACTTCCAGGAATATTTTAGCCAAATTAAAAAACTACCAGACCAAGGAAAAATATTACAAGCCACTAAGAAGAAGTCATTCAGATACCAGGGAACCACATTTAGGATAACACAGGATATGGCTGCATCTATATTGAAGGACCAGAAGGCATGGAATATAATATTCCAGAAAGCAAGAGAACTGAGTCTACAACCAAGAATCAACTATCCAGCAAAACTGGCTGTATTTTTGCAGGGGAAAGTATGGTCATTCAATAAAATTGAAGACTTCCAAACATTCATAAAGAAAAAAACTGAACTTAAACAGAGAGTTTGCTGCCCAAACACAGAACTCAGGAGAATCACCATAAGGTAATTAAGAAAGCCAGGGGGAAAAAAAAGGAAAACAAAATCTTTTCTTTAAGGGACACAATAAGTTCAATCAATCTGTATCCCTAGAAGAAAAGAAGATATTTGTAAATATTAAAAATTGTTATTATCAACAGGGTAACTAGAAGGTTACTTAGAAGGAACAGTGACAAACAGTATAGGATGAAATGTCAATATATATATATATATATAAACTAGAGGGGGGAAAAGGAGATAATAATAAGAAAAATGGGAAAACAGAAAAAATGGAGTAAATTTATATGCTATAAAGAAGCGCATGGGGCAAACAGAGGAGAAGATCAATACACTGGAAGTGTAAAGAGGTTGGAGAGAGGAAATACTTAATATTTAAGTGCATTGAAATTAACTTAAAGACAGAAGAACAATCAGATCCATTGGGGCAGAGAATTGATTTGAGCCCTATAGAGAAGTTGAAGGGTGACAATAGGACTGGTGGGGAGGGAAACAACACTAGGGAAGCAGAGGGCAGGAAGGGAGGGGGTAACATAAAAAAGGACCTAAAGAAGAATAAGAGTGGAATAAGAAGGGGGAAGAAAGAAAGGCAAGTACAATAAAGGAGGGGTTCAGGGGAACTGATTAAAAACAAAACACTGGTATAGAAGGAAATAGTGAAAGAAAAAAGGGCAGGACAAGGAGAGAGAATCAAAATATCTGGGAATACACAATTGAGAGTTATAACTTTGAATGTGAATGGGATGAACTTGCCCATAAAATGGAAGCAAATAGCAGAGTGGATCAGAAACCAAAATCCTACTGTATGTTGTCTACAAGAAACACACATGAGACAGGCAGATACACATAGGGTAAAAATGAAAGGTTGAAGCAAAATCTATTGGGCTTCAACTGAGAAAAAGAAGGCAAGAGTTGCAATCATGATTTCTGACAGAGCCAAACTAAAAATAGAACTGGTTAAAAGAGATAAGAAAGGGAATTACATCCAGATAAAAGGCAGTATAAACAATGAAGAAATATAAGTACTCAACAAGTATGCACCAAATAGTATAGCATCCAGATTTCTAAAGCAGAAGCTAGAGGAGCTCAAGGATGAAATAGAGAGCAAAACTGTACTAGTGGGTGACATCAACCTTCCCCTATCAGATCTAGATAAATCAAAACAAAAAATAAATAGGAAAGATACTAGAGGTGAATGAAATCCTAGAAAAATTAGAATTTATGTATATATATATAGGGGGCAGCTGGGTAGCTCAGTGGATTGAGAGCCAGGCCTAGAGACGGGAGGTCCTAGGTTCAAATCTGGCCTCAGACACTTCCCAGCTGTGTGACCTTGGGTAAGTCACTTGATCCCCATTGCCTACCCTTACCACTCTTCCACTAAGGAACTAATACACAGAAGTTAAGGGTTTAAAAATATAAAAAAAATAATAAAAAAAATCTATGGGATACAGCCAAAGTGGTTCTAAGGAGAAAATTTATATCATTGAGTGCATATATTAACAAATTAGGGAGAGTAGAGGTTAATGAACTGGGCATGCAATGTAAAAAATTAGAAAGTGAACAAATTAAAAATCCCCAGATGAAAACTAAATTAGAAATACTAAAAATCAACAGAGAAATTAATAAAATTGAAAGTAAAAGAACTATTGAATTAATAAATAAGACTAGAAGCTGGTATTTTGAAAAAAAAACAGATAAAATAGACAAAGTCCTGGTAAATGTAATTAAAAAAACGAAAGAAAAAAAAAAACAAATTGCCAGTATCAAAAATGAAAAGGGAGACCTCACCTCTATTGAAGAGGAAAGCAAGGCAATCATGAAAAACTATTTTGCCCAATTATATGGTAATAAATATAGAAATCTAGATGATATGTATGAATATTTACAAAAATATAAATTGCCTTGATTAACAGCAGAAGAAAGAGAATACTTAAATAATCCCATATCAGAAAAAGAAATTGAACAAGCCATCAAAGAACTCCCTAAGAAAAAATGGCCAAGGCCTGATGGATTCACAAGTGAAATCTAGCAAACATTCAAAGATCAACTAATACCAATTCTATACAAAACTATTTGACATAGTAAGTAAAGAAGGAGTCCTACCAAATTCCTTTTATGATACTTATGTGGTACTGATTCCAAAGCCAGGCAGACCAAAAACAGAGAAAGAAAACTAGAGATCAATCTCCCTAATGAAAATAGATGCAAAAATCTTAAATGGAATACTAGCAAAAAGACTCCAGTAAATGATCATGAGGGTTATCCATCATGATCAGGTGGGATTTTTACGAGGAATGCAAGGATGGTTCAACATTAGGAAAACCATCCACATTATTGATCATATCAACAGTCTAACAAACAAAAATCACATGATTATCTCAATAGATGCTGAAAAAGCCTTTGACAAAATACAACACCAATTCCTATTGAAAACACTAGAAATTATAGGAATAGAAGAACCTTTCCTAAAAATAATAAAATGTATATATCTAAAAGTATCAACAAGTATCATATGCAATGGCGATAAATTAGAAGCCTTCCCAATAAGATCAGGAGTGAAACAAGGATGCCCATTATCTCTTCTATTATTTAACATTGTACTAGAAACACTAGCAGTAGCAATTAGAGAAGAAAAAGAAAGTGAAGGTTTTAAAATAGGCAGTGAGGAGACTAAGCTATCACTCTTTGCAGATGATATGATGCTAGACTTAAAAAATCCTAGAGAATCAACTAAAAAGCTTGTAGAAATAATCAACAACTTTAGCAAAGTTGCAGGATACAAAATAAATGCACATAAATCATCAGCATTTCTATATATTTCCAACACATCACAGCATCAAGAGGTAGAAAGAGAAACACAATTTAAAATTACCCGAGATAAGTGATGGGCAAACTTTTTAATTTTAATTTTAATATTTTTTGCCCTTTTATTTTTTCATTTTTATTTTGAATATTTTCCCATTTTTACATGTTTCATGTTCTTTCCCTCTCCTCAAACCTCCCTAACCCCCCTTAGCTGATGCACAATTCCCCTGGGTTATATATGTATCATTGATTAAGCCCTAATTCCATATTATTGACAGTTGGGCTAGAGTTATTGTTTAATGTCTTCATCCACAATAATATCCCCATCAGCCCATGTATTCAAGCAGTTGTTTTTTTCCTCTGTGTTTCGCTTCCCACAGTTTTTCCTCTGAATGTGGCTAGTTTTCTTGCTTATAAGTCCCTCAGCCTTTCTGTGGATTCTTGCATTGCTGCTAGTAGAGAAGTCCATTATGTTCAATTGTACCACAGTGTATCAGTCTCTGAGTATAATGTCCTCCTGGATCTGCTCCTTTCTACTCTGCATCAATTCCTGGACGTCATTCTAGTTCACATGGAATTACTCCAGTTCTTTATTCTTTTGAGCACAGTAGTATTCCATCATCAGTAGATACCACAATTTGTTCAACCATTCCCCAATTGAAGGACATTTTCTCATTTTCCAATTTTCACAACCTCAAAGAGCATAGCTTTAAATATTTTTGTACAAGTCTTTTTCCTTATTATATCTGTGGGGTATAAACCAAGCAGTGCTATGGCTGGATCAAAAGGCAGATAGTCTTTTAAAGCCCTTTGGACATAGTTCCAAATTGCTATCCAGAATGGTTGGATCAATTCATAACTCTACTACAAATGCATCAATGTCCCAATTTTGCCACATCCCCTCCAACATTCATTATTCTCCCCTGCTATCATTTTAGCCAATTTGCTAGATGTGAGGTGATACCCCAGAGTTGTTTTAATTTCCATTTCTCTAATTAATAGAGATTTAGAAAACTTTCTCATGTGCTTATTGATAGTTTTGATTTATTTATCTGAGAATTGCTTATTCATGTCCCTTGAGGTAAACTTTTTAAAGAGGGGGTCAAAGGAAAGGAAAAGATCAGTCTGTTTCTAAGGCAATTCTTTTGAAGTTTCATTGTATTGTATCCTACAACATTCTAGGGTGCTGCATCTGGCCTGGGGGCGGTAGTTTGCCCCACTGACCTAGACAATATAAAATACTTAGGAATCTATCTACCAAAAAAACCCATAGGAATTATGTGAACACAGCTACAAAACACTTTCCAAACAATTAAAATTATATCTCAACAATTGGGAAAAATTGATTTTCTTTGGGTAGGACAAGCTAACATAATAAAAATGACCATTCTACCCAAATTAATTTACTTATTTAGTACAATACCTATCACACTACTAAGAAAATTTTTAGTGTATTAGAAGAAACCTATAATAAAGTTCATTTGGAAGAATAAAAGATCAAGAATATCAAGGGAAATAATGAAAAATAAACATGAAGGAAGGTGGCCTAACAGTACCAGATATTAAACTATATTATAAAGCAGTGGTTATCAAAACAATATGGTACTGGCTAAGAGAGAGAAGGGAGAATCAGTGGAATAGACTTGGGATGAGTGAAGTCAGCAAGACAGAATATGATAAACACAAAGAGCCAACTTTTGGGATAAAAATCTACTATTTGACAAAAACTGCTGGGAAAATTAGATTTAACTTAACATCTCACACCCTAAACCAAGATAAATTCAGAATGGTTGAAATGACTTGAATATAAAGAAGTAAACTATAAGTAAATTAAGTGAAAACAAAATAGTATATTTTTCAGATCTCTGGGAAAGAAAAGATTTTAAAACCAAGCAAGAGTTAGAAAAAATTACAAAATGTAAAATAAATAATTTTGATTATATTAAATTTAAAAGTTTTTGTACAAACAAAAATAATGTAACCAAAGTCAGAATGGAAATAACAAACTGGGAAAAAACCTTTATAACAAAAAACTCTTACTGAGGTCTAATTACTCAAATATAGAAAGAGTTAAATCAATTGTATAAAAAATCAAGCCATTCCCCAATTGATAAATGGGCAAGGGACATGAATAGGAAATTTTCAGATAAAGAAATCAAAACTATCAATAAGCACATGAGAAACACATGGGTTGATGCAGACATGATCTCGGAAGGAAACTAAATCTCTAATAATTTGAGAAATGCAAATCAAAACAACTCTTAGGTACCACCTCACATCTAGCAGATTGGCTAAAATGACAGCAGGGACAAGTAATGAATGTTGGAGGGGATGTGGCAAAATTGGGACATTAATGCACTGCTGGAGAAGTTGTAAATTGATCCAACCATTATGGATGAGAATTTGGAGGGCCCAAAGAACCCTTAAAGATTGCCTGCCCTTTGATCCAGCCATACCATTGCAGGGTTTGTACCCCAAAGAGATTATAGGGAATAAGACATGTACAAAAATATTCATAGCCATGCTCTTTGTGATAGCAAAAAACTGGAAAATGAGGGTATGCTCGTTAATTGGGGAATGGCTGAACAAATTTTCGTATCTGTTGGTGATGAAATATTATTGTGCTCAAAGGAATAAAGAACAGGAGTAATTCTATTTGAACTGGAATGACCTCCAGGAATTGATGCAGAGTGAAAGGAACAGAGACATAAAATATTGTACACAGGGACTGATACACTATTGTAAAATCAAATGTAATGGACTTCTGTACTAGCAGCAATGGAATGACCTAGGACAATTCTGAGGTATTTATGGAAAAGGATGCTACCCACATTCAGAGAAAGAACTACATGAGTGGAAACAGAAGAAAAACATTTACTTAAACACATGGGTTGATGCAGACATGATCTCGGAAGGAAACTCTAAATGAACATCCTATTAAAATTATCAATAGCATGTAAATAGGTCTTGATTGGTGATACATGAGGAAACCAGTGGAAATGTGCATTGGCTATGGAGGGGTTGGGGGAGAGTAAGAACATGAATCATGGAACCATGGAAAAACATTTACTAAAACAAATAAAATTTAAAATAAATAAGAAAGTTAGCTAAAGCAATTTAAAATAAAATAAAAACACAAACAACAATTCTAGAGGGAATATTTTCTTGTGTAGATATTAAAAGCAAAGGCTTCTTTGGACAGCACAGTGTAGAATTGTACTGAAAATCATAGCAAAGATCATCACAACAGCAATTCCTCTGCTAACAACTCAAATGATTTGGAATTTATTGTTGAAAAGTTTCTCAATATCTTGTAGGCATGACTTTACAACAATTGATGAGATACTCTCCTTATTGGGATAGTTGTCAGTGATGGTTCCAAAGGACCAGCCAAAGCATAACAATCCAGCATTTGGTGAATGTCTTTGAGGGTGTCCTTGCAAGGGATTTCTTCGGTTTTTATTTTGTTATACATTTTCCCATAAAATGCCTGCACCTGATGAATCACCTTGCCTTTGTGGAAATCAAGAGAGTTGGCAGCACCTATTTTGATGACAAAAATCACCAAGAAGAAGGCAAAGAAAAAGCCCCAAATGCACTCTGACTCCTGCAAGGCTCTTTATCAGTCCAGGAAACTTATCATGATTATGAGAGCTCCAGCCCCAGCCAAGATATAAACACCTGTATAGAAACCGGAATTGTGGTTGTCAACAATTCTGGTCTCTTTCATAGTCAATATGAGCCATAGACCAATGGCAATGACCACAATTCCTGCAAGCCATAAGATGATGTTATTCACAGATATATATTTAATGCACTTGGTATTTCCTCTGACTGACATTGTGGAGACTAGATTGTACTTGGATTCTCTCTGTCAACTGAGCACACACAAGAACAGCATTGGACCCAAGAAGTAACTAACATAAGGTAAGAAAACCTAAGGGGTGGTTTTATGGTTTTTTTTAAATGAACATTTAGAGTTGGAATGAATCAATGGGAATGGGGTAGCCACTAAGGTGTAGGCAGTACTCCCTCCCCCTTTTCTAGGTTGTCTAATCTAATATTAATCTTTTCTAGACTACCAGCATATCAGCAATTAATATTTATGTCTCCTCTATTCTTTTCAATTTCAACTAAAATTCTGTCTTCTGCAAGAAGCTTTGTCCAATCCCACTTAATACCAGTGTCTTTCCTCTGTTCATTATTTCCAATTTGTTCTACATGTAGTTTGGTTGAACAGTTACTTACATGTTGTCTTTTCTATTAGACTAAAAGACTCTTGAGAGCAGGGACTATCTCTTTTCTTTGAATTCTTATCATTTAACTCTGTGCCTGACATATAGTAGGTGTTTGATAATGCTTTTTGACTTGGTTTCAGTATGGAGTGTATCTTTGTATTTTAAATTGAAAACATTTATAGGCCAATTCATTTTCATTACTATATTGCTTTATTTCCTCTAAGGAGATTCATTATATTTTTGTGGTCGAATAATTTTTTGTTTGAAAGTAATAAATCATTCACTTCTTGTTAGAAGCTATAAAGGGATATACTTATTTGCAGAGGGAGATTTGCACTGATGAATTCATTTATCTTGAAAATATTTCTGTGCTAGTATCAGAAATTATGCAAGCTTTTTCTTATTTAATTTCATGTTAACATATCCCAAGTCAATTTCCTAAGAAAGGCTAAACTTAGAGACATATGCTGCATGAAGCCTATTAAGGCATGTTTGCCTGACAACTTAAAAAATCTCTCAGTGCCGATGTATTTTTTTAAAACAATAGCACTTAAAATAAGATGTTACACTGAAACACATGCTAAATTTTTGGTAATTTCTTTTGTGATTGAAGGCAATGTACTATGCTTATTAGTATGTTTAGGGGAGAAGGATGAATTTCTATGAAGTTGCAATAATAAATAAATGTTTGAATTATAATGTCAGAAGAGGAACGGGGTGAAGACATTTGTCAATAAGTATTTTTAGTGTCTATTTCTAAGGTGCCAGATTCATCACTACCTTTTTCAACTTACAAGATCATTCATATATCCATAGCTGAAATTTCTCAAGAATTTTGCTATGAGGTACAGCATAGCATAGTAGACAGAAAGCTAGTATCAGAGTTAGGATGACAAGCCTGATCTCTGACAAAAACTGTGTGACCCTGGGCAATCAAGTCACTTAAGCTCTCGGTACTCCTAAGTGATTTTAAGAGGTAAAACAAATGCATTGGTAAAGGGAATTTTCTCACTGAAAATTCCAATTCAAACAAGAATACTTAGAAAGTGTAGAAGGTTGTCTATGTAGTATTATTTGAAGAATTTTTGAAATATATGCTGTAAAAATAAATGTTCTTTAATTTCACAAAGTAATAAAATGTGCTACACAAGCCTATGAAATTGGGTTTGAGTTTTGCTAACTTGGTTAAAGTATATCTAGTTTTCTCCAAGACTGTACTTCACATCCCATCTAATTGTCTGGCAATTCACCCACGGTTATGATGCTATTTGCACTAATGTATTCTACTTGGTTCCCCACATCTTTTTGGGGGGCAAATTAATAATAATACAATTGTTGTTGTTAAGGATATGTTAGTTTACTGTTGCGTGGCTTGTCATTTTTGTGACTTCCTGACCAAAATGCCTGTTGATTACTACTTCTCTACATTTTTGTTTCCCTCTATTCTAATGTAAGCTCTCTGAGGTCATGGAGAGTCTTACAATTTTTGGATATGTTTCTTGAGTGCTTAGTACTATGCCAGGAAATAGTAAACATAGTAGGGAAATTTAAAAAAAAATCAGGATTCATTTATTTTCTTGACTTGCATGAACCAAGGAAGACTTTGTTACTTTGGATGTATATCCTATATGCATCTGTGGGGAAAGATAGTAGAGAATCATATCGGATGGGTAGACATGGATAGGTTCAATCTACATTATCAGAGGGACCACCCATCTAAGTGAGATCACCAATCATTTGACATATTAAAAAATGTTGTTCTTATCATTTTCATCATTTAATATTTAACATTTTAGATTATAATGCCTCTGTACATGTTCATTAAGGAGTACTCTGTTTTCTTTTAGGGACAGTGATTTTTCAAATATGGATATTTTCTACATAAACATCAAAAGAAACTCTTGCACATCTTTCTACATAGTTATGTTTAATTTATTTACTGCAATGACAGAAAGAAAATTACATTCATGAATGAATGATCTTCTCCTCTTTTCTGGATCATATGATTGAGAGTAAGAAGGAACTTTAGATTATCTAGTTCAAATTCTTTACTTTGTAAATGAAAAAAAATGAGATAGAATAGTGATTTAATAAAGATTACATGCGTAGTAAGTAGAAGAAGTAAATTTTAAAATCAAGTCCTCTAACTCCAAATCCATTGGTGTTATTGAACCTGAACTATGTTAATCTTTAGAGGAAATGTACATAGATAATCCTTAGGTTTATACTCTGTGCTTTTTAGCTTTAAAAATTTGAGTTATACTATTGCTCTAGGATTGCTTTCATGCCATAATTAAGAATCAGAAAAGTATTTTAATGGAGGCATTAATATGTCACTCAAAATTTCTACTTTACTTAAACCCTGAACTGTTGATTCTCATCACTGAATGCTTAGAAAGAAGCACAGAGCAGCACATAAAATATTAGTAATAAAGAGAAAAGATATGATAAAATGTCCCTTGGTATCTTCAGGTAGCTTCATTTTTAATAGGTCCTTCCCTAGAGGGTGAGCAGAGTTCTAAGTAACTTCTTTTACTTTCTAGGGAGTAAAGCATTTGTGCGTGTGTGTGTGTGTGTGTGTGTGTGTGTGTGTGTGTGTGTCTTTTTAATTGCATGACTTATATACTAGCTTTGGGCATTATACCATTCATTTCAAAATTCCTAAATTATATATGCTTTGGTTAGCCAAAGTTGCATTTGTTTCCCATAAAGAAAAAAACTGCACATTTTTGTCTTGCCATACAGATGGAATTCTCACTGGCAGATTTAGATAATGAACCAGGTTTGTTGTCTTCCACTCCAGTGCTCTACCAGATATATTTATAATTATAATTTACACAAACTGCACGAGCTTGAAAATGACTAGATTGGCATATGTTTAATGAGCATATTTGACCAGAAATATGTGATTTCTGAAAATGTGGCTTTTGCAGATGTTAATAGAGAATGCTTTCTTTTGTACTTTATTAAAAAAAAAGACTCATATAATGAATTTGACTAATATTTATTAGCTTTGTGAAGATTAGATTAGTTATTAAGTGAAGGTTATTCATTAAACTGCTCTGAGTCTCAGTTCCACATCTACAAAATGGAAATAATCTTTGCATTGAAAGCATAATGGACTCTTTTTTGAGGGAATGGTTTGTAAATTTTTGTGTAATATAAATGTGAGATATGCTATTATCAATTCATTTCAAACTTCTTCATAAAAGAAACATAAATCCTAGCAAAATGTGTTTATTTTGATGTACTGATTATCTGTTTTTTATCTTTATTTTTTATTTGGAAATTCTTGATTAATTATATAATTTGGAATATTTTCCCATGGTTACATGGTTCATGTTCTTTCCCTCCCCTCTTCCCAGCCCACTCCCATAGCCAACAAGAAATTCCACTGGGTTTTAAATGCATCATTGATCAAGACCTATTTCCATATTATTAATATTTGC
Source organism: Gracilinanus agilis (assembly GCF_016433145.1). NCBI lineage: Eukaryota > Metazoa > Chordata > Mammalia > Didelphimorphia > Didelphidae > Gracilinanus > Gracilinanus agilis. The sequence continues at coordinate 89,305,864 of NC_058135.1, forward strand.
ATTAGTGTGATCCCTTAGAGTTTGTATCCTCAATCATATTCCCTTCGACCCATGTGATCAAGCAATTGTTTTTTTTTTCTGTGTTTCTACTCTCACAGTTTTTTCTCTGGATGTGAATAGTGTTCTGCCATAGGTGTTTTAACTTAATTTTTGAACTTTCTGACTATACCCATACCTGTCCTCAGAAATTATCTGGTTTTGCATCCTAAGAATTCTTCCTTTTCATGGGGTCTCAAATAATTTGGCTGTGTCCTTAGTTGATAGCACTCTGAATGGAGATGATGAGGGAAATGTAATGTGAATGTGTTTTAAGTCTGTTCTGCTTGCTTCCACATAATAAAGAAGTTAGGGAAGGCTCAAGGCAGGGTTCTGAAAGAAATAGTTCTTGATTAAATCAATATTGATTATCCTGTTGTTTTATTTTAGCTTACAAGACCTAGTCATCATACAATTTAGATTATGAGATTTATGATTACTATACTAAGAGATTAAGTTACTTATTTTTACAGAGATGAATATTTGTGTAGTTGAGCTGAGCTTCTGCACAGCTGAGCTAGCATTCCAAGTTCCTCATTCTGTGGTGTAGTGGATGTGTCCTAAGCTTGGAGTCATGAGATCTGAATTTAAATCAAGCTTTAGACATTAATTAGCTGTGTGATCCTAGGAAAGTCATTTAACCCTATTTACTTCAGTTCCTCATATGTAAAATGAGCTAGAGAAGGAGATGGCAAACTTCTCTAGTATAAATTTGCCAAGTAAACCTCAAATAGTGTCATAAAAGGTTGGACGTGACTGAAAATGACAAAAACAACAAGTTCTCCATTCTTTAAGGCTCTCAACCATATTTCGGTCAGTTCCTCCCTCTTCAACTATCTCAGTAAGTCCATGTTATTAATAAAACTGTTGTACTACTTTACCCAGTCAGATAGATATTTTGATGATTGTCATACCCACCAAATACCCCTATATGCCCTATAAGTCAATATTGTAAATTGACCCATTCTCACTTTACATCCATATTCCTATAAATCCTGTGAATATTCATCAGTATTATGAATGTGTTACTCTCATAAATATAGTTGGTAAAGAACAACAATAAAGCTACTCCCTACAAATCTTCAGTTTCTCTTGAGAAGTAATTGACTTATTTATTGATAATCACTAGCATTACTAATAAATTCTCTGCATGTTCCACAACCACAAACTTCTATAACTGATCAATCAATCACTTTTTAGGGGTCTGCAAAGTACTGGGTACTGGCTAAGTATTGGGGATACAAAAAGAGGCCAAAAGACAGGCCTTTTCCTTAAGGAGCTTACAATTTAATAGGGGAAGACAACATTCAAACTGATATATCAAAAAGAAGCAATAAGGGAAAGAATCAGACCATTTCTTTCTTCTGGAATAACTGCCCTTAACTTGGTTTTTCCTGTGCCATTGCCCTTATCTAAACATGTTTTTGAGTTATATCCCTGATTATTAGGCATATACACACCCCACCCATTTCATGCACACATTATTCCATTTCTATCTAGAATATAAGCTTTTTGTGGATACAAATGTCTGCTTTTTCCTCCTCTTTCAATGGTACCTAGCAAAGTACTAATGATATAGTAAGGGATCAATAAGTCTTGTATGATTGATTTTTCCAACATTATCCTTATGATTAGTAATTTTGGCTCTTTTGGGTATATTTTCCCATAATCATTGCCTTCTTGCAACAATTGGACAGGGAACCATTCCCAAGCCCAATATGAGTCATCAATAATATGATTCCAAAAAGGAACGTAAACTTAGAAAATCAATTGTTTCCATAGATATCACAAAGCTCTAGGAGAATGGCTTTAAACATAGAGACCATTTTGATTTCTTATTACTTAAAAACAATTTGATTATCTTGAAGGGTAAAGTGCAAAGAACACTTTGAATTGAGGTTCTAGATCCAGACCTGTCACTAGTTATCAATCACTAGCTTTCTGAGTTCATTTACCCTAGTTTATTCCAATGATCCACCCTTCTCTCTCTTAGACAGTACCATGATCACTGCTTTATAACAGAGGTTAAGATCTGGTACTGCTAGGTTCCGATACTTCACTTTAAAAACAAATTATTTCCCTTGATATTCTTGATCTTTTGTTCTTCTGGATGAGCTTTGTTATATTTTTTTCTAATTTTACAAACTTTTTTTTGGTCATTTGATAGCTATGGAACCAAATAAGTAGGTTAATCTGGGTAGGATTATTTTTTTATTTTTTTAATTTTTTTTAAATTTTATTTTAAACCCTTAACTTCTGTGTATTGACTTATAGGTGGAAGAGTGGTAAGGGTAGGCAATGGGGGTCAAGTGACTTGCCCAGGGTCACACAGCTGGGAAGAGTCTGAGGCCAGATTTGAACCTAGGACCTCCTGTCTCTAGGCCTGACTCTCAATCCACTGAGCTACCCAGCTGCCCCCAATCTGGGTAGGATTATAATTGTTACTATCTTAGCTCATCCTACCCAGGAGCAGTTAATGTTTTTCCAATTATTTAGATCTAGTTTTAATTGAGTGAAAAGTGTTTTGTAGTTGTGTTCATATAATTCCTGTGTTTGCCTTAGTAGATAAATTCTTAAATATTTTATATTGCCTAGAGTAATTTTAAACAGAGTTTCTCTTTCTAACTCCTGCTGCTGAGTTTTCTTAGAAATATTTAGAAATACTGATGATTTATGTGGGTTTATTTTGTATCCTAAACTTTGCGAAATTTTTTAATTTTTCCACTAGCCTTTTAGTTCATTTTCTAGGATTCTTTAAGTATACCATCATATCATCTACTAAGAGTGATAGTTTGGTTTCCTCACTGCCTACTTTTATCCCTTCAATTTATTTTTCTTCTTTAATTGCTACTGCTAGTGGTTCTAGTACAATATTAAATAAAAGGTGATAATTAGTATCTTTGCCACACTCCTGATCTTATTGGAAAGGCTACTAACTTATCCCCATTGCAGATGATACTTGCTGATGTTTTAAAATTCATACAGTTAGTTATTTTGAGGAATGACTCTTCTTTTTCTATATTTTCTAGTGTTTTCAATATGAATAGGTGTTATATTCTGTCAATAGATTTTTCTGCATCTATTCAGATAATCATGATTTCTGTTGGTTGGATTATTGATATAGTAAATTATGTGGATTGTTTTCCTAATATTATACCATCCTTGTATTCTAGGTATATATCTCATCTGGTCATAGTGAATAATCCCCATGATAACTTGCTGTAGTCTTTTTGCAGGTATTTTATTTAAGATTTTTGCATCTATATTTATTAAGGAGATAAGTCTGTAATTTTCTTTCTCTCGTTTTGGTCAACCTGGCTTTGGAATCAAAACTATATTTGTGTCATAAAAATATTTTGGTAGGACTCCTTTGCTTATTTTGTCAAATAATTTGTATAATAATGGGATTAGTTGTTCTTTAAAAAGTTTGATAGAATTCACTTGTGAATTCATTTGGCCCTGGGGATTTCTTCTTAGCAAATTCCTTGATGACTTGTTCAATTTCTTTTTCTGAGATGGGATTATTTAAGTATCATATTTCCTCTTTTGTTAATCTAGGCAATTTATAATTTTGTACATATTCACCCATTTCAACTAAGTTGTCATATTTATTGCCATGTAATTGGGCAAAATAGTTTTTAATAATTAACTTAATTTTCTCTTCATTAGAGATGAGATCACCCTTTTCATCCATAATACTGTAAATTTGATTCTATTCTTCCTTTTTTATTAGATTAACCAGTATTTTATCTATGTTATTTTTTTCAGAGTACCAGTTCCTAGTCTTATTTATTAGTTCAATAGTTATTTTACTTTCAATTTTATTAATTTCTCCTTTGATTTTTAGGATTTCCAATTTAGTTTTTATGCAGGGATTTTTAATTTGTTCTTTTTTATTTTCTTAAGTTGAAAACCCAATTCATTGATCTTCTCCAATTCAATTTTGTTGCTATAGGGATCCAGAGATATAAGTTTTCAACTGAAGATATATTGTTTCTTCCTACCTGCTGACCAAAAAGAAATGTTTAACATTTGTGTTTTTTTAAAACCTAATTAATTTTAATGTCTTCAATTCAATTTCCTATTGCATTTTATAAAGCAGCAAAATTATATATGTGTTGGCTTTTCTAAAAGATATTGATAATTTAAATGCTTGTTCATAGTTTCATGTTCACAGAAGTAGTTTTCTATGCCTCCTGTTAATAATGTATTGTTAAAATAATTGATAACACTTCATGTATGCATGAAGAGATATAAAGTTCTAGATATTTAAGCCACAGAGGAAATGTGTAGAACTTAATCTGGTTTTGGATTGTAAAATAAAACTGTTTTCAGTCACTTTTTCTCTTCTATAAGTCAAACCATGTACTAGAGTTTTCTGCTTTTCTTCCCTCCCCATTTTGTATTTTTTCCAAATAAATATTTCTAAATCTCTTTGTAAAACTCCAATTTGCATTTTCATCTCTATGTTTTAAGCATTTGGTAAAGAATTTAGGAGTAGTTTTGGGGAGAGAGCCAAGATGATGGAGTAAACCAGAGAAGCTCAGAGTCACCATTCAAATCCTCTCCAACTAATATTAAAATAATGCCACAAAAAGAATACAGGAGAGAAAGAGCCACCAATGAAACAGAGTAAAACAACTTTCAAGAAAAGAAAAAACCAAAAGGTAGGCAGAGAACATATGGGCCACTATAGTGAGAGGGGAGCACAGTCAATAAGAGGCTGCTACATGGATTGAAGAGCAAGCCAAGAGCAAGTCACCCCCACCCCACCCCACATCTGCTGTGCCAGGATCAGAATCCAAGCCCACGCCAACAAACATCCAGACCCTGGGACCTGGGCAAATACATGTCTAATCAATACACACCACTTGAAATTCTAAACCTGCAGGGAAGTGTGGAATCCCAGCTCAGGGCAGTCTGGGCTGAAGTAGACTGATCTGTGTGGACCCAGAGCAAAACCAGGAATCCTATCCTACTCTGGGCTTGGGGAAACGACATAGATCACAATTTGGGATAGTTGGTAGACTAAAAGTGTGTCCAGATCTTTTTCCAAAAACCTCAGGGTGGAGCTCCAGGACAGAGCAATCAGCCATGTGCCTGATTAGATCTAGTACACAATGAGACCAAAAAAATTACATCTAAAAAAACAATTACATCTAAGTCTGATGCTAGAATTTGAGAAGTTCCAGGCCTGACCAAACTCAGAGTAAGACCAAAAGGTTACACCCAAGAATGAGGCAAGTCTTTAAGCTATCAGTATTTCAAGAGTCAATTGAATCAGAAATGGAAGGTGGCTTTCAGAGCACTCAGCCCTTAGGCCATCATAATATATTTGAAAAACTGAAATTGGCAGAAACCTAGTAAAAAAAGCTAAGGGTAGTAGCTTCAAGGAAGGCTGAAGTTGAAGACGGTACCCTAACCTCCTAAAAAAGAAAACCTACCTATAAAAATGTAGGAAAATGAGTAAACAACAAAAAAAGCACCTAACTCTAAAGAATTTTTATGGAGTCAAAGAGAAAGGTACAGACACAGAATGGGACAGTGGAAGCAAAGCAAACACACACAAAGTCCAACAGAAAAATATGGAATGAATACAGATACTGGAAAAGCTCAAAAATGACTTCAAAAACCAAGTAAGAGAGATGGAAGAAATGTGGGGAAGAAAAATGAAAGGAATGGAAGAAGAAATGAAAAAGGAGAACCAAAAGCTGATGGAGGTATATCAGGCCTTAAAAATTAGAATTGAGCAACTAGAAACTAATGGTTTCATGAGAAATCAAGAAACAATAAAATAAGCCTAAAAATTAAAAAAAAAAAAAACAGAAAACATGAACTATCTTATTGAAAAAAACAACTTACCTGGAAAATAGATCCAGGAGAGACAATTTAAGAATTTTTGGTATTGGAATACCTGAAAGTCATGCTAAAAAAAATAAACAAACAAACAAATAAATAAATCAGTGTGTGTCTGTGACACACACACACACACACACACACACACACACACACACACACACACATATATATACTGGATATCATAATACAAAAAATTATCAAATAAAATTGCCCAGATATCCTTGAACAAGAATTCAGCCTCTTCACGTAAGCATAAGCTTTTCCTATCATTTCTGATGTCTGGTGCCTTTGTCCTGTGTACATGATTTGTTTCTGATTTCTTATCTACTGTTTGTCCTGATCTCCATTTATGAATTAACCAAACTTTTTAATAGGCAACCCCCTTCCAGAGCTATTGCTTTATTCTCACATTACTTGTGGATGATGGAGACCTCCAAAAACTAGTTTTGTTCCAGTGTAGTATTATATACTAAGAAGGCAACTTCAGTGATAAACTGATGACTGTTTTCCCCTATTACCTTCTGTCATTTCAAGATTCCAACTTCAATTTTGCTTTCCTTCAACTCTGACTGTAATGAACTCTGACGAATCAGCTTAGCTTAAGAAATTGAAAAATAAAATCCCATTCTCTGTTTCACAGAGAAGTTCATTTTGTTTTCCTTTCATTTGATCAGAAAATAAAACTATTTCTCTTTTATTTTTATGCCCTCACTTATTACCTTGGATCATATATTTTGTTCCCATACTCATGAAAAAAATTAGCAAAATATGAGGTGAAATCATTGCAGTCTTTCAAAAGGCAGACCTTATTTTTCTCTTTCAAGCTGATATTTTAAAAAATCAATCAAATATCCTGTTCCCTACTGATAGATCACAATAGAAAAATGAGGTACTGGCAATTATCATTGACAATTCCAAACAAATACTGCTTTATCTAACTCAAATGAGTGATATATAATATAATACCTTGTATGATAGATATCTCAAAATATAATACTCTCCAAAAACCTTCTAATTCTATAAGTGAGAGTATTGTCTCCCTTTCCTCCCTCTCTCCTTCTCTCTCTGTCTTCTCTTCTTTTCCTCTCTTTCCTTCTCTTTCTCCCACCTATGCTTCATTCTCATATTTCCCTGGAAGCAATATGTTTTATCAAGCTACTATGACCTTCAGAAAAATAACATTCAGAGCCTAAGAAGCCAATCACAAACATTTTTAGTATGTTGAAGGTATTCTCCAAATGTATATAATTTTCCCAAGAAAGTTTTATATGGATAATATGTGGATAATATGGATGGCCAATAAATATTTTTGACCAGAAATTTCCTTTTTTACCTTTAAAATTTATTTTTAAATATTTTATTTTCACAAGTACATGTTATAACAATTATTAAACATGTTTTCTGAAATTATGAGATCCAAATTAACTTCTTCCCTTTCTTCCTTTGCTGAGATAGTAAGCAATATGACCTGTTTACATTATGATCATGCAAGATATGTTTCCATGTTGTTCATGTTGTGAGAGAATACACTACACATATGAAACCAAAACCCTCCAAATGAAAATACATGCAAATAAAATAAAGTGAAAATAATATGCTTTGATCTGCATTCAGACTCCATCAATTCTTTCTGGGGAGGTAGACAGCATTCTTTGTCATAAATCCTTCAGAAATGTCTTGAATCATTGCTGTTACCATGTACAGTGTTCTTCTGGTTCTAATTACTTCCCTCTGTCTCAGTTCATATGTCTTTCCAGGTTTTTCTGAAATCATCCTGCTCATCATTTCCTTTAGGGCAATAATATTCCATCACAATCATTTACCACAATTTCTTCAGCTCTTCCCCATTTGATGGATATCATCTCAATTTCCACTTTTTTGCCAACAGAAAAAGAGTTGCTTTAAATACTTTGTAAAAATATGTCCTTTAAAAAAATCTCCTTGGCATAGAGATCTAGTAGTTATACTACTAGATCAAAGGATATACACAATTTTATAGCCTTTTGGTCATAGTGCCAAATTGCCCCTCCAATGGTTGAATTAGTTCACAACTCTATCAACAATGAATTAGTGACTGAATTTTGCCACCTACTTTCCAACATTTATCACTTTCCTTTATTGTCATACTGACCAACCTGAAAGGTGTGAGGTGGTGCCTGAGTTATTTTGGTTTGCATTTCTCTATTCAATGATGATTTAGGACATTTTTCCATATGCAAATAGATAGTTTTGATTTCTTGATCTGAAAACTGTCTTCTGTATTATTTGACCATTTTGAATTAGGGAATTATTCATATTTTTATAAATTTGACTCAGTTCTCTATATATTTGAGAAACTATGCCATTATCAGAGAAATTTGCTGTAAATATTTTCCCAAATTTATTGTTGCCTATCTAATAATCTTGATCACATTGTTGTTGTTGTTGTTTTTTTTTTGGTACAAAAATGTTTAAATTTAATATAATCAAAATATTTTATTTTATATCTCATAATATTGTCTTTCGCTTCTCTGGTCATAAATTCTTCCCTTCTCTGTAGATATGACAGACAAACTATTCCATGCTTCCCTAATATGCTTATGGTATCACCCTTTGTGTTTAAGTCATATATCCATTTTGACCTTATCTTTGAATAGAGTCTGAGATATTGGTCTATACCAAGGTACTTTAATACTCTTTTCCAGTTTTCCTCACAGTTTTTGTCAAATAGTAAGTTCAGGTCCTCAAAGCTGGGATCTTTGTGTTTGGTCAAAAAATTTCGAAATAACTTTATGGTGACTTAGTCTAATGATAGCAACTCTGGTATAAATAAGTAACTTGATGGCATTATGTTTAGAAAAATATAAATAATTTCATTATAGACAACAAAAGATAATCAGTATTGTGTCAAGGATAAGGTACAAGGTATGAAGAATCATTAAAAAGTTTTATAGTTTTGGTACCTTCATTATTCTTAAGATAAATAGTTTGGAATAGTTAAAAGATTTTTATTACATCACAGTTAAGTTCATCTTGAATAATTGACAAAAAAACAAACAACATTTTTGTGAAGATTTGCTATTTTTGCCTTAATTATTCAGTACCATTAATTGTATCACCAAAGGGCATTGGAGAGAGATAGAGAGTGTGAATATATGAAACATCTTACCAAGGAAGAATTGGTCATGATGTAAGGCAGAATATCAGAGAGTTCTATCCCTAGAAAAGGAGCTGGGGAATAATGTGTTGTTTTCTTTGTGTCCTTGTGACGTCAAGGATTCAAGTAGTACACATAGATGAGATGTGCATATGGTGAAAAGGGATAGCTATCTTGAATGGATTGTTCTCTCCACCCTTCCCCTCACCACCAGGCTATGGTTACATTAATGACATCATAGATTTTTCAAAGTATGATCAATTACGTCTCTAAATCATGAAGATAAATGGCATCATGATAAATGTTTGAAACAAGGATACTTGAGAAAGCTTCATGACACAACCTTTTTATTGTCTCTGTTACATTTTGTCATGAAACAGCAACATGTTATATAGAGAGCAGGCTAAAATTTGACAAGGAAACCTAGGAGAATTTGCCTCTAGGGTAATACTTAAAGCAAATGCCTTGTCTTTAAGAGAAGAGAGACTTCTTTACAATATGCAGAGCAGTAGAAATGATAGTATTTTCATTTGCTTATTGTTTGTTTGGATCATTTCTAGGTTCAGTTGATTTAGAAATTTAAAACAAATTAGATTTTAATAATCCTAATGTTTGAGTCAGTTTTGAACTAGTCAGACATGCAAACCATTAAATGCGATGTGATCTCTCCCTCTCCTTGGATGGGTCTTCCCAGAACTTCCATTTAAGGAAGGCACCCAGACTAGTCATGTCTCATTACCCTGCATATAACACTTTGGATTTTCTACACCAAGTCAGAGCTCAAGGTATCTTTGTTATCTCTCCTATGCCCTTTTCAGTTTTCTTTTATCTTCCCCCCCATTAAAATATAAGCTCCTTGAAGACAGATTCTGACTTCCTATTTACATAGGTATTTCTAGCACTTAGTACAGTATTTAATAATTAGCAAATACTTAATAAATGCTAGGTGACTTAAATAAGGTGAATGAAGAGACAACTCTTTTGTCTCTTCTAGCTTTGAACCTATGACAGGTTATTTCACTAAAGAGGTCCTAAATTTGGGGGGCATATGATATTATAAAAATAATATCCTTCAAGAACCAGTCTTTGAAGAATGCCTTTTATTTTAACAATAATCAAAGTCTAGTATTCCCTAGTCCATTTTTTTTTGGAACATTGGGCTTGAAATAATTTTGCAGGGGTGGTTACCTAATATGATACATTTTTATTTCATTATTTTAGTTAAGACAAATTTAAACATCTACATTTTTTTATAGTTTAGGAGTTCAGAGTTAACTTTAGGATCTTTAAAGAAAAATGAAAAGATAACAATTATGCCACTCCATTTGTTAAGAATCCCAGAAGCAAGTGGATATTTTTGAAAAATTAGGACAGAATTATTATGAACAGAGTTAAGAAAAAGCTTCTGTTTACCTTGGAGAAAGGTTTAAAAATTGAATCATATGCAAAATATTCCCTTGGAGCAAGATGCCTTAACCTTTTTGTGTCATGGACTCCTTGGCAATCTCATGAAGTCAAGTCAAGAAGCATTTTTAAAGTACATATTACATTATAATGTGTATATTTTTCAGTCAATCACTGAAGTCAATTAGTGGGCATTTATTAAGTGCATGATATGTTCCAAAAATTGTGCAAAATGCTGGAGATGAATTTTTAAAAATATCAAATTTCATCTCTTATATCCCTCCCCATTTTATATTTTTTATTAAATGTTTTCTTACTTAACCCTTGACATAGCTCTGAGTATAGAGATAAATCTAAAAGGTAGTTAGTTGCATTTGCTACCAGCATTTAAAAAAAAAACTGGCTGCTCAAGGAACAAGAATCCATAGCGGAAAATTATTTAGGAAAGATATTGAGCATCACAGCTGTGCAACGCAGCCATGAAATCTCATTTGCTTTGAAAACATTTTAGCTATTCATCAGAATTAAGCTTTATACAGACAAGGAAGATATTTTTAGATCAAACCATTGCCTTACTCAATCATAAGACATATGAAATAGGATCAAGGAATTTAAAATTTTAAACAAACATTTGTGATACTTCTAGATTTAAAATTATTGCTGCATTTTATCATGGGTAATCTTTAAAAAATGCTCCTTTGATGGAAACATACATAACCATATGGTAATAAACATTTGACGACCTGTAAAAAAGGGGTCCATTTTTTAAAGTTAATATGGTATTCTGTATGCAATATATATAATGGAAATGATGCCTAAAACAGATGGCAATTTATTGAAAGGGATAAAATGAGAATAATTCACCTCACTTCTCAGTGGAGATGGAATGCCTTAGGGAGAACAATAATTATAAAACATTTATATTTTAGTCTGCAAAAGGGGGGAAATGAGAAAAGAAGGATGGTGAAGTTGGAGGGACACATTAACTGACAACCAAACAGTCACATTTCACTGAAAATAATTCCATATAAAGGGAAGGGTTGTATTTACTTCCAAATTCCATCCCCCTTGCCAGGTTAACCCTATTGTTAGTGTGTTTTTTTTATTCCCTTGTCCTGTATTTGTAATGTGAACTAGAAGGACATGTTTTTGTTGTTTTTTTTTTTGAGTTCTGAGAGCAGGGAAAAACTAACAAGCAAAAGGAAATAATATGCTATTGAAGGGTTCCTGAACATGTGGGCTAAGAAACAACCAGAGAATATCCAACTTACAATGGGTATGTGCAAACCAAATAGTTTTCCTTTAAACTTTATTTAGAGCTATTAAAATATGTAGCTTATGCTAGTTCAAAAATTAATAATCATACCTACTGTAGATTGAATAATAATAATAGCTATTATTTACATAGAGCTCTAAGGTCTGCAAAGTGTTTTTCATATATTAACTCATTTGATCCTCAAATCTCTGTGAAGTATATGCTATTATTACTTGTATTTTACAGATGAGAAAACTGAGGTTGAGAGAGGTGAAATGAATTACCCTGGTTCACACAGCTAATAAATATCTATGGATTAATTTGAACTCAATTTTTTTTAGGGCAGGAACTACTTTAACCTTTCTCTGTATCCACAGAATTTAGCATATTGTCTGGCATATATGTTAGTTTCTTAGTAATTGCCTGTTGATTGAATGACTACTTGGTGCAAAATGGTGCTTGATAAATACATGTTGAATACATGGGTAAATAAATGAACTAGACTCACAGAATCACAAAGTCATACAACCTTTGAGTTGAGAAGGAACTCAGAGGCCATTTTGTCTACACTCTGATTTTTATTTTTCTCAAATGTATAAACAAAATTTTAACATTCATTTTTCATAAAATTTTGAGTTCAAAATTCCTTCTTCCCTCTCTCTTCTCACTTCTCCTTGAAAAGATAAGCTATTCAATATAGAAAATATATGTTCAATTATGTAAAGAATTTCTAAATTAGCCATGTTGCAAAAGAAAATGGAGACCATAAACACAAGAAAAATAAATTTTTAAAAATGTATGTTTCAATCTGTATTCAGACTACATAATTTCTTTCTCTGGAGGTAGATAGTATTTTCTATTTTAGATCCTCCAGAATTACTTTGGATCATTATATTGCTGAAAAGAGCTATGCCATTCACAGTTAAACATTGGACAATATTGCTTTTAGTTTCTAATGTTCCTGCCTGGTTCTGTTTACTTCACTTTGTATTAGTTCATGTAAGTGTTCCCAGGTTTTTCTGAAAGCATCCTGTTCATTATTGTTTAGCCATATCCTAATTGATGGACAACCCCTCATGTAGACTGTCTATAGAGGTTAGGAGCTCATAGGCTCATGAATTTCACTCAATTGATCATTCGAAAGACTATCAACAATTGCTTTGACATTCTCTAATCCCAACTGGTGGAGGAATTACTCAATTATCCTGTAGATGTCTGCAAGTTGTTATATTTTATCTGTGTTCTATATTCCTGGGTTATAACTACCAACAGTTGAAATTAACACTCTCTCTCTCAGCTCTATTTGAAACTCCAATTCTTCCTCAAGCGAGCTTCTCTACTTCTTATCTTTAAACTAATAAAACAATACTTATTTTCTAATATCATTGTTATACAATACTTTTATGCTCAGTTATTTGTGCTCTACCCTTAAATTACTTTGTATTTTCTTTGTTTACATTTGTAATGATTCATCTATGAACATGTTCTATTTCCATAGTAAAGGAATTCTTAATGATTTTAAACATTAAGATAAATTTTAAACACGCTGAAATCTATCTATGGACTTTGAGGGTCCATAGTCTTCAAGTTAAGAATCATTACTCTAGTAGAGTATAAGTAAGGAATAATTTCATTTTGGTTTATCCCTATTGCTTACTTCTTAAATACTTATTAATTGATTGATTAATTGTTCTCTTGTTTTTCAACTTTCCATTTTGCCAATCCCTATCTCAGTATAATTATTACTATTCCCTTTTTCTTACTCCTGCTGAGGAAGTGACAGTAATGGTTTTGTGGTGGTGTTTTTTTTTTCCCCAAAGCATTGCCAATGTGACTGTACATTCCCGTTCTTCTCATTTGTTTGTGCTTTCTCCTCAAATTACAGCCAAGCTTTACCTTCGTGGTGTTCCTCACACACAACACTCTCCTTCTCATCTTCATATATTTGTCCTGACTGTAATCCATAATTAAAACAATCTCTTGTTTCTTTTCAAAATTCTGTTTGTCATGCCTTCTACATTAAACCTTTCCTAATTCCCCAAATTTTAGTAACCATAGCTCCAATTTACCTTGTATTTATTTTAAATATATTATTTGTGTACTTGTTAATGAAAAAGTTGTTCCCTAATAAGAATATAAGCTCCTTGAAGACAGGGAATATTTCACTTTTGCTTTATATCATTGGCATGTAACACAGTGCTCTGGAACATAATAGGCACTAAATATATGTCTGTTGATCCCTCTATACATTTACCAAATGTTTTAATTGAATCAAAACTTATAGGTTCAGTGTTTTGAAATAGTGTATATAACAATACATTATTGATCAAACATTTTGACATGGTTAAGTGAATGTGCTAATCATTTTTAGTATTTACAAAGATTAAAGCAATACAGACTTAATTTTTTGTGCCATTTTCACTTTGTTTGTATGTGTAGGGGGATAGAATTACTTTTATAATCATGTATTTATTTTGTCAGGAGATCTGTGGCTGATATAAATTTTTAACTCTTACTTTCTGTCTTAATAATGACTCTTAGACTGAATAAGAAGGGCTAGGCAAAAGAGGCTAAGTAATTTGCCCAGGATCACTGAGGCCAGATTTAAACTCAGATCCTCTCAGCTCCAGACCTGGATCTTTATTCATTGTGCCACTTAGCTCTCCCTTGTGGCTGATATCTTTGTGCATCCTGATAGTATTGTGAAAGAACAAAATGAATTGAACCTGGGAGAAAATAATTTGGCATATTGAATGATAATATGGAGAGTTACTTAAGTGACTCTGGAAAGGTAAGTGCCACACACCACAGACGGACACTGTGATGTTAAAAAGATCACTTCATGTCTTCTTCTCTCTCTCTTTTTTTAAATCTGTAATGTCAGGGAGATTGAGCAGTCCAAGTTTCCTTGCATGTATTAACAATGTAATAAAAAGAATACCAATTCTATGAATCTAGAGCTATTCAAACTATGTTGATATGGGGCAAAGTTAGCTGTGTGTTAAATGGGCACAGTGGTAAAATACACTGGGAAAATATCTGAATAGCTTCTGGAATAGTCTGATTGCTTATTCCCTAAACACAGAAATTAGCTGGATTGGACTGAGGAATATTGTTGTAAACAGCATGAGATGAAGGGTGAATATGAAAAGAAAGTAGATTAACCTCAATGACTAATTTTTTTAATTCCTTATTTACAATGCTGTAATTTCTATAGTCCATAAAGTTATAAAGTAGCATATTTTAAATGGATTGTAAACATTGGACAAATAATCCCAATGCTGATTTTCTCATAATGAGAGTAGCAAGAAAATTATCCTGAAATTTTCTTTTTCTGTTCATCAATTCTTACCATTCTTGAGAACTGATAGCATTTGTCATCGTATTTGTTCGACATCATGAAAGGTTCAATGACTTGTTGATATATTTAGCCAGTGGTTTTATAGTTCATATCAGGGGTCGGTAACCTTTTTGGCCATGAGAGCCATAAACGCCACATTTTTTAAAATGTAATTTCGTGAGAGCCGTACAGTGCTCACAGTGCGCTCCTGTAACAGCGCCTGAAAAAAATTGACTTTATGCCTCCTGCAGAAAGAGCCATATCTGGCCCTCAAAAGAGCCAGATATGGCTCGAGAGCCATACATTGCCAACCCCTGGTGCATAAATTCATATAATAACGGAATCCACAGAATTCATTACTAAAATATTGAGTTTTTGCCCAACTTAGAATGGAAGTTTTTTGAGAGCAGAGAATTTCATTTTTCTCTTTTTATTCCAAACTGTCTAATGTGAATAATGAATATTTTTTGACTAACTATGAGGACTATTAAAAACTAAGGATGCATTTTATCTTCAATTTTCTTTAAGAACACATGCAAGATATTCTTTGTGAGTGTAAAAGGGAGTTTTCTAGTGTTTATCATTATGCTTCTTAAATTGCCAACCATCATAGAAAATGACATTACTAAAACTACTTCAAAATTCTTCTATTGCAAAGAGGAATAGAATGTTAATTCAGGAAGCACCTTAGACATCAGTTAATTCACTTGTTTATATGTGTATATGATTTTAACTTTTGTTTTTAAAAATTACCCTATTACAAAAATAAATAATATGGAAATAGGATTTGAGTGATAATATATGTATAACCCAATAAAATTTCTTGTCAACTCTGGGAGGGGGAGAAAAAAGGGGGAGAGAGACAACAAGAATCATGCAACCAAGGGAAAAATACTTGGAGAATTAAAAAAAGGAAGAAAGAAATCAGATAATTCAAATTCTTGACCCTCATACTTTCCTTATTACAATTGAAGAATTTGTGCCCTTGAGAAATGAAGGGATTTCCCTAGGGATCCATAACTGCAATATACCAGGCACTGGGCTAAGTCATAGAAATACAAAAGAGAGAAAAGACAGTCTCTGTCCTCAAAGAGATTACAATTTAAGGAAGGCATTCACATGTAAACAAATATATAGATGCTACATATAAGATAAATGGGAATAGGAAATAACAGACGAAATACTAAAAAAAATATGGAAGCCTTCACTAAAGAGAATTCTATTTTCTAAAGCTCATAAAGACAAAATATTCTTACTTTTTTGAGACAGTTTAGATATGGCCTCATTTTTAGATAGTAGAATGGTCAAGATGACTTCAGAAGCTCATTTTGAATCTAGAGAATCATCAATTATAATCATTTCAGGCATAGAGGGTCTTCAAAAAGTTAGTGCTTGTGAGAAGGCCATTTTAAGAAAAAGAGCACCATTCCGGTTTCTCTATCAATTATCATTTTCCTACCATTTTATGTCATTAAGATAATTTCTTTTAATCTTATTCAGTTTAAGTAATGATCTCCATAGAAAACATCCATCTTATCGATCTAAGGCTTCTTTTGATGAATATGTCACTGCAGCTCAAACTAAGCAATGAAAAGATAACCTTTTCTTTTACTACCCCTATTTCTCAGACATTAAAATATATAAGATTTTATCTCTGAACTTTATTACTTTTTTAAAAAGAGTGATAGTGGGACGGTGGGGTAGGTGGCCCAGTGAATAGAGAGCCAAGCCTGGAGATGGGTGGTCCTGGGTCCAAATCTAGCCTCATTTCCTAGCTGTGTGACCCTGGGGAAGTCACTTAACACTAATTGCCTAGCCCTTACTGCTCTTTTGCCTTAGAACAGATGCTTAGTATCCATTCTAAGACAGAAGGGACATTTATTTTTACTTTTTTAAATTTAAATTTTATTTTTAATTTTTTAAAACTTAGAATATTTTTCATGGTTACAGGATTAATGATTTCCCCCTCCCCCTATTAATTCTTCCCCACCTCCAGAAGGTGACAAATAGTTCCCTGGGTTACACATGTATCATTGTTCAAAACCAATTTCCATGTTATTCATATTTGTAGTAAAGGGATCTTTTAACATCAAAGCCCTAATCATATCCCTATCACACTATGTGATCAATCATATATTTTTTCTTCTGCCATTCAGTTTCCACATTTCTTTATCTGCATGTGGATAGCATTCTTTCTCATAAGTTCCTCTGGATTGTCCTAGATCACTGTATTGCTGCTAGCAGAGAAGTCCATTACATTC
The DNA here is from genome assembly GCF_016433145.1 of Gracilinanus agilis. Classification (NCBI taxonomy): domain Eukaryota; kingdom Metazoa; phylum Chordata; class Mammalia; order Didelphimorphia; family Didelphidae; genus Gracilinanus; species Gracilinanus agilis. The sequence goes on from NC_058135.1 coordinate 89,323,155, forward strand.
GATTGTGCCAGTATTATCAGTCTCTGTGTATAATGTTCTCCTGGTTCTGGTCCTTTCACTCTGTATAAATTCCCAGAGGTCTTTCTAGTTCACATGGAATTCTGGAAGATAACTTAAAAAAAGAGAGATTGATCCTTTTTATAAATACCATAATCATTTCCTAATAAATCCTTTCTACCCTATTAAACTTCCCCTTTTCTAATAGAAAAACAGATAAGCAAAACAATCTTACTGAACTCTCATTTTTGATGGCATATATAAAATTCTATTTCCATAGTAACCCATCCCAGTCAGTCAACAAGCAATTGTGAAAAATATACTATATTTCTAATACTCTCCTAAATTCTGGGAATACAACGAATGTAAAAAATATATTCTATATTCTCAGGAGAGAGTGTAGATTATAAAAGATGAGAAAACATGTAAATAACTAGGCACATTTTACACACACATGCACACACACTCATACACCTTTAAGCATAGAAGATAACAAAAAGAGCAAGGGAGAGACTAAGAAAGTGACAGAAAGAAATATAGACATTGAATGAGAATAGATGAAAATAATCTGAAATGGAAAGCACCAAAGGTATGAGGACTGGAAAAGGTCTCCTATAGAATGTTAAAGAAACCTAGCTAAATTAAGAAGTGGAAGTCAAGGGACAGTGCATTCTATTCATAGGGAATAGACAGCCACTGCAAAGCTAGGGAAATTAGGGAAAAAGAGTATCATGTTTGAGCAACTATACAAGTAGGTCATGGTAGCTGGATCATGAAGGGCATAGAGAAATATAAACTATAAGAAGGCCAGAAACGTAGGAAGGAACCAGACTATGGAAAGCTTTAAATGTCAGAGGACTTTATATTTAATCTTTGAGATAATAGGGAGCCACTCGAGCTCACAATGCAGGAGAAACATAGTTAGACCTCTGCTTTAGGAAATGCACTTTAGCAGCTGAGGAAAGGATGGATTGGAATGGGGAGAAACTTGAAATAGGGAGAACAGTCATAAGAACAGGTGAAAGGTGATGAGGGCCTTAACTAGAAATGGGTCTCTATAGGTGGACAGAATAGGATATGTGACATAGTGAATGTAGAAATGAGAAAAAGGATTGAGTATATGAGATGGATGAAAGTAAGAATCTGGGGATTACATTGATCTTTTCAGCCTAGATGATTCAGAAAAGTTTTTCATTTGACAGTATTATGGGGTAAACCAGGGGAGTTAACTTAAATATTTTATGTGGGTTCAGAAAGGGTGAGTAGGAGACAGGAATAGACAGTAGGGGGGACCAAAGAAGTTAGGAAAACTGGGTTTACTGTTAATTAAAAGCCTGTTGACAGAAGTGACAGTTAGGCCCTAACTGTCATCCTGCTTCTCCTAGACAAAGGATGAACTCAGAGTATAATAAATACACCCTATGGAAACTTCGAGGTATGAAGAAAAGCACACAGGGGAAAATAGTTTAATTGTTTTTTGAGAGGATAGGAGGGGATGAGGTGAAACTATATCTAACTGCCCATGACTGGAGTCAAAAGGGTAAGTTCCTTAGCCAACCTGGCTTCTGCCAGCTTTGACAGCTTGGCTAAGGACCTGAGGAAGAGGGCTTGTATTGGGGTTCTCACAACTGATCCAGAGATGTCTTCAGGATACCAGAAACCAACTCCTCCATAGCCGATGATCCAAAGTAACCAGGAAGGGAGAGATGTCTGCAGACTGTCCACCAGGACACAGGCCTCTTCCCTACTCAGTTGACTTTCAGGATGATATCTTCAGACTTTGCAACCTTCACCAATCTCCAAGATCCCAGGTCAAATAGGAAATGCTGATTGCACATCTGCTCCAAACCACTCACAAAACAGCAATGTCTGTTGCTTAGCTCTCTCCTCCCTACCCTCTGCATTCTATGCAGAATGTCCATGACATCCAGCCAATCTACTTTCAAAAATCTGTCGTTATACCTTTAAAGCCTATATCTATTACAACAGTAATGGGGAAGTTAGGGAATGGGAGAAAATGATTTCTGTTTTGGACATGTTGAATTTGAGATAACTTTGGGACACCTTAGTTTGAAATGTACAATGTGAAGTTTTTTTATGGGTGACTATAATAAAGCAGAGAATATCTCTGGGAATCATCTGCATAGAGATGATAAATGAACACATGGGTGCTGAGATAACAACATAAAATATTAGAGGAAAAAAAGAGAAGGAAATTTAAAATAGGACCTTCAGGGATATATACAACTAAGGGATATTTCACGGATAAAAACTAAACAAGGAAGACTAAGGAAAGGTTGGACAGATAGGATGAGAAACTAGAAGGGAGCAATGTTACAAAAACTAAAAACTTGGGGGACAGACTATTCAGGAAGAGAGCGGTACTGACGCTGTAGTATGCCACAGATAGATCAAGTAAGTTCAAGATTAAATAATGACCATTACACTTGCCAATTAAGAGATGATTATGACAGTAAAGAAAATGATGTTAGTTTTATGATTAAGTCAGATTACAGATACTAAAGTAAAAGGAGAAGTGGAATTATAGAGTCTTTCCCCCCCTCTTCTATTTCTCCTCTAGATTATAGGCCTTCTTTTACCTCCAAATTAATTTTATTGATTTGTCCAGTTCCACAAAGTTGCCTTTTATTAGGTTGATTGGCACAGCACTAAATATAAATGAATTAATCTGTTGTATTTCTATTTTTTAAATTGTTGAAAACCAGTCATCAACAATAAAAATCTCTGTTATTATAGGTTATTTATAGAATGTCTTTTTTTGGTGTATTCTTGTAAATATTGAGTATGTTTTGGCAGGTTATCTCTCAAATATTTTATGAATATTATAATTGTTTTAAATGGAATTTATATCTCTACTATTTCTGCATTAAAGTATTGTGCTTAAGTTATGTTTATCGATTTATTTTAGTCTACTGATTTACTAATACTACTACTTTTACTTTTCTATTGTTTCAAATAGCTTTCCTCCTAATGCTCTAAGGTTTTCTAGGGCAATAAGCAAATAGGGACAATTCCCTCCTTTTAAATATCTATTTGTTTAATTTTTTATTTTGTCATTTCTTCAGGAAGAATTTTGAGATTATATAAAAAATGGCAAAGAAAGAGAGCTCTTTAACTCTGTTTTTTATTGGGAAAGATTCTGTTCTTCTATTATAAATAATGTTAGCTCTTGTTTTCTATACATTTTATCATTTTTATAAGCATATATTTACATATTTAATATTATTAATATATTCTTGTCTGCTTAAACTTCTTTTTAACACAAGTTGTATTTGATTTTTTAAGAAGCATTTTTGCATCAATTATAACATTATGGGGTTTTTGTTTTTAAAATTAATTCCTTACTTTTATGAAATCAGCAAACATTTTGCATAATAGAGCCGTATTATACTTAGGTCAAATCCTAGCAAGAAATTACATGATGAATTTTGTCAGTAATAGAATTTTTCTAAAATGAGATAGGACTTGAGAAGTTTTTCTTTGTCTCACAAATCAGGAGAGGCTTAAGAAGACAGTGTAATGGCAAGAAATGACCTAAATCTATTAAAAATAAAAAGCCCTAATGATTGAAATACCAGACCTTCCAGGAAATACCACGATTTATATACAAATGATGAAGCAATGAGTAAGTATGAGACTATCTAGAAAAAATTATGTTTTTACATCCATGTGATAACAATTGATGCAAAGCAGAGTAGAGGGAATTTAGCTTAGATTCAGTAGCTTGCAGTTGTTGTCAGGATGTTCTAAGGAAGTGATAATTTTAATGGGCACTTAAAAGAGTCAAGTCTTAAAGTAATGAAGGAATGGAATGGAAAATATCATTTAAGAATGCTTATGTACATCAAACATCCTGTGTGCATTTCCTTTATTGAGAAACAATACAAACTTTCCAAGTTTCTCTGCCTTGGTAGAACATACCTGTATTTCATCTCTTGACCTACCTTTCAAGACTTTAGAGACATTTTCATGTTGCAGTTTAAACAGTAGAATGTGATTTTTGTGAAATTTGCTATTAGAAACAAAAATTTTAAAATTCCTTATTCTGAATTCATAATATTTATGAGAAATTGGATACATGGCTTAATTGTAGATCATGTGTATAATTTGTGGTTATTTGGGGTTATAAGGTATCAGGATTATTTTCTTTGAAAATCAATATTATTAGCTAAAATTTGATGTGACTTCATATAAATACCAGATGACTTTACTTGTGGTTATCAGCTTCAATAGTGTGGGGCTTGAGTTGAAATCCTGCTTCCGAAACAAAGTGATATTGTGATACTGTTCTGGTAAATTTGAGTAAAAACATAATAATTTTTATTGTTATAAATGATCAATGTGTGTATTACTAAAATGTATCTTCTCAGTGATTATTCTATCTATAATTTTTGACTTTGCATGAAATTTTACTGAAATTCCATGTATCATCAAAATTTTTCAAATGAAATTGGCTACACAAATAGAAAAATTCAGAAATCAATCAATGATAAGCACTCTACCTTGGCAACAAAATTTTAGCCTTTTAGCACAATTGCCTATAATAAAATGAAGATATGAAATTACCAAGATATGGGCAATTGAATCTCTAATAAAGGTTTCTTCCAATTGCACAATTTATCCTGGTGGTGTTGGAAAGCTATGCTAGTGGAATATAAAGTCTGACAGGTCCAACCAAGTTGTAAAGCCTTAAAGTATGACTCCCCAAATAAACGGTATATTTCAATTTTTCAAATCCCAGCTGAGGTTCAGAAAGGCTAATTGCTAAAAAGTCGACCCCCCCCGCCCAGGCTCTTAATTTTCTACCATAAAAAACTGTGTGAGATTATAAATTATGGCATTTTGAGTTAGTAGTGAGATTATTTATATGAAAAAAAATCACAGATTATTTAAAGTGTCAAGGTAAGTATCAATGACTGCAAGTTACTAGCCTACATGAGTAGTGAATACAAGCATATTATCTTGTTAGGAAGGGAATTTTTTAGCACTAATACAAGGAACTAGTGAATTTATAATAACCTTTAAGCTGAGTCATTTTTTAAAATAGAAAATGTATATATATTTGCTTTCTTCATGACCCCTGTTCCAACCAAATAATAAACAAATAGGGGCTAGGGAAGTGAAAGATCTTTTTCTTCTTATTTCTGTGTCATGCCAAGTTGTTGATGTTGATCCTTCTGTTTCAGGGGACCAATGGTATCATGAGGTGATATCTCAGCTTCCTTACAATTTGTATTTAAATGATACAGAGTTGTACAAAGTCATCTGCCTCACTCTCTTCTCCAGAGTTATTAAAGTCCAGTGACAAAACAAAAGTCAAGAGGACTTGTGATGACTTTGTATATAGTGATGCCCTCTTTGATAACTGATCAAGCACTAAGTACTCCTCTGCACCTGCTTCAGCAGCCTTCAGGAACTTTTGAGTGGATCTTTCTTATTCCTCCATTTTTATGGGAAAAGTGATCACATGCTTGAGATAGAAATCCCCCCAACTCACCAATGAGTTTAAATTTGTTGGTTACCCTCAATCTATTTTAGCCCATTGTCTGAGAAAAATTTACTGGGGTTTGGCTGTTACAGCTTTTGGAATAACAGCCAATAATTGTCTCCTAAATTTCTAATCATCAAATAGAGAGATCCTCAATTCAAAACCCACCTTTTATTTGTCATCACATATTGCTCTAAGAGAGGTAGCAGAATTGAAGGTTTTTCTTCCCACGTATTCACTATTTTTAGCCTAATATGTTAGTCTAGATTCCTTGATTCCATGGTGATAGGTACCATAGAAATACATTGAAATAGAAAGGCTCACTTATTGAGATAATCTGATATCAAAAGCTGCCTTTTATATTGTTATAAATTTAATAAACTGTAAATTTTGATTTAGTGAACTAAATAAGAAAACTGGGACCCACAGAACTTATCACTTGTCTAAGATATAGAGCTAGTTAATGGTAGCATAAACCTTTAGATCTAGGTGACAGTGCTGAACTAAGGCTCTTTGCTGCACTAGCATAAAGAGATTAAATGTCATGGTTTCAGAGCTATTAATCTGAATAGGGAAAAGGTGATATTATTATCAAGTGTGGTGTTAAAATCATTAAGCATTTGGAAAATGTATATTTTCTGATGAAATGGTAGATTTCATTTTTTTAATTTAGAATTTTTGAAGATAATTAACTCTGCTGTTTTTGTTATTGTTGTTGTTGAGTTGTGTCCATCTAACTCTTCATGACCCCATGTGGGGTTTTAACTGTGAAGGTAATTCAATGATTTTGTTGTTGTATTTTTATGAGTAATTGTATACATTTTTGTTACCTTGGGTGATTTTATGTATTGAAAAATTATGTTATAGTATAATATAAAAATTAAACATTGCAGATCAGCTGAAAGATAATAGGAAAACATATCATGATTTTGGTAGTCTATTTAGGAGATACAACATTTGATCTGGAGTCAATATTCAAACAAATAACGTGTGATCCCGGTTACTTCACCTCAGTTTCTTCATCTGCAAAATGAGGATAATAATGGTATCCATTTCATAGAAATGTTGTGTCTATCAAATGAGAGAGTATTTATAAAGTGCTTTATAATCCTTACAATGCTCTATATTTGTTATATATATACAATGCTCTATTATTGTTGTTGTTATTTAGTTATATTTGGTGTGATCATAAAAGTTTAAAGTCTGCAAGGCACTTAAGAATGTTATTTGATTATAACAACAATTTTAATGCTATTATTTCTCTTCACTTTATAGATTAGGAAAATAGGATTTAGAAGTTAGGTGATTTGCCTATAGTCAGAGAAGTAGTAAGAGCCTGAATAGGAACTCAGGTCTTTCTTGATTCAGACTCAATACTTTATTCAGGATGCCACATTGTTGCCTATTTAAGGTATCAACGATTTGAGGCCCTACTCTATGGTCATTGAAAACTTTGTTATTAATGAGTTACTTAACCAATCAGTTTGTTTCTTAACTAGTAGAATAAGAAATAGCTCAGGCATAGGAGATGAGTACCTAATGGGGATACTGGTTTGTCCCCAGAGTAGCAACTAGCATTCAACTAGCATTCATGGTTATGTTCTGACCAACAAAGTCAATTTAGGGTTGAAAAACAAGCTATTCCCCTATCTGATTTGCATGTGATATACTCAGATAACTAGGAAAATTAATCTTTCATCCATTCCCAAAGGAGCTCACAATTTTCTGAAATTAATTCTCTACTGAATACAAAGACTTTTAACGGTTCCTCTGCGTCATGTGTATATGTATTTCTGAAAGTGCCCTTTAGCAATGTAACCACTTTGAGCCTCATCTTCTAAAAACCTCTTTTTTCTTCAAATTTGGATGGCACCAACAAGGAGTTTAAATGTTTCTTTAAAAAAAACTTTAATATTGCAAAAACACTTTTATTTTTTGCATTTGAAGAAGACATGCAAAAACGTATGAGAGGATAGACTGACCCTAGCAAGCATGAAATCACTGATTTATTAGCCTCTCATTATTTTCCCATAAAATTTTATAGTTTTAGAAGAGGTAAGTACAAAGATTTTGAAGGGAAATATTGGTTTGGGTATGATCAGAGCAAAATATAGAGGCAGAAAGCATTCTGATGCTTGGTATCTAAAAATTAGAAATGATAAAGGAAAAAAGTTCATAGAGAAATGACATTCTACAAAAATAAGGATGGTTGATTTTTTTCTTCATCGCTTGCATCTCCTTCAAAAGCTGTGCTTTAGAAAGTCATGAAGCAAAGCAATTGATTAACTTTAAGAATTTCAGTAAAATGTAGAAATGGTTCTGTGCTTTAATTATATTGTTTGACTAGCATAATGTGAATCAAAAATAAATCATAATGATGATAAAATAGTGGCAATTATAACAACTTGTGTCTCTATAGATTGTCAGGGTTTATAAAATGTTTTGCTTACAATGGCCCTCTAAGGCATAGACAATAAACATCTCAATTTTGTAGATGAGTCACTAGGGAAAGGAAAAGTACCTTGCCTAAGACTACAGTGCTTGTAAGTGGCAGAAATGGAACTCAGACTGATTCCTTTAATAGTGTTCTTTCCAACGTGCTATTATTCTCAAAAGGTATTTTTATATCAAGTTCCTCCAAGTTGGAATAACAAATCTCTCAATCTCTCAATTTCTAGTTGAATAATCAATTTCAGCTACCCTTATCACCCCCAAATCATCTTGATGTTGTTTGTCCTTTTTCAAAGAGGACCAATGATATAGAGCCTGAGTCTATGATCCCAGTTCACACTTTTCCATATAGGTTTTACATATAGGCTGACTTTTTAATCTTGAATTGAAAAGAAAGTCCCCTATCTGTTCTTCATTTTCCCCAGATACTACTGAGCTGTTCTTTGTTGCTAGAGATATTGCTTGGAGGGGTTGGGTTAATACTTTTTCCTCCTAGTCTTCCGTCTTGTCTTGATCTCCATCAGCTCAGAAAAACTTGAAAAAAATAATGTAAAACAACAGTAGGGAAAAAGATATACCTGAATTAAAATGTAAATAATGGAATTGATTAATTCATCAGATATTTATATAACAGCTTTATTTTTTATTTTTTACTTGATTTATATCTCAACATCTCTGTTTGGTGTTGATAAAAATGTTCTCCTATTTGTGTTTTAATTAAAATACTAAGGACGACTAAAGTGTTATTCAATGATTTTTGAATCAAGATAACTCCCTTCTCAAAGCTGTTAAAGTGTGAAAAATCTCGATGGACCTTTGAAACTACTTTTATTTACCTCAGGTTAAAGAGACTTGTTATTTCACATGATGGTTCTCAACTAAGTGGATTTTAACACTACCATGATCATGATTATTATTTTTACGCCATAGCAACTCATGAAGAATAATCATGGAAGGATTGCAATTTGCATTAGAAGAAAGACTTTACATACCTTTGAGATGATGGTTCTTTGGAATATGATATTACTATTAACTTGCTTGCACTGTAGCTTAAAATTATTTGAATAATCTACCTCTCAAAGTTGTTCTTTATTTAGAATTCTTGTAATGCAAGGTGGCTAACAGAAATTTTTTGCTTCTGTAATTTCTAACAGTCACAAAAAGTCAGTTAAACATCTTAGAATCTTCAGAAAATCAGTTAGAACTTAAAGCTATAAATAGCGGTGAAGTTCCAACTGACGAGGCTTTTGCCTTCTGGCTTTTGCTTGGCTGGAGGCTTTTGCTTTGGCTTAACCTGTTGGCTTTGGCCTAATTGCTTCAGCCTTGGCCTGTGCTTATCTTGTCTTGGGGAAATTTGGGCCTATCTCATTTCTCTGGACCTCTCCCTGATCTCCCATCTCCATCCCTCCCCTTCCCTAAATTTCCTTTGGGTCCTGGTGGAAGGGAGGGCTTGGTGTTTAGACATTGTGTGTTTAGTTTCTATAGGCTAGTAAACTATCTTCAAATAAGTTACCCCTAGTTTTAGTGATTCAATAAAGACTTTACTTAAAAGGCATTCAAATCTTCCTGACTGGGAGAGCCGGACTCTCTCTGTCTAAACCTCTCTGCGACCCATCCCCCATCATCACCCCTCTCCCTAGCAGCAGTTAGAAAACCCTGAACCCCCCCCCCCTTCTGACTGACCCTGGAATTAATAAATCCCCTTGTTACCTATTCAAACCCTGTGGTGAGTCATTGTGTCGAAAATTAAGACAAGGGCTCAAGGGGAAATAATCATTTTTCTTCTATTTCCTTGAGGGGAGCTGGGGGTGTCCATCTTGGCAGGAAGTACCTACCTCAAGACTTCCTCCAGCCATCAGTTTGACTGGCAGGGAGGGGCTCTCTCAACCCCTCCCTCAAGAGACTTTAGAAACTAACAAGAAAACCCTCCAGCCAAACCTAAACGTTTCTTATTGGCCCTAATTTCCTCCCTGTATCCTCTGTCTCAAGCCTCTGGGAATAAACCTGTTTGAGCTGCCCTCTCCTACATACTGTAATATTTAGAATTAGATATTATATAGCTATATATTTAAGGTGTGGCCACCAGGAATCAATAATTCAGATTGATTCCATAATTAAAATAGACCCAAGTCAGGATCGGTTTTATGGTAGTTTATTTACAATTAGGAAGGTAGAAGGTAGGGAAATAGAGAGAGGGAGAGGCTAGTCCAGGCCTGCAGAGCCCCAGAAGGAGAGAAGACAAATGGCAGCCTCTACACTGATTTTGGACTGCCCAAAGGGCAGTCCCTTGTTCTTCATTTGTTACTTATTGTCACCTGTGGGTAACTCATCTCCCCTCCCCACTAAGGGAGGTGGGGATGACATTATCTCTGGTGGCTAGAGTTTTAACTATGAATGGGCTTGAGCTAATTCCATTTACACAATACCCCATTTCCTTTATCTCCTATATACCTTCCCAAACCTTCATTCCTCCTCCAATCACTTTATAATAACCTAATATCCCTTTTTATCCTTCCTCACACCCAAATTGCCTTAGTTGACCCACACAGATTACCTTATTTACATTCTTGATAACATTCTGAGAATGAAATGGGGATATGATAGAAATACTTTTATTTATTTCTCTTTTTTCTTTATCACTTCAACAATTTTATCTCTTCCCACTTCTCTTTATTGCCTTTCCTCTTCCTTGGACCTTCTCAATAAAACCACAGTCTTTCCTCAACTCTTTTATCAGTCAGCAAGATTAAGGAGGGGGAAAATAATTGTCCAGTGACTTGCAATATCTTGACATTCTTGTATTCTATTCTGGTGAGATACTTCTCTCACCAGTCTTGCTTCCCACTAGTTAGCAATTTTCAGTTAAATGCCTACTCTGGCTTCAGTACCCTCAAATCTCTTTAGCAGGGTAATCTGGATAGCAATAGAGCATGAGGTGGGGTTGAAGGAGAAGTCTGTCTATAGATCTTGCCCTGAATTTACTGGAATCTTATCTACATATTATGCTAAGTATTCTTTATAGAGTGGAGAAAGTCTCCTACAAGAATGCCCTAAGTCTCATTGAAAATAAAAGCCAAAGTAAATAGACAGTCTCCTTTATAGAACCAGGTATTTAAATACTGCTTGGTTAGTTGTATCCTACATATCTTGGGAAAATTCCCTGTGATAATATTACAATGACTTTCCATAAAGGCTATCTACATTGCTACCTATTCTGATATTCATTAAACTTGACTAGTTTCAATGTTACTTCAGGTCACTCCAGGCTAGAAATAGGGTGACTCTGGGAATCTCAGTCTGAAGCCAACCAACTGCTTTTGACATTCATTCATCCCAAATGAAATCAAAGGGAGCTTGACCTGAAAAGGAAGAACTGATTCCAAATGAGTCAAAACTTAAGAAATTTGGGGCAATCTCTGACTATTTCTCTTTATTTCTGTCAATCACTTTCTATCTTTCCCTTTCTTTCTTTATCTTTCTTTGTCTCTTTCCTTTCCCTCCCTTTTTCTATCTCCCTCACCCTCATTCACTCTTTTCCTCTCCCTCCTTCACCTCTCTCATCTCCAAACATTGGGAAACAGAAATATCTTTTATACTTTATTTTCTAAATATTTCATGAGGCAGTAAAATTAATGATCTGGGGCTGCCAGAACATTGTTGTTAAAACAAGGTAAGGTCCTTTTGAGCTTTTGGAGGAATTGCTGTCAAGAAGTAGAAATTACAAATACCATGCAATGAAATATATCCCAGGATTTTCCAAGTTGATTAAAGACAAACTTGACAGAATAGTATAAAGGCTTAAAAGAAGCAGAATAACAGCAATTAAAGAACATCTAATTAGTACTCATTGAATTACCTTTGCATGAGATCCATGTTTGTTCATGTAACTTTGACCAATAAGTTTTCACCTTTCTATATTTGATGAGGGCAAAACTTCACAAGACAGTGATTCCACTCTATTTTCGCCACCATTAATTTAAAACCATCTGCAAAATGAGCACTTCTTGGGAGGCAGGGTATATAGGTTCTGGCTATGTGATGCTACTAAATGGAGCATAAATGGACAAGTTCTTTTTTTTTCTAACTCCCTATTCTCCTAGTGAAGGCATTACCTTCCTCAAATATTGAAAAAGTAAAGGAAAATAGTTTTTGTTGGTTTTAAATGTCTTCATGAGTATTTCTATTGATTATATTGTCATCATCTCAGTTATGAGTGCAATAAAGCCTAAGGGTTATCCGTGATTCTTTTCTCTTTGTTTTTTTCTAAGACTTATCAAAACCATGGCTACCAGATAATGAAGCAGTTTATAAAGAATGGGGGAAATTGGTATACTAACACTATTAGGCTGGTTATTAGTAGTAGTAATCTGAGATATTAATCTGAGGGAGCTTTGGTTTGGTTCCCTAATGGCTGGTGCAGGGACACCTGAGTCAGGCCACCCATTTGGATGTTATAATAACTGCTCTTCTTTATAACAGTGCCCTGGCAGGATCCCTAAAGGTCAATGGATGGGTAACCCTTTCAGGTCCCACCTGGGGTTGATTGATTATTGGTATTGGGCTCTATCAACCTAAGATAACATTCATCTAATTGCGTTGCTCCCTCCCCAGAGTGGTGATGGAATAACTACTCCAGGAAGGTACTTAATAACTTTATATTGTTTAACAAGGGAAAGGAATGATCAGGAAAGGGTTGGGAATAGGTGACCCTATCACTAAATCTATGACAATAATCCCTCAGGACTGTAGGCTGTTCAGTAATGCTGGGCTTGTTCTTCAACTCCTCTGGCTCAGCCTGGCCACAGCCAAACCAGAGTAAGCAAACTGTTTGGATGATGCAAATATTGATGATGGTTATTCTCAGCTTCTTACTGCTAGTTGTTTGCTACAGCCTTCAGGAAATTCCACCCTTTACCACCCTCTTCTTCATCTCCTACTCACTTCCTGGATCCCGCCCCCGCCCCCCAGGCCTCGGGATACCTAAATATCTAGAGATGGCTTAGGTGCCTAAATATCTAGGGATTCAGAAAGAATCAGAGGATCCACAGGTCAAATCAATGTTCAAGATCAAATGTCCAAGGCAAGAGTTTAGGCAAGGCTCAGCCAAAGCAAAGCCAAGGTCCCAAAAGACAAGGGGTCCAAGGGGCCCCTGTCTGGGGGCTCCCAGGGTATTTATATCCTTTCTGGCCAATTGCCTTTCCTCCTGTCCTCATGGCCTCCAGGAATATTTTGATGTCCAACTGTCTTCACCTGTCAATCAAGGTGTGACTCTCAACTCCCAGAGTTTGAATATGACAGTAAGTAAGTGCTGAATTTTGAATCAAGAATACTTGAATCCAAATTTTGCCAAAACTCTCATAGGTGTTTCCCTGGGCAAGTCGCTTAATTTATCTGAGCCTCAGCTTCTTTATCTGTAAAGAAAAAGGAATAATATTTATCTTCACAAAGTTGTTGTGAGGATTAAGTGAACAAACATATATAAAATGTTCGTAAATCTAAAAATGCTATACAAATGCTGCCCTTTTATTATTATTAATACATAGGCATTCGTCCCTTACTGTCAGTTTCCATTGCTACCAGTATAGCTCAGAATTTCACTAAATTTTGTTTGGACTATTATAATAGACATCTGACTAGTTTTCCATGTGCCCAGTCTTTCTCTTCCAATTTCTTCTTCATGCCCTCAATGCCAAAGTGTTCTTCCTATTTCACAGAGGAAATCATATTATTCCTCTGCTCTAAAGCCTTTATTGACTTTCCATTGCTTATACAATAATATATAAATGATTAGATTGTTATTAAAACTCTATATATTCTTATTCCTACTTCCCTTTCTAGGTCTTACTTCATAGTACTAGCTGCAGGGACTTTTATTTCCCCTTTGGCTACTTACTCCATTCTACTATTTACCTTGATTAATAAAATACATTAAAATTCATGGCCAATGTCTACACACTTTAAAGTATATTTGTTTTCCAAGCAGTAACACATAGGAACTCTCACTGCCAAACAACAGCATTTGACCTCTTATTTCATGGACATAATTTAACTGAGACCCAATGATAACTGACCCTCTTTGACATTACAGTGGTACCTTGACACATGAGTTTAATTAGTTCCATAGTCAAGCCTGTAATTCAATTTGCTCATGTGTCGAATAAGAATTTCTCCATCAAAATAAATGGAAATGCAATTATTCCATTCTGGCCCAAAAAAACATTTCCATGGAAGTTTGTTTCTTTCTCCTGTCCTGTTGCAACTTTTTCTGTGTCTTTTCAATAAACTGTTTATTTTTTTCCCCAGATACTCAATATTTTGCTAATCTCACTTGTACTGATTATCTTATCCACTTTGGGCTCCACCCACTATGTAATTTCCTGCAAAATCTTTGAATGCTGCTGCTGCTGTAATTCCTTCAATTCCTCCAACATCAGTTCCTCACTGTACTTCTTGACAAGGTTGTCAGCATCAAGAAAAAGCCATTCAATACAGATGCTCTCAGGACCAAATAAACACCAAACTAAAGGAGATAGCCTCATGTAACGTATGAAACCAAATGTTTGGCAGGCTATCCTAGCGGAGAGTGGTGGAAGCTGGTGATTAAAATATCTGCCCATGACTTAAAGCAAAAAATCCTGATCATGACTGCTTGTATTTAAAATTGCTAGTGATTTAAGGTGCTCATGTATCAAGGTAGCACTATATTTTGCTGAGATCCCAAGTTTGGGTAAAAGGAAGGAAGGAAAGTACCCTCATTTACTGGTTGGGAATATTTGAAGTTCAGCTGCTCCAAAAAAAGGGGAGGAAATAATGCACAGAGTACCAAATATCTTTGCCAAAGAGAAGAATAATGTCAATAGGACAGAAACGTATAATTTATTTTGTGTCTTTGTGGATATTTTTAGTAAATAAGGGAATTAAGGAATAAAATGACTTTTAGTTCTAGGGTAAAAAATAAGAAAATATAATTTTTTGTGTCAGGGATCAAAATGAGATGATGATACTAATAATGAGGAGGAGAAGGAAAAGGTGGAGGATGGCTATTATTTATGTAACCCTTTAAGATTTACCTGGCACTTTACATATATTTTCTACTTAATTCTCGAAACAATTTTTGTCAGGCAAACCTTATTATTCTCTCTATTTTATAGATGAAGAAACTAGGGCACAGAGTGGTTAAGTGACTTGCCTAGGACCAAAATCTGTTAAATAGTTGAGGACTACATAAATTCAATTCTTTCTGACACTGAATCAGCACTGTAGAAATTCTTGAATATAGACTACATTGAGCTAATTTTTCCCATGTATTTCCTAACATGTTTCATTCATTGTTCATTTGGAAGTTCATTGAAGTTACGTAGTTAGCAATGAATATTTATCTGAAAGAGTTGCTCATTGAACCCTATGTCATTATTTGGACAAGAAACATTGCTTGTTTGTTTGGTTTTACCTCTGTAGCATTTTAGGGCAATGTCTTTTAATTGGTGATGGATCTTGCTCAAAGTGGTCAGGTTCTTCAGATAGCAAATATGAATCTGGATGGAGAAAGAGAGGGGAATGCAATTCTTTTATAGTAATATAAAAGAAAAATGTCATAATTGTATGAATTGTATATATTTTGACAGTTCAAGTATGCTATAGTAGAAAAAAATCACAAAACTTGACATCTGAAATTCTGCCTTCAAGCCATAGCTCTGACACTTATTAACAATGAGATCTTGGGAACATTTCCTTGAATCTTTGGATCCTCAGTTTCCTGATCCATAAAATGAAAAGTTTGGATTACATAACCATTAAGTTTATTCTGCCTTTGACATCCTACAATATCTCTTTTAGCAATCTATCAATATAAGGAATTTAGCTGGAGGAAAGATGGGAAATGGGTTGCCTGAGATCATACAGTAAGTAGCAGAATTGATATATGACCCTAGGCCTCTTGATTCCAAATTCAGATCTCTCTGCTACCTCTTCTAATAGGACATACAGTAAGAGTATGTGGATCTGAATCTGACTTCTGTAGCTGGTTGCCTGAGTGATATCAGACAAATCACTTCATGTCACTGGACCTCAGTTTCCTCATCTTTAGAACTAGTGGGTCATTAAATCACAGTATCATTAAATTATCTTTCCACTCTAACTCATTTGATTTATATGATGAAATTCCAGGACTTAGCTCTAGCTTCCAAATAAAATATTCTAGTAGGTTGTATATAGACATATATATGTATACATATATGTGTGTATGAATGTATATACATATATATATATATATTCTGTAATATGGGGAAATATTTATTAGTTGAAAAAAGCATCTTACATACTGTAGTATGGTAGTATATAAGTACATATACATGCACCTAGGTGCCCACTCATTGAGAATTGGCTCAGTTAATAAGTTCTAAGCATTTTAAAAGACAAGCTCTTAAAACAAAAAATTAATCAGATTTTTAAAAAGATAAATTAACCCTTCTTTTCTTTTCTCCTTTCCTTCACCTTCCTTCCTTCCTTCTTTTTAGATATTAAGCATCCTATTCAATTACTTTGGATTTACTTTATATTCTGACTTTACTAAGCTGTGAATGTGTGATATGCTTTTCTTTTCCCACACACAGACTCCCCTGCTCTAATATAAGCATCTATAGACAGGGATTATTTAACTTTCTGTACTTGTATCCCAAGTACATTATGTAGTGTCTGGCCCATAGTGAGCACTTAAATGTTTTTTGATTGATTGATTAATTGACTGGGAAGTTGAAGTAGATGACTTCTAAAACTAATCCCTCTTTTAAATGTATAATCCTCAGATTCGATGTATGGCATGATGTTGTATAATTTCAATAGCTTCATGAAAAAATACAACTATGATACCCAGGTTTTTTAGCTGATCAGAGTTTGTTGCCTACTATCCCCCCCCCTCCCACCTAGCTAATCTGTTTCAGGAGCAGGCTTTTCTGGAACATTGTGAAACCAGGGGTGCATGAAGAACCTCTGAAAGTCTGATTCTGCAGGCATTTTTTTAAACCCTTGTACTTCGGTGTATTGTCGCATAGGTGGAAGATTGGTAAGGGTGGGCAATGGGGGTCAAGTGACTTGCCCAGGGTCACACATCTGCAGGCATTTTTACAAATTATCTTTTGTCTGCAAAATTTGTTCCAAAGGCTTTAATTCTATGATCTCAAATATCTTGTTATACTACATGGACCAGTGGTTGAAGAGTTTTCCAAACAGTGACAAGACCAATGTAGATAGAAAAACTGAATTATTCAGACTCTGAGTGAACTCGAATTCTTTGGTTGTTTGTACTGCTTTTAATAAAAAGTTTAAAAAAGTCTTATTTCTTTGATATAGTCCAGGCACAGATGGTCTTAAGTGACATAAACAGTCTTAACTATATCACAATATGATTACATAGTCCTGAAATTTTAATTAAATGTACAAATATACAAACTATGTGTAAAAAAGTTTTTTATGAATGTGTACTAAAAATGTTTAAATAGAAAGCTAATCTAAGTTTCTGAGAACAAGATAGACTCATCTCTGTAAGAAAAACAAATTTATATTGATGCATTGAATCACTGTGTTGGTATCTGACTGCTCATCTCTTTTATCTCTCACAGTTCAATAATTCTAGGAAGTATTTGACTCCCATGTCTATCTAGCTGACCCTGGAGGGATTCCTGGGGCTTCTGAAACAATTAGGGAGATTCTACTGTATTCTGCCAAACTTCTAGACTTATGGGAACTACTGATATAGTCAGGAAGCCTACCTGAGTGCTTGGTAGAAAAGGAAACATCCTTTAGCAGAAATATATAAACCTGGGTGTCGACAAGAGGGATCACTTTAGAGATCAGAAGACTGGGCATCCATGACTCCTGGGCAATCTTTTATGAGGAGCTCGATGCAATCAGGCACTATAAAGCAAGTAGTATTTGGAGTGAAGGGACCTGGGGTGAGACCATATTTGAGGTACAACAGAGAGAGAACCTATTTAAACTTCTCACAGCAGTGAAACTCAAGTATTTTTCTCCTTTATATTGAGACAGGGCTGGTTACTGAGGGGCTTTTTCTTGGTAAAAGGTCCAGGAAATCTGTTGCTAGGAGCTGTAGAAAATGTCAGTGGCAGGGAGCAATGCTGCCTGCTGGGAGCTTTGAAGCACTATAGGAGTAATGATGATCAAACAAAACCTGCTGGGAGCTATGGAGAGTTCCAGGAGGAGGGCCAGCTAATACTACCTTCTGAGAGCTATGGAGAATGGTAGGAGGAATAGAAAAGCATTGACCAAGAGTTTATTATATGCCAAAAACATTATTTTGAAGAGGAATCATGTTCTGAAGGGTACCTTCTGTAAGCCACAAATAGTATATAACTCCAAGTGACTAAAGCTATTATATAGGTCTTGGTGGGCAGAGTTGCTCAATGGTGCAAATTGTTATTTACCAAAAGTTAGCTCTGATATGATTTTTATATACTTAATATACAAATATTTTTCTTCCTTCAGTTTTATGAACTGTGTTTCAAAGAGTACTTTATGATAGGATAGTGATATATATGTATTTATATATATACACATATCTATGCATCCATGTAGGTATGTATGTATTTTGTTTGTAGGTATATCTGTCTATATGTTTCTATCTATCTATCTATCTATCTATCTATCTATCTATCTATCTATATTTAGGCATGCATCTGTGTATGCATGCATTTATCTATGTATCTGTCTTTGATTATATGAATCTATGTATCTCTATGTATCTTTGTATCTATATATGTATGTATATTATCTATCTAACTATCTATATATCTCAAAATTCTGAGTCTCTCTGGGTCATCCAATGAACTCACAGGGAGAACATCCCCCCTCTATATACAATTTGGCCTTTTATGACTTGTGAGGGCCACTAAAACAATGGATAATTAACATGAAAATTTATATTTTGAGTGAAACACATAATGATGATCAGGGTATATGCTGTACTAACACATTTCATCATCAGAAAGGGAAACTCACTTTCATTGCTTAAGTAGACAGGTTAGACCAGACCTCTTTAGAAGGACAGAGAGTTTATTAATAATTTATTATGTCTTAAGCACTAGGCTAAGCACAGGAGATACAAACAGAAGCCAATAAGATAACCTCTGCTCTCAAAGTGCTTATGTTCTCATAGACATCACATTCAGGGGTGGTAAAATGAGGTGTGAGTGAGCCAGCATGGTCTGGAGATACCCAGAAAGTGTCACTGAGGACTTAAGCCCTAGCAAAATAAGGCAAAAGTTTACCTGGGAGAACTGTGGTATTCAACAGCAAAGTCCAAGTTTCCATGGTGAGATGGAAATGATGACTCAGAGATAGAAATAACCAGAATATGTGAGGAGTCCAAAGGAATTCTGCCAACCACTGAGTCGATGATTACCTGTTTGTGTTTGAGTTTTTTATTTGTCTTATTTAAAGGTGAATGAGGTTTGAGTATTCTATATTGATGGTGGAGGTGGTTGTTATTGTAGTTCAGTCATTTCATTTTTATCTGACTCTTTGTGTCTTATTTAGAGTTATCTTGGCAGCAATCCTGGCATAGCTTGCCATTTCCTTCTCTAGCTCATTTTACAGATGAGGAAACAGAGATAAACAGGGCTGAGTGACTTGCCCAGGATAATATAAGTATCTGAGGTCAGATTTGAATTCTGGTCTTTCTGATTCCAGAGCTGGTGTTCTAGATGTTGAACAACTTAACTACTTTGTCTTATATTGATATATTCCTGAATAGCTCTAGCTCCCTCCATCCTTCTTTTTTTTTAAACCCTTACCTTCCGTCTTGGAGTCAATACTGTGTATTGGCTCCAAGGCAAAAGAATAGTAAGGGTAGGCAATGGGGGTCAAGTGACTTGCCCAGGGAAGTGTCTGAGGTCAGATTTGAACCTAGGACCTCCCATCTCTAGGCCTAGCTCTCAATCCACTGAGCTATCCAGCTACCTCCCCCAACCCCCACATCCTTCTTTGTGTAAAAGCATGTTACTTCTAACTGCCACTTGCCTGGTTGGCAAATTTAGACATAGTTAATCTCCTTTGGAACGTGTGCAATCTCACCTCAGATACCCAATGGCAGATAGATAGTTAGGGACGTGCATCATCAATATTCTTTTCTCATGAGATTTGTTGGTATACTATTAATAGACATAAAGTGAGATAAACCAAGCTCTATTTTTTAAAACCTGGATTGGAATAGTGGAAGGTGGCAGACACTAAATCTTGCCCATTTTTTTACATGCTCTGTAAGGCTATTATGAGCTTAAAGATGCCCTTAAAAAATCTCTGTAGACTAACAATTCTCATAAACCCATACTGCTTAGTGATAGCCGTCTTTTGTTCCAAATAACACAGCACCCTCTGGTGCATCTGTGATAAGCAATATGAAATTCCCACAATCAAAACAGATTAAAAAAACATATTTTTAAGATGACAACTTATAGAATAGTTCCTGATCTGCATTGGTAATTGCAACTTCCTCACCAGTGAGCTCCTTACTTTGATAAAATCCCAAGTTGGGATGGGAGGGAATCACTGAAGTCTCCTAAGGAGAATAGAGTTTAAAAAAATCCTTAGTTCATTGTTAGATTATTACATTTAATTAATTGAGTATAGAATTCCTTTTAATAAGCTTTAGGAATCTAGTTCAACCTTCCATTTTATATATGAGAAAACTGAGACATAGGAAGTTTAAATGAGCGATCTAATTTTACACAATTCTAGTTAATTTTAGAGCCAGAATTGAAACACATCTCTCTCTAACTTAAAAGTCCTGGCTATTTCCCCAGACTTGTGCCCCTTGCTCCATAATGAGATTTCTTTTCTTTGTTTTTTTCCTATTTCATTTCCTAAAGGAAGTGAATAAGTTCCACTCCTACTTTAAGGAATTTCATGTTTATTAGTTTCTAGGAAATAGATGGGATTCAGCCCACTGTGTGCCTTGATATGGTAAAATTTAATTACACGTATCTCTTTCACATTATAACTTTCCCAATCACAGTTTCAATGAATTGAGGGTCAGCATAAGAAATTAAATGGGAAATTTGGAGGAGTTTTGCACAAGCTGCAGACCACAGGCAAAGCCCAGCAGATGACACAGAAAAATTTAGAAACTCAAAAATACATAAAATAAATGTAGAGTACTGTATAATATCAACGTATTTTATCTTTTAATACTATTAATACACACAAATTCTTTTTTAAATTTAAAATAAGTACAAATTAAAATTTACAAAATTAAAATTAATGAAATCCAATAGACAACACACACAAAAGCTAGAATGTAGAGATATCTTTAAAAGTTGATTAAGGGGGCAGCTGGGTAGCTCAGTGGAGTGAGAGTCAGGCCTAGAGACAGGAGGTCCTAGGTTCAAACCCGGGCTCAGCCACTTCCCAGCTGTGTGATCCTGGGCAAGTCACTTGACCCCCATTGCCCACCCTTACCACTCTTCTACCTATGAGACAATATACCGAAGTACAAGGGTTTAAAAAAAAAGTTGATTAAGTCATAAATGCATATATGACACTACAAACACCTCATAAAAGAAAAAGAAAAAAATTCAAACTTCTCTGGTTCAAAGGGAGGGCCAAAGGGATACCTGTACAACTTTATGATAGGCTAATTCCAAGTCACTTTTTAAAAAATAATAGTTAATAGTGATAGCTAGGGTCTAATTAGCATTTTGAGGTTTATGATCCATTTTAAGAGTATTATCTCAATTTTACCATAAATTCCCAGACACTAAGCACTATTTTTCTCTCTTTGTACAGATGAGGGATCTAAGGTAAACACATTAAGTGTCTTTCCTCTGATTGCATAGCTAAGTGCCTGAGGTTAAATTTGAACTCAGGTTTTTAGAAACTCCATGTAAGGAGTTTTATCCATTGCACCAGCTAAAAGCTTCGTTTGAACCAAAAAAAAATGCAAGATTTCTTTAGACTCATCTTTTTTCAAGAAAATGTATTCAATCTAAAAATCTAGCACAGTGACCTCAGTAGAATGCAGATACTGTAGTTATCTAAAAAGCTTTTGGGACTTCTTCCAAATTAAAGATGTTGAGAGGAAGGACAGGGATGAGAGAGAAAATATATATTTTCCTTTTAATTTCTCTTGAAGTGACATTTTGCTTCTTCACTTTGGCAGTGAAATCTCTTATTCCTAATGCTGTTGACCTGGAAAATGCATACTATTCCAGAAGAATATAGGAAGTAAGATGAGGCTCTATCAATATATCATTTTAGCCCATATTTGAAGTCTCAGCAAATTTCCAAGTAAATGTTGTCATGCCAGCCAAAGAGGCAACTCATGTTTTAATTGAAAGGCTTTCCATCTGCTGATGTGAAGACATTCACTGTTGCAGTTCCAAAAGGACAACGTATTCAAGACAAAGAAAGAAAATTGTGCCAGAAACAGCAACTGCATTTTCTCTATCCTCCCTCCATGTCCTGTTTCTCCCACTCTAGGTTTATAGTGTATTTGTGAAGCAGAATGTAGAGAATTTAGAGAAAAGGTTCAAGGATAAAAAACAATCAAATTATAAAAGTTGGATGGCTTATTTCTGAAGAAAAGGTACACCATTCTAATTACTGAGTTTGAAAAAATAAAAAGCTTATGAGTGCCCTAAAAATAAAAAAAATAACTGATACAGAGGAGAGTGACAAAATATATTCCATCTTTCTTGAGGGCAGAAGAGGAAGAAATTTATAGAAAGGATTTAACTTAGACAGAGGTAAACATTTCATAAAGGGAGGAGTTAGGTTACTTAAGGAAATTTATTGAATTTACTTCCCTTGAAATTCCTAACATTAGGACGGAGAGCTGTATACCCAGTGGCTTAAGTCAAACCTGATGGGAAGCAGTAGGGTGGTCAAGCATAAGCATACCTCCCTTCTGCCTGTTTCTGTGGTCTTAAAATTTAATGGTCTCACAAACTTGACAGGGAAGTTTCCCTTGTAGTCATTTATTTTTACCTCAGAAATACACACCTACCCAACAACAAAGCACAACTGAATTATATTATTTCTATTTGATTCATTTTGTTGCTGGATTGCCCAAAGTTTTGAATAAATTAATGTCACTTTTAAATCATGTTTTGTAGCAAGAAGCTCTTGGAAAGGGCTGGTGCTTAATTGTGATTTAAGCCACTCAAAATTGACCCCATTCCCCAGCCCCAAACTTTATAACTACTACTACTACTACCACTCCCTAATATTTATATTGTAATTCAAGGTTTGCAAAATGATTCCTACATGTTATCTCATTTGATACTCACCAAGACCCTGAGAGGTAGGTGCTTTTATGATCTGAGGCTAAGAGAAATGTTTTTATTTTATTTTTAAAACCCTTACCTTCTGTCTTAGAATCAATGCTACATATTGGTTTCATGGCAGAAGAGTGGTAAGGGCTAGGCAATGGGAGTTAAGTGACTTGCCCAGGGTCAGGGCAACAGAAAGGAAGTTTCTGAGGGCAAATGTGGACAAAGGAACTCATGGCTCTAGGCCTGGCTCTCAATCCACTGAGCACCTCAGCTGCCCCAGAGACTAGGAAAATTTAAATGACTTGCCCAAGGTTGACCAAAAAGAAAGTGTCTACCATCTGGGGGAAGGATTTCAAACCCAGGTTCCTGACTTCTTCATAACTTCCCAGGGTTGTTGCAAGATAGAGATTTAAGTCAAATTTATAAGAATACATGTTATTCCCCAAATGACAAATGGTTAAATGATGAGAATAAACAGTTTTCAGATGAAATAAATTATAAATAATAATAATATAAAAATGTTCTAAATCACCCTTGATTAGAGAAATGCAGATCAAAACAATTCTGAGGCACCACCTCATACCTATCAGATTGGCCAATTTATAGCAAAGCAAAATGATAACTGCTAGAGAAGTTGTGGCAGAATTGGGATCCTAACGCATTGTTGTTAGAATTGTGAATTAATCCAACCATTCTGGAGGGATATTTGGAACTATGTTCAAAGAGCATTAAAACTATACATAACCTTTAACCGTGTAATACCACTACTAGGTCTGTATCGCTAAAAGATTATTAAAAAAAGGAGAAAGAACCTACTTGTACAAAAATTGATTAAATTCATAATGAAGTTCTAGTTAATGCTGTTGATTATGTTGAAAAGATGGAGCTTCATATTGGAGAATTAAATAGAATAAAGATGATCCCATGCAAATAACAGCATCCCCCAGTGGCCTTCGGGAGTACTTCTAGATTACTGAGAGGAAGATGTCACTGCCCTTTGGGAACCTAACTTCCCATTATGAATAAAGATTGGGATGGGATAAGAACCCCTGGACTGTACAAATGTCACATAAAAATCTAAAATTAGAAAGCATGCATAACTCAAGTAATCTTCCTATTAACTAATCACTTTATCACAAGCTTCTTCTAAATAGTGAGTTTTCCTTCTGCATTTAAAATAAAATTTGGTTCATTAGAATTTAGTAGACACTTTTTATAAGACTATATTTTTACTTAATATGAGGCATACCAGTATCATTTTCCTCTAGAATAATGTTGTTTTGTATCTCTGAATCTAAAAAAAATAATCTTCATATCATATTTTGCTAATTTCATATGTCAAATGTGATAATATAGCTTAATAGAATAATCTCTTTTTATAACTAATATTTTCCTTATTTCATGTTGGTAACATTTTCCATGCATGGCTAAACATTGAAATCAACAAGATTCCTCTATATTTTATTTTGTACAAGAGATGTATTTTGTTTGGAAACTGTCATTTTGGAAAACCCTCATCATTTCACATATCTTACCAAAGCCCACTTGCTAAATTTCTCAAGGATGAAAAATATAAATAGGAGTTAAGATCTAAGATATATGTTTTGATATTACATAGTTACAACAATAGGGGTTCTTAAAAGTTCAGTTCTCTCTATTTCTGCATAAAGGTATGATTTCTAATTCTCTGCTCTCTCTAACTTCATTCATGGTCTTTCTACATCTGACAACTACTAGCTGCCCTAGGGTAAGGCACCTAAAGTTATCTTGCCTCAGTTTTCCATCTCTGGGATGGGTATGAAACCTGTAGTACCTAACTCTGGTTGGTTTTAAGATTCAAGTAACCTAATTTGGCCTGTAAAATGTAAAATACAAGTAATATCTCGTACCATCATCTTTAATACAGTTTGTCATTTTAGTTATTTAGTTGTGTTGCTATAGTTTATTATATGCCATTATTTTGTTTGTAGACTTATTAGTTATCATATTATATATTATAGTTTATTATTATCTATTGTTATAATTATTTCTTCCCATATATCTAAAATATGTGGTGTTATTAATTTAGTCTAAACATTCTGAAAATAATAGTAGATCACATTTTTGTAGAACTTTCTTCCATAACAACCCCTCATAACGGTTAGTGTTACTATCCTCATTTGTTCATATTAGGTAACTGAGGCTCAAGATTGGTGACTTGCTTGGGGTGACACTGAAAATTTAAAGGTGGTATTGGAACTAATATTTCTTATATTCAATAAGTACTTTTTAGCTTACAAAGAGCATGTTATCATGCAATTTCTCATTTGATTCTTACCCCAAACACTTAAACATAAGTAGTATAATTCTGATTTTTTAGATAAGCAAACTGATGCTCTAAGAGTTAAGATATACTTCCTGTAGTCAAAACAGGTAGTAAATGAAGTTGTTAATCCTAGAATACATGTCTTTGAATTTCCAAGGTCAACGATCTACTCAGGATACTGGGCTATCTCATTATATCACTACTGCTTACCTTGCTATGTCTTGCTACAAATCATTATAACTTCTCATAGCCTATGTGCAAATTCCTCTCTGCCCAGCAGAAAAGCCCTCCACAAATTATCCCTGATCCACTTTTCCAATTTTATTTTGATTGCTTCCTAACCCAATCTCTCTATTTTAGCTAGTCTAATCTATTTATGTTTCTGAGAGAATCCTTGTCCATTTCTATGTTGATACCTTTGCTCACTTATTCACTTCCTTGCAATATCCTTTCCCCTCATCTGATATTAATATTAATAGCTCAGGACAAGCTTATCTTATTTTCATAATAATTCTGAGGCAAGTGCTTTTATTATCCAATTTTACAAATAAGAAAATTGAAGCAGACATAGGTTAAGAGATTTGCCCAGGGTTATACTACTGGTAAGTGTCTGAGGCATGATTTAAAATCAGGTTTTCCTGAGTTCAAGTCTAGCACTCTATCTTCTGAACCATTAGCTTTTGTATCTGTTGGGATCCTATCCAGATTTACAGGGACAGCTCTTGAATCATCTCCTTCATATAATTTTTTTTTCATTACTACAAGCCACACCTATAGTATCCATCATTTGTACCTCTGCATTTGTAATTGAGCAATACTTTATTAGCAAAGTAGATGGAGTTCTAGACTTGACATTTGGAAGAGTTCAGTTTAAATACTATTAGCTAATAAGTATCCATTCAAGTCCCTTACTATTATCAAATTTGTAGCTTTATTTTAGGGTTATTGATTCAATCTATGACTTTATTGGGACAGGAAACTTCCAGATGAGGGAACTACTGTTATTGTAAATCATCATGTTATCTACTTCTTATGGTCTTGGAAGGTTGTTTGGAGCAGTGAAAATTTAAGTGACTTGCCCTCACACAGAATGTAGGTATCAGGAACAAGTGAACCTAGGGATTGGCTTTCTATCTACTGTGTTTCACCATTTCTCTGTATTGGTGATTTGGTATCTTCTCACTGGCTGTTGGTTTGGTTGTTCATTTGTGTCTAACTATTTGTCACACGAATTGGGGTTTATGGCAAAGGTACTGCAGTGGTATGACATTTTCTGCTCCAGCTCATTTTACAGATTAAAAACAAAAGCAAAAAGGATTAATTGACTTGCTTAGGGTGATACAGCCAGTAAGTACCTGAAGCTGGATTCAAACTCATGAGTTTTACTGATTCTAAGCCCAATATTTGATTTGCTGTGTTACCTTTAGTTGTCCTGTCATCTTGTTAGAATTACATAAACTATTTAGGCAAATGCCCTTAATCACAAGTTTACCTCCTTCCTTTCCCCCAATACAATTATTCATAGAATGCCAAATAGAGAAAAAAAACACCTGTAAGTCCCAGAAAAAAGAAAGGTATCTGATACAGAGTCAGAATTCAAACTTTGGTAAATTGTCAAGGAACTATTTAATTCTAAAGCAACAAAAGGGTTGAGAATAGGACAGATAGGTCACTTTCTTTTAGTTAAAGATATTGTGTGAGTCTGTATCGTTGGATTGGTTTATAGAACTCAAAACTGTTTTTTTTAATTTATTTTTTTATTGATTAATTAAGAAAACTTTTCTGTAGTTACATGAGTCATATTATTTTCCTCCTCTCCCCCCAACACCGTCCCATAGCCAACGTGCAATTCTACTTGGTTTTACATGAGTCATTGATCAAGAGCTATTTCCATATTATTGATATTTGCACTAGGGTGATCCTTTAGAGTCTACATCCCCAATTATATTTAATTATATCTTCCTTGACCCATGTGATCAAGCAGTTGTTTTTCTTCTGTGTTTCTGCTCCCAAAGTTATTTCTCTGGATGTGGATTTCTCATAAATCCCTCAGAATTTTCCTAGATCATTACATTGCTGCTAGTAGAAAAGTCCATTACATTCAATTGTGCCACAGTGTACAAGTCTCCATGTATAAGATTCTCCTGGTTCTGCTCCATTCATTCTACATCAATTCTTGGAGGTCATTCCAGTTCACATGGAATTCCTCTAGTTCATTATTCCTTTGAGCATAATAGTATTTCATTACCAACAGACACCATAATTTGTTCAGTCATTCTCCAATTGAAGGGCATACCCTCATTTCCCAACTTTTTGCCACCACAAAGAACATGGCTATAAATATTTTTGTACAACTTTCCCTTATTTTCTCTTTGGAGTATAAACCCAGCAGTGGTATAACTGGATCAAAGGGTAGGTAGTGTTTTAAATCCCTTTGGGCATATCTCCAAATTGCCATCCAGAATGGTTGGATCAATTCACAACTCCAACAGAAATGCATTAATGTCCCTATTTTGCCACAACCTCTCCAATATTTATTACTTTCCTTTGCTTTCATGTTAGCCAATCTACTAGGTGGAAAGTGGTACCTCACTTGTTGTTTTGATTTGCATTTCTCTAATTATAAGAGATTTAGAGCACTTTTTGATGTGCTTATTGATAGTTTTGATTTCTTTATCTGAAAATTGCTTATTCATTTCTCTTATCCCTTTATCAATTGGGGAATGGCTTGATTTTCTGTACAATTGATTTAGCTCCTTATAAATTTGAGTAATTAGACCTTTATTAGACGTTTTTGTTATAAAGATATCTTCCCAATTTGTTGCTTCCCTTCTAATTTTGGTTGCATTGGTTTTCTTTGTACAAACGCTTTTTAATTTAATGTAATCAAAATTATTTATTTTACATTTTGTAATTTTTTCTATCTCTTGCTTGGTCCTGAAATTTTTCTCTTCCCAAAGATCTTACAGACGTACTATTCTGGATTATCCTAATTTACTTACAATTTCCTTCTTTATATTCAAGTCATTCACCCTTTCTGAGTTTATCTTGGTGTTAGGTGTGAGATGTTGATCTATGCCTAATCTCTCCCATACAGTTTTCCAATTTTTGCAGCATTTTTTGTCAAATAGTGGATTTTTATCCCAAAAGCTGGGATCTTTGGGTTTATCATAGACTCTCTTGCTGAGGTCACTTACCCCAAGTCTATTCCATTGATCCTCCCTTCTGTCTCTTAGCCAGTGCCATATTGTTTTGATGATCACTGCTTTCTAATACAGTTTAAGATCTGGTACTGCTAGGCTCCCATCCTTCACATTTTTTTTTCCATTATTTTCCTTGATATTCTTGATTTTTCGTTCTTCTAAATGAACTTTGTTATAGTTTTTTTTCTAATTCAGTAAAAAGTTTCTTGGTAGTTTGATAGGTATGGCACTAAATAAGTAAATTAATTTGGGTAGGATTTTCATTTTTATTATATTAGCTCATCCTACTCATGAACAATTAATGTTTTTTCCAGTTGTTTAGACCTAGTTTTAATTGTGTGGACAGTGTTTTGTTGTTGTGTACATATAATTTCTGTGTTTGCCTTGGCAAATAGATTTCTAAGTATTTTATATTGTCTAGGGTGATTTTAAATGTAATTTCTCTTTATAACTCTTGCTGCTTGGATGTGTTGGAAATATATAGAAATGCTGATCATTTATGTGGATTTATTTTGTATCCTGCAACTCTGATAAAGTTGTTAATTATTTCCACTAGCTTCTTAGTTTGTTATCTAGGATTCTTTAAATAAACCATCATATCATCTGCAAAGAGTCATAGCTTGGTCTCCTCGTTGCCTATTTTAATACCTTCAATTTATTTTTCTTCTCTAATTGCTACTGCTAGTATTTCTACTGCCATATTATATAATAAAGGTTATAATGGGCATCCTTGTTTCACTCCTGATCTTACTGGGAAGGCTTCTAATTTATCTCCATTTCAGATGATGCTTGCTGATGGTTTTAAATATATACTTTTTATTATTTTTAGGAAAGGTTCTTCTCTTCATTTCTATACTTTCTAGTGTTTTCAATAGGGAAACTTTGATTCTTAGATGAGTGGATTTCGTCTCAGACAAAAATCTGAATGACCAAGTTATACAGGGTTCTAGAAATGTAAAATTTTTCTCATATATTTGATTAAATTTTAATTTAAATCTCACTCATTTGAATAATTATTTTAATTATCTGTTATATAAATTAGCATTGGTTAAACAAAGATAATAATAAAATAATCCCTGCTCCACAGGGAATAATGAGGGGAAATAATTGCACACAAATAAGCAAAATCTATACATAAATATAGTACTCCATTCTCAGTTACTTTCTTTACTTGCAATTGCTAGTTGAGATATTGGGCAAGTGGTTATTACTCCCAAGTTTTACATTATCTTGCAGATCTAGATCTTTCCCAAAACTATCTTTTATAAACTCCCAGTAGAGAGTTCAGCTTTAATAATCCAACAAACAAATTTAGCTAAAAGCAAAACTATTTACTAAGATGGAATAGTTTGGAAATATTTCCCTCATAAACCTATTATATTATCTGTGAGATAATTAAGGACAATTTAAAGTTAGCAAGGCTCATGTGTCTCCATGTCCTTTCTTTCCTTATGGAAACCTCTCTGGAGCTTGATTCTTTATAATCAGAGAGTTTATTCTTCCTTGAATGGCTAGGCTTACTTTCCAATTAAATAATGAACAAATTTATTCTGATGAGTATTGTGTGGTCTCATCTTTACAGTTAGTTTAACACCTATTTCTCTGACCATTATGTCCTGTGATTTTGTGATCTGGAACTGGGAGACAATTGACCAGAAATCATTTTCTCCATTTATAAAATTAAATTTGCAGAGAAGAGGTTGCTAACCATTTGGGGAAATCTATGCAAGTCCTCATGTAGGAGGTTTGATGGGAGCTGGAGAATTTTAGAGGTGGAAGTGAAGGGAGAAACTGTCTACTCATGGTTGATGACGTATTAAAAGGAACATTAGGAATGGTAAGGTTGTATAGATGTGATAGGAGCAATATTTTAACTTGTATGCCCACACAGGCTAGTTTTACTTTAAAAGGTATTGATCTTAAACTTGTTAAACTAAAATAAGAGCCAACCTGCAGTAGTTATTTGTTAACTAGACTATTAGACCACGGGCAAACTAATCTAAAAAACTCAAAGGAATTAAAATCCAGAGGAAAAAAAGGCCAGGAATTGACTGAGTAGAATTTTTAGTGATAATAGTCTTTTATACAAGGAAACTGTGAAGAGATAGAAAGCCCTTGATGGAGCAATTTATGAATGACTCATTTTCACTGACTGGTGAAAAATAATGTAAACAAATGTAGTCTTCAAAACTTGATAATTAGATATATTACTCTAAAGGCAAGAGGATCTCTTTAAAAAGACAGTGTCCACAATTGTGAGCCCTAGTTTTAGAGCTGTGACCCCAAGGGAGGGATATTGTAAGTGGAAAGAACAAATGGGCAAAGTTTCACTCCACTTTCAGTTTTCCCAACAAAGCCAGACTTAATTCTACTTCATGTATGTCATTCCTTAATAATTTTTACTGTTAAAATCAGTGTATTATTTAAAAAAATTTGGAATTGGTGAGATAAATAAATTCTTAATTATTTGACTATTAGACTTTTATGCACTAGTACTTCTAAAACTTAAAAACATCCTGAAGAGCATGGGGACCTTTGCAATATCATGTGAATGAAGAATGAAGCTGTGTGGATTGCACAAATATTCAGGTAATAAAAAGTAACTGGCATATATAACAAATTTAAACTTTCTGAAACACTTTTATATAAATTCTCTCATTTCAGCCTCATAATAAGCTTGCAAGAAAGGGTGCTACATTGTTATCTCATTTAACTGATGAGATTTCTTAGTCTCACAAAGGGTGAGTGACTTGATCCTAGTCATATAGTTCTTTAAAAGACCATAGAACTAAAGCTGGAAGGAACTGGAATGGCCAGGATCAGCCTTATCATTTTATATATGAGGAAATGGAAATCCAGAAATGGTTTCTGGTGATCTGGTCAGACTTACCAAAATGATAAGTATCTGAGGCTGGATTTGAACCCAGGTATTCCTGATGCCAAGCTCCGTTCACTATTTACTATACCACATGGCATCCAATTAGTTAAATTTATTTTGGCAAGATTTAATTCAGTTTATCCTGATTCAAAGTGTAGGGCTCAACTATACCAACAACTTGAAGAAATTAAATTTTAAATGTCAAATCAACATGGGTGAAATTAGAATGAAAATGAAATTGTGTTTATTGTCTGAAAATCCCACAATATTTCATATATCAGACTGCAAAATCAGAAAAATGTGTTTCTGATAAAATTCATCTCAATTCTGATAAAATTTAATTTCTAACAAAATTGAAAATTGAATTTTAAAAATTCAATAAAATTTAAAAAATACTCACTGTGTTTGTAGTTCATTATGTGAAAAATGCTATGTTAACTGCCAAGAATAATACAAAATGTATGTAAACCATAGTTTTGTCCTCATAAAAGTTATAGTCTATTAGGGACAATATGGAATATATGGAGATAATTATGAAAAAATAGGACCAGTTACGTTCATTAATGAGAATAAAAAGTGAAGCCTGTGAGACCTAAGCAGGAATGGTATAAGCAGCTAGGAGAGCAGGAAGTCTTCTTCATATAAAAGTTATTTGAGTTGGACATTAAGGGCTAGATATAAATTTAAGAGATGAAGTAGAGGAGGAAGGGCATTCTGGTAATTGAGAGTAAATTCACAGAGATGGAAAAAGTATTAGAAAATCTTTGCAAATGTAGTTAATTAGGTGGATTGAGTCCTTTTAAAATACTTTTCCAAATACATGTAATAACAATTTTCACCATATATTTCCCAATAGTTTCCTTCCCTTTGTTCCCTCCCCCTGAAATGGCAAGCATTTAGATATGGGCTATATATATGTGGTCATGAAAAATATATTTCCATATCAATCTTCTTCTGAGATAAAACTCATATAAAACCAAACCCCGCCAAAAAGACATAAATAAAATAGTTAAAATTTATATGCTTTTATACACTTTCAGACTCGAGTGGCTCTAGCTTTGGAGATCGATTGCATTCTTTGTCATATCATTTAGAATTGTCCCGGATCATTGTATTGCTGAGTATAGATCTTTCACAGCTAATAATCATACAATAATGTCATTACTGTGTACAATATTCTCCTTGTTCTGCATCTTTCAAAGTTTTTCAAAATTCATTCTGCTCATCACTTTTTAGAGGGCAATAGCATTCTATGATAATTATATATTGCAATTTATTCAGCCATTCCTGAGTTGGTGAACAATTCTCAATTTTTAATTTTTTGCTACTACAAAAAGAGCTACCATAAATATTTTTATGCAAGTAGGTCCTCCCTCTCCCCTCTTTTTAATCTCTTTGGTTTATAGACAGTAGTGATATTTTAGGATCAAAAAATATACTTAGTTTTATAGCTGTATGAATGTGGTCCCAATCTGCTTTCCAGAATAGTTGGATCAGTTCACAACTCCACCAAAAATGCATTAGTGACCCAATTTTACTACATCCTCAACCAAAATTGGTTACTTTCCTTTATTGTCATATAAGCCAATCTGATAAGTATAAGGTAGTACCTCATAGTTGTTTTAATTTGCGTTTCTCTAATCAAGGGTGATTTAGAACACTTTTTCATGTGATTATTGGTACCTTTGATTTTTTTCATCTAAAAAAATGTCTGTTCATATTCTCTCATTTGTCATTTGTTAATAGGGAGAATGTTTTGTATCTTTTAATTTTGATTCAATTCTCTGTATATTTGAGAAATTATGCCTTCAACAGAAAAATTTGATGTAAATTTTTTTCCAGTTTGTTGTTTCTTTTCTAATCTTGTTTACCTTGGTTTTGTTTGTATAAAAACTTTTTAACTCAATATAATCAAAATTATTCATTTTACATCTTATAATGCTCTCTATCTCTTGTTTGGTCTTAAATTCTTCCCTTATTCATAGAAGTAACTGTTAAATTATTATATGCTCCCCTAATTTGCTTATGGAATCATCCTTTATATTTAAATTATTTAACCATTTTGAATTTATCTTGCTGTAGAACATAAGATATTGGTCTGAATTGAATTTCTGCAATCCTGTTTTCTAGTTTCCCCAGCAATTTTTGTCAAGTTGTGAGTTCTTATCCCCAAAGTTAGGATCTTCGGGTTTAAACATCAGATTGCTATGGGCATTTATTCCTGTCTACTGTACCAGATTGTTTTGATGAATATTATTACATATTACATATATTACATATGTCATTATTATATTGCAGTCTGATATCTGTACTGCTGGACTAACTTCCTTCAAATTTTTCATCAATTCCCTTGATATTCTTAATCTTTTGTTCTTCCAGATTAATTTTGTTTTACTTTTTCTAACTCTGTAAAATAACTTTTGGTACTTTGGTATGGTACTGAATAAGTTAATTAATTTAAGAAAGATTTTCATTTTTATTATATTAGTTTAGCATAGCCAAAAGCAATTAACATTTTTCCACTTCTTCAGATCTGACTTTATTTGTGTGAAGTGTTTTTTAATTGTGTTTATATAATTCCTAGGCTTGTCTTGTCAAGTGGACTCTCAGATATCTTATATTGTCTAGAAATATTTTTTTAAATAGAATTACTCTTTTACCTCATATAGCCAAACATTGTTGGTAATATATAAAAATGCTAATGATGCTTATATGATTTTATTTTGTATCTTGTAACTTTGCTAAAGTTATTAATTATTTCAACTAGTTTTTAGTTTCCTAATTACCTCATTGCTTATTTTCATTCCTTCAATTTCTTTTCCTTCTCTTATTATTAAAGCTAGAATTTTCTAATAGAATATTAAATAATAGTGGTGATAATGGGCATTCTTGTTTCACTCTTGATCTTATTTGGGAGAGGAAGGTTTCTAGCTTATTCTCATTACAAATAATACTTTTTGATAGTTTTAGACAGAAATATTATCACTTTAAGGCAGTGGTTCCCAAACTTTTTAGGCCTACTGCCCCCTTTCCAGAAAAAATATTGCTTAGCCCCTTGGAAATTAATATTTTTTAATTTTAATAACAATTAATAGGAAAGATAAATGCACCTGTGGCCATCACTGCTCCCCTGGATCGCTACAGCACCCAGGAGGGGGTGGTAGCGCCCACTTTGGGAATCACTGCTTTAAGGAAAGGCCTTCTTATTCCTGTGCTTTCTGGTATTTTTTAATATGAATGGGTATTCAATTTTGTGAAAGACCTTTCCTTTATCTATTGAGATAATCAAGTAATTTATTTTAGTTTTTTTTTTTTTTAGTATGCATTGTGCTGTTAAGTTTCCTAATTTTAAACAAGTCCTTCATTCTTCATGTAATACCCACCTGGTTATGATGAATGATAAAGCCTGATCAAATAGCCATTTTGTTTTCCTGCTCTTCCTTTTAATTGGATTTTTTATTGTTATTTCCTCTTATTATTTGGAATTTTTGTTGTTGTTATCTCCTGCATGATATTGTGGACCTATGTCTAAGCTTCTTCAGATACTCTACTTAGAAGATCTAATTACTTAAAATTATTTATCACTTTCACTTCATATTCGTAAGGGATGTTATTAAGGTTTGAGAATAAAGATAATAACCCTAAAGGGTCTGATGGTTTTACTTACTATCTTTAATTTATATTTGGGCTTTATCTAAATTTTCTTTTATTTAGCTTGAGATTTCTTTAGCACATGTATTACTTATCATGAGAATCTGATATTTTATTAAAGTCCTCTGATATCAAAGTTCATGAGTGTATTTTTAGAACTCTTCTACAGAGCATTCCAGTGTTCCTAGAATAATTGTTAAAAGTTAGAGCAATGTGGTTTCTCCAATGTTCAAATACCAAATGATACTGAGTTCATTTCACAGGTTATAGAAGTGAGAAACATCATTAATGATTTAAATATGACCTGAAACCCTCTTCAAGAAAGATTATCAATTTAATTACCTTAGGCTCACTTTTTTTCTGAGATAACATTTGTCCTATAACTGCTGCAGAAGAGGCCCAAGATCTTACCATTTGTTTCAGGTTAAAAAAAATTCTATCACCAGGAAAAAATATTCACCATTTTTCTTTACCTTTTTTAAAATATCAAAGTATTTTACAGTCAAGTATTCATTCCTTTTGACACCAATTATTGACTTAGAAAAATGGCATTATTCCTAGGAAGTAGAAATGATTGCATTATAAAAAAATTAATTTACCTTTTTACCATACCTATAATTACATTGGTTTAGAAAATTTCAAATGAGGAAACTACCTTCCACTTACCACTCAACACTGAAGATTGTAAATGGATCTATAATTTTAAATCTTAGAGATTTCCCTGCATGCAGTTGAATAAAATGAATTTCCTAGGTCTTATAAGCCATAGTCCTCAGAGATGCAACTTGATCCAGGTCATGACTGCAAAGTGGACTCTTTATCTACTGTTCAATACTTATGATACTGCCTCTAAAAGAGAAACTTTGACATTAATGTATACAATAAGCTGTTGTGAATTGATTTGAATTGACTTGGGATTGGCCTTTTTTGAATTGCATTTTCTTTGCTTCTAAAATATCTAGATCTGAAAACAGAACTTTCTAAAAATAACAACTTTTAAAGAGAAAAAGCACATTCTTGGTACATTTTGCAAATTGCTGTTTGCATTGGGTCTGAAATTCACCAATCAATTTTTTCATTAGATTGTTATTATTTTTTCTTAATAAATGGTTGGCAAAAAAACAGATTAATTAGATAAAAAACAGCCATTCGTCTGGCAGACTTTCATGTAGAATACTTTTTAGAAATGAATGAAAGGTTATAATTAAAAAGAAAATTGCTAAGATTAGTCTTTCTTCATGAACATATCAAGTGGAAATTTTACTTTCTTGAAATTTTCTCCTGACAATTTTTAAAAGATTTCCCAGGTATATATACTTTTTTTTTTTAGATTTACCTTTAGTAACAATATTTTTCCTGCTTAAAATTACATTATTATTAAATTTGTCTCATGTAAATTGAACATCATGGATGTTTAAGTAAAAATGCATGCCTATATTCATTGGGATGCCTGTAGGACATTAAGCTGAATTTCCATCTGCTGAATCTGTTTTTCCACAGGCTCTCCCCATAAGTGGAATGCACAATTTGGAGAATTCTTAGCTTTCATCTGAGCACAGTTCAGGTATTATTTCCTCTATGACAATTCTCCTTAATGCTGGTAGTCATAATAACTCCTTTTATTCTGAAATTACTTTATATACATATACATATACATATATTTACAAATATGTACTTTGAAGTTCATTAGTAGAATGCAAATTTCTTGAGGGAATAAACAATTTTGTCCTGATCTTCTCATTACAGTGCTTGGCATATAGTTGACAGTTAATTAAGGTTTGTTTAATTTGATTGTTATGATTTTTTAAAAATTAAATAATTATTTGAAAAAAATTTAAACACTTACCTTTTGTCTTAGAATCAATAATGTGTATTGTTTCCAAAGCAGAAGAGCAGTAAGGGCTGGGTAATGGCAGTTAAGTGACTTGCCAAGGCTCACACAGCTAGGAAGTGTCTAAGGCCATATTTGAACTTAGGCCCTCTAGTCTCTAGGCCTAACTCTCAATCCACTGAGCCATCTAGCTGCCTCAGATTGTTGTAATTTTTAACATGAATTTTAAACTTCTATGACTGAAAATTCATCACCTTAGGCTGACCTAGAAATTAGCTTTTATAAACTAAGCTGGAGTACTCCTCAGATGGTAGATGTACATTTGGTCAATCACTTAACTTTGATTCAAAACCTTTTATTCTGGGTAGAAACTTCTGGAAATGAGAATCCACATTTATGTCCTTAGAGAAATATAAAAAATAAAATTAATATAAAAAGATAACTTTAAAAATATTATGATTTTTATAAGATTTACTAGTAGCCACTAAAAAATAAAGCCACATACCATGCAAGCTTAGTCAGTTTAAAAAGGACATCATTGAGAGAATTCTGGGAAGATGGTGGCTTAGAAGGAGCAAGGCTGCAGACTTCCATAAAGCCCTTTACCACCAATCAAGGACAAAGGGCTTGGAGGGAACAGAAAATCAAATCTGACAATACAACAGAGCTAGGGGATCCTCCAGCTGTACCCAACTTAAAAGGTACATGGAAAAAAAGAGAAAAAAAAGCCCGAATTCCTAGAACTCTCAGGAGGGAGAGGAAAGAAAGGAGGAAGATCCCAGATCCTCTCCTCCCCCTAATGTGCCCAGTCTCCAGCAAATCTTGGAATTTCTGTGTGGGCTGGGCCACTAGTCTGAGGGAATGTCTTGCTGGCACAGCCATGCCAAACTCAAGGCTCAGATCACAGACAGCAGGGAGGCTGCTGGGGGAGAAACCGAGAGAGGGTGAACATAACCTTTATCTTGTGCTGCCACCCCCATTTTTCTAGAGGTTTTGACCCGAGGGCACTCCAAAGCTGTGCAGATAAACCACACCTGGCTTAATCCTATCAGTACAGCAGAAAATAAGTATTCAGAAGGCTGGAATGCTCCAACATCCCTCCCCCACAGACTACAAGGAAAGTAGCTGAATTCACTTTAGCTTTTACCACCAGCTGGGGAAAATATTGCCTCAGGTCCCACTAACTTAATTATATAAAAAAGAGAGAGAGAGAAGAACCACTCCCAAGGCTGAATAGCCCAAACCCAAAGAAAAAAAATGATCAGAGGATAAAGATTATAGCCAATAACAGGGGAGAAAGAAGGAAAAAAATATGAGCAAACAACAGAAAAAGAAAAAAGAAACCAAAATTGACAGCTTCTATCCAGAAATTGAAAAAGAACAAATGGATCAGAAGAAGATAAAGAAACAACAACCAAAAACAAAGAAACTTCAGTGAAATGGACATAGGATTTGGAAGAACTTAAAATTCAATTAACTCAAGAACTCAAAATTCAAATAACTCAAAAAATCAGAAAACAATCAAAAGAGGCTGAAGACAATTGAGAAAAGGAAATACATGATCTAAAATAAGAAAATAATGTCCTAAAAGCCCAAATTGACCAGCTGAAAAACAAAACAAAGAAGGTGAAAGATGATCTATGAAGAAAAGCAGACCAGAAGGAGAAGCATAAGCAAAAAGCCAGGCATGAAATTCAGTCTTTAAAAATTAGAATTCAATAACTAGAAGCAAATTACTTTGCAAGGCATCAAGAATATATAAAATAAAATAAAAAAAATGAAAAATTGGAGGAAAATATGAAACATCTCATTGACACAACCACAGATCTGAAAACAGATCTTGAAGAGACAACTTGAGAATTATTGGTATGCCGTAACATCATGACAAAAGAAAAAATTTGGACAGCATCCTACAGGAAATTATAAAAGAGACTGTCCTGACATTCTTGAACAAGGGGAAAAGTAGAAATTGAAAGAACCCACAGACTACCTCCTACATTTGATCCACAACTGACAAGTTCCAGAATATTATAGCCAAATTCAAAAACTACCAGAACAAGGAAAAAATATTACAAGCTGCTAAGAAGAAGTCATTCAGATACAAGGGAACCACAGTTAGGATAACACAGGATCTGGCTGCATCTACATTGAAGGACCAGAAGGCATGGAATATAATATTCCAGAAAACAAGAGAGCTAGGTCTACAATGAAGAATTAATTATCCAGAAAAACTGACTATATTCTTGTAGGGGAAAGTATGGTCATTCAATAAAATTGAAGACTTCCAAGCATTCATAAAGAAAAAAACAGACTTAAACAGAGAGTTTGCTGCTCAAACACAGAACTCAAGAAAACCACCATAAGGTAATTAAGAGAGTGGGGAAAAAAAATAAATAAAAAACCCTTTACTTTAAGGCACCCAGTAAGCTCAATTGATTTATATCCCTATAAGAAAAGAATATATTGTTAACTCTTAAAAATTGTTATTATCAACAGGAAAAATAGAAGAAGTATACTTTGAGGGAACAGGGACAAAGCCTATAGGAGGAAATGTGTACACACCACACACACACACACATTTATATATATATATAACTAGAGGTAAAAAAAAGGAGATAATATTAAGAGAAATGAGAAAACAGACAAAATGGAGCAAATTTATATTTCATAAAGAAGAGCATGGGGTGAACAGGAGAGAAGACCAATACAATGGAAGGGTAAAGAGGTTGGAGAAAGAAAATACTTAATTCTTAAGTGCATTAAAATTAACTTAAAGAGGGAAGAACAATCAGATCCATTGGGGCAGAGAATTGATTTGTGCTCTCTAGAAAAGTAGAAGGGTAACAAAAGGACTGGTGGGGAGCAAAACAATACTAGGGAGGGAGAAGGTGGGGAGACAGCAAAGCTTTAAAGAACAATAATAGGGGAATAAGAAGGGAGGGGGAAGAAAGGGAAGTACAATAAGGGAAGGAATTATGAGAACTGATTAAAAACAAAACACTGGTATAGAAGGAAATAGTGAAGAAGAAAGGGAAGGACAAGGAGAGGGAATCAAAATGTCTGGGAATACACGGTTGATATTTATAACTCTGAATGTGAATGAAATGAAATGAAATAGCCCATAAAATGGAAGCAAATAGCAGAGTGGATTAGAAGCCAAAATCTTACAGTATATTGTCTACAAGAAACACACATGACACAGGTGAACATACATAGGATTAAGGTCAATGGCTGGGGCAAAATATATTTTCGGCTTCAACTGGGAAAAAGGAGGAAGGAGTGGTAATCATGATTTCTGACAAAGCCAAAGTAAAAATAGATCTGGTTAGTGGCAGCTGGGTAGCTCAGTGGATTGAGAGACAGGCCTAGAGATAGGAGGTCCTAGGTTCAAATCTGAACACAGACACTTCCTAGCTGTGTGACCCTAGGCAAGTTACTTGACCCCCATTGCCCACCCTTACCACTCTTCCACCTATGAGCCAATACACAGAAGTTAAGAGTTTTAAAAAATAGAGCAGGATAAAAGTGACAGGGAAGGTAATTATATCCTGATAAAAGGCAGTATAAACAATGAAGAAATACAGTACTCAACATGTATGCACCAAATGGTATAGCATCTAAATTTCTAAAGGAG
Source organism: Gracilinanus agilis (assembly GCF_016433145.1). NCBI lineage: Eukaryota > Metazoa > Chordata > Mammalia > Didelphimorphia > Didelphidae > Gracilinanus > Gracilinanus agilis. The sequence continues at coordinate 89,363,898 of NC_058135.1, forward strand.
AAACTGGCAGAGCTCAAGGAGGAAAAAATAATAAAACTGTACTAGTGAGAGACCTGAACATACCCCTATCAGATCTAGATAAATCAAACCAAAAAATAAATGAGAAAGATATGAGAGGTAAATGAAATCTTAGAGAAATTAGAATTAATAGATACATGCAGAAAAAGAAATAGTGACAAAAAGGAATATAACTTCTTTTCAGTAGCACATGGAACATTCCCAAAGATAGACCATGTAGTAGAGAATAGAAACATAGCAAAAAAATGCAAAAAATTAGAAATAATAAATGCAACCTTAACAGATCATAACACAATAAAAAGTTATGAGAAAAGATACATGGAAAGGCAAACCAAAAACTAAATGGAAATTAAATAATATGATTCTCTAAAGTAAGTTAGTTAAATAACAATTTCATTGAGGAGAATGACAACATGAGACTTCTCACCAAAACCTATGGGATACAGAAGCAGTACTAAGGAAGACATTTATATCACTGAGTACATATATTTACTAATTTGGGAAGGCAGAAGTCAATAAATTTGATATGCAATGTAAAAAACTAGAAACTGAACAAATTAAAAATCCCCGGGTGAAAACTAAATTGAAAATATTAAAAATCAAAGGAGAAATTAATAAAATCAAAAGTAAAAGAACTATTGAATTAATAAGACTTGAAGCTGGTACTTTGAAAAAAAAAACAAATAAAATAGACAAAGTACTGGTAAATCTAATGAAAAAAAGAAAGAAGAAAACCAAATTAAAAGTATCAAAGAAAAAAAGGGAGACCTCACCACTAATGAAAAGGAAATTAATGCAATCATTAAAAACTATTTTGCCCAATTATGTGGCAATAAATATAGCAATCTAGGTGATATGAATGAAAATTCACAAAAATATAAATTGCCTAGATTAATAGCAGAAGAAATAGAATACTTAAATAATCCAATATCAGAAAAAGAAATTGAACAAGCCATCAAAGAACTCCCTAAGAAAAAATCTCCATGGCCTGATGGATTCACAAGTGAATTCTATCAAACCTTCAAAGAACAACTAATCCCAATACTATACCAACTATTTGACGTAATAAGCAAAGAAGGAGTCCTTCTAAATTCCTTTTATGATACAAATATTGTACTGATTCCAAAGCCAGGTAGTCCAAAAACAGAGAAAGAAAACTACAGATCAATATACCTAATAAACATAGATAAAAAAATCTTAAATAGGATACTAGCAAAAAGACTCCAGCAAGTGATCATAAGGGTTATCCATCATGGTCAAGTGGGATTTTTACCAGGAATGCAAGGATGGTTCAACATCTACATAATTGACCACATCAACAAGGTAACAAACAAAAATCACATGATTATCTCAATAGATGCTGAAAAAGCCTTTGGCAAAATACAACACACATACCTATTGAAAACACTTGAAGGTATAGGAATAAAAGGACATTTTCAACAATAATAAATAGTATATATCTAAAACCATCAACAAGCATCATATGCAATGGGGATGAATTAGAAGCCTTCCCAATAAGATCAGGAATGAAACAAGGATGCCCATTATCACCTCTATTATTTAACATTGTACTGGAAACACTAGCAGTAGCAATTAGAGAAGAAAAAGTAATTGAAGGTATTAAAATAGGCAATAAGGAGAACAAGCTATGACTCTTTGCAGATGATATGATGGTCTACTTAAAAAATCTTAGAGAATAAACTAAAAGGCTAGTGGAAATAATCGACAACTTTAGCAGTTTCAGGATACAAAATAAATGCACATAAATCATCAGCATTTCTATATATTTTTAACACATCTCAGCAGCAAGAGTTAGAAAGAGAAATATCCTTTAAAATCAGCTTAGATAATATAAAATATTTAGGAATCTATCTACCAAAACAAACACAGGATTTATATGACCACAACTACAAAACACTTTCCAAACAATTAAAACTAGATCTAAACAATTGGAAAAACATTGACTGCTCATGGGTAGTGTTTTGTGGATAATTTGAGGAAAGGTGTTTGGGATAAGGGAAATTGAAAGGAGGATGTTGGAGACTTGCTAAGTGGGTAATCTCGGTTTCAGGTAGGCTGGGATTAAAGAAGATTCAGGGTATAATAGGGCTGAAGTCAGGAGTATAACACAGAAGGGAAACAGAGATCTTTTAGGGAGAAGAGAAGTTAAACTAAACAGACAAACACAGCAGGCTTACAGACTGGGACTTAGACTCTGACACAAGCTGAGGGAAATAGACTAGACTGAAATTAACAAACAGGCTTTAGTTAATTTCACAGGAAGGGACCTATTTTGAAGTAACACCTTCCTTCAAGATGGATGCCCCAGCTTCCCTCTAAGCCCAGAGTATGTTGTCTCTTTCCCTCTTCTTCCCTCTTGATAACTAACAGACAAATTACACTAATAGGGCTATTGAAACACAAAAGCTTTTATTTTGTTAGACGGATGTTTGTTAGGAAGGTGGATCAAAGGAAAGCCCTATCAGTTGTCTCAGGAACCTCAGGTTGGGGAAGGGAAGTAAAGATGGAGTCTGAGTAAGGACCTACCTTTAAACTCAGCTTTACAAAATGCTATTTCTATCTAAAGGGAATAAATGATGATTGACTAACTATAACTAATGCTGTCAATTAGATAACTCTTCACAGATTTAACTCCTCTATAATTACTCTCCTTATTAACTCCACAGACACTAAGGTAAGGGAGGGAAGGCAGAGGTGGTATAGGAAAGGAAGATATAAAGGGGTTATCTAAAATAATAATTTCTTAAGTAAATATATCAACGCTAGGCTAAATTTCAATATTACAGCTAGGTAATAAAAGCAGCTCGCTCATTGACCACCTCCCTCTACAGAAGATCCAGTCAACTGCTTTTCCTCAAGATTCTAAACCTCTAACAGATTTTGGAACTCAGCCAAAGCTAGAAAAAACTATATGACCCCAATTCTGTATACTACAGTAAGACGAGGTAACATAATAAGAATGACCATTTTACCCAAATTAATTTACTTATTTAGTGCCATACCTATCAAACTACCAAAAAACTTCTTTACTGAATTAGAAAAAACTATAACAAACTTACAAAAGATCAAGAATATCAAGGGAAATAATGAAAAAAATGTGAAGGAATGGGTCCTAGCAGTACCAGAAATCAAGCTGTACTTAAAAGCAGTGATCATGAAAACAATATGGTACTGACTAAGAGCCACAAGGGAAGATCAGTGGAATAGATTTGGGGGAAGTGATGTCAGTAAGACAGTGTATGATAAACCCAAAGAGCCCAACGTTTAGGACAAAATCCACTATTTGACAAAAACTGCTGGGAAAATTGGAAAATAATATGGGAGAGATTAGGTTTAGATCAATATCTCACACCCTACACCAAGATAAATTCAGAATGGGTGAATGACATGAATATAAAGAAGCAAACTATAAGTAAATTAGGTGAATACAAAAAAGTATACTTGTCATATCTCTGGGGAAGGAAATATTTTAAAACCAGGAAAGAGTTTGAAAAAATTATAAAATATAAAATAAATAATTTTTATTATATTAAATTAACAATTTTTTGTACAAACAAAAACAATAGAACCAAAACATAATGGAAACAACAAACTGGGAAAAAATCTTTACAACAAAAAACCCTGACAGAGATCTAATTACAAAAATATAGAAGGAGCTAAATCAATTTTATGAAAAAATCAAGCCATTCCCCAATTTATAAATGGGCAAGGGACATGAATAGGAAATTTTCAGATAAAGAAACCAAAACTATCAATAAGCACATGAGAAAGTATACTAAATCTCTAATAATTAGAGAAATGCAAATCAAAACAACTCTGAGGTATATAAGATGAAATTGAGGAAGGTAGAGGAAGGGAAAGGAAGGTAATGGTACCCAGCCTCGGTAGGTGGAAGTTGACCAGAGCCCTTTGGGGCTCAAATAGAAGATTAGTGAGCAAAACTTTAGGATTTAAAAGATCTTGGTTTTATTTAAATTATAAAGGGGAAGTTCTAGGAAAAACTAGGAAATAGATAGAACAGGAAAAAAATGCCAAGAGAGAGTTCAGGGTAGATAGCATCAGCCAGCCTCCCAGCTTGAGAGAGCAGAGCACAGAGAGAAAAAAGGTGCCAAACTTTCTCTTTTATACTTTCTCCAATAACTTCCCACAATGGAAGTGGGAGTTATTGGGGGAAGTTGTAGCAGGGAGATCTGGGAGATGTATTCTTCCTAAGCTTATAACTATTCCAAACTGCACAGGTACCACCTCACACCTAGCAGATTGGCTAAAATGACAGCAGGGGAGAGTAATAAATGTTTAAGGGGATGTGGCAAAATTGAGACATTAATGTATTGCTGGTGGAGTTGTGAACTGATCCAACCATTCTGGATGGCAATTTGGAACTATGTCCAAATAGAGCTAAAAGACTGCCTGACCTTTGATTCAGCCATAGCATTGCTGGGTTTGTACCCCAAAAAGGTCATAAAAATATTTATAGTCTCACTCTTTGTGATGGCAAAAAGCTGGAAAACGAAGGTATGCTCTTCAATTGGGTAATGGGAGAACAAATTGTGGTATATGCTGGTGATGGAATACTACTGTGCTCAAAGGAATCATAAACTGGAGGAATTCCATGTGAACTGGAAAGACCTCCAGGAATTGATGCAGAGTGAAAGGAGCAGAGCCAGAAGAACATTATACACAGAGACTGATACACTGTGGTAAAATCGAATGTAATGGACTTCTGCACTAGGCAGCAGTGCAATGACCCAGGACAATTCTGAGGGAGCTATGGAAAGGAACACTATCCACATTCAGAGAAAGAACTACAGGAGTGGAAACACAGAAGGAAACAACTGCTTAAACACATGGGTTGATGTAAACATGATTTGGGAACATGATTTGGGAACATGATGTAAACATGATTTGAAACAACCACAGCAATTCAAGTATCAATAATATGGAAATAGGTCTTTGATCAATGACATATGTTAAAAACAGTGGAAATGCGAGTTGGCTAAGGGGTGAGGGTTTGGGGGGGTGAAGGGGAAAGTAAGAACATGAATCATATAATCATAGAAAATTTTTCTAAAAAACACCAAAAAGCATGTCATTGCCTGCTGCCACCAAGATGGGTGGAGAGCAAAGAGGAAGTGAAATGCCAGCTCCTCAGTTTTATCCCTCTGTCTATGTTATTGCATAATGACAGGAAGCCAGTGGTCTCATGGGAAATGTAGTGCAAGGACCCCAAAATTTCCAATGATACATTCCCCCTTCTTGTAAACATAACCAACTTTTAAATTACAGTAACTTGGGAGTAAAAAGAAAAAAGGACAAAACCAATGATGCAATGATTGCTATGCACATTGGCAAAAAGCCAATTGGGGGGCAGTCCCCTTTGGAATGAAAGTGTATAATTAAAACAAATGCATTCAACCCCCCACAGTTCAATCAACTACACCCCAAAGTTCACTGTGGATCTTCTTGATGTAGGATAGGGTCTCTGTAGGCATCTTCATGGTGCCTTCTCCAGACAGTTCACTTTCTGGATTTGGGGAGGTAGCAAATTTCTTATCCTGAAATTACTCTCAAAATAATTTAAACTTTATATTATAGATTATAATAATTCCCCCCCTGAGGAGAATAATAGCACACATCACACTCCCTCCCCTGAGGAAGATAATGACATATACCCAGATCTGCTAAGGATACATGGCTGAGTTATGGGGCTGTATCAATCATTATCAAAATTAATAAAAAAAACATCAAAAAATCCAAATAAAAGAGAAAAAATAATTTCTGGATGTAATATAAAACATAAAATTTTTATGTGCAAAAATGCAAGTAAAGAAAAATAAACTTATAACATGTCCTTGAATTAAGGCCCAATTAAAGTGATTTCTAGCTCAGAAGTCTGCAGGATAAAATACAGTAATATTTTACTTACTCATTGGCAGCCAAGACTACAGGAAATTGCCATACTCTGATAAAGAAAAAAGTAGTAGATTTTTGTGTAAAAGGGAAGTGTCATTCCCTGGTCTTATTTGCCTTCATTCTCAGGGATAGGGGAGCCAGGATGATAGTCAACCTTCAGTACTTGACTAGGACATGGCTCAGGGAAAGCTGGCCTCCAACATGTCAAAATAGGCGCAATCCTGAAGCCCAAACACTAGGTTCAAGTCCTTTAGTATTGGAGCAGAAAGTTCATCAATCCTACCTGGATTGGTATGGTCTTTTTTGACCTTGTGCTCTTAGGCACTGTACAGATTCTCATCAATCCCATTGGGATTTGTTGGTCTCCTTGTCCTTGTGCTTCTTTGCACTATATAGTAGCTCTTTTGTTCCCTTCTCCTGGAATCAGACACAATCATTAATCACAGTTCCATAACATTTATCAATAAACGGCAGATATCCATAGTCTAAAGCTTTTGGGTATGCATTAATGTTATAGCAAATATATATTTATATTAAACTGGAGGAATTCCATATGAACTGGAAAGACCTCCAGGAACTGATGCAGAGTAAAAGGAGCAGAGCCAGAAGAACATTGTACACAGAGACTGATACACTGTGGTAAAATCTAACATAATGGACTTCTGTACTAGCAGCAATGAAATGACCCAGGACAATTCTGAAGGACTTATGGAAAAGAATGCTACCCATCTTCAGAGGAAGAACTACAGGAGTGGAAACACATAAGAAAAACAACTGCGTGAACACATGGGTTGATGCAGACATGATTGGGAATGTAGATCTGAAACAACCACACCAATGCCACTATCAATAATATGGAAATAGGTCTTGATACATGATACATGTTAAAACCAGTGGAAATGTGAGTTTGCTATGGGGTAGGGGCTGGGGGGGGGTGAAGGGGAAAGTAAGAACATGAATCATGTAACCATAGCAAATTTTTCTAAAAAAAAAAATTCCCCCTCTTTTTCTTGTTTACCTTTTTATGTTTCTCTTGAGTTTTGTATTTGGACATCAAATTTTCTCTTTAGTTCTGTTTTTTTTATAGATACTTGTAAATTGTCTATTTTGTTGACTGCCCATACTTTTCTCTGGAGGTATATAGTCAATTTTGAATGATAGGTGGCCCTTTGTTATAGACCCAATTCTCTTGCCTTTCTGAATATTATATTCTATGCCTTGTGGTCCTTTAGTGTGGAGGCTTCCAGATTCTGTGTAATCCTGATTGGAGCTCCTTGACATCTGAATTGTCTCTTTCTGGCTTCTTGCAATATTTTCTCCTTAGCTTGGCAGCTCTTGAATTTGGCAATTACATAATTGGGGATTTACTTTTGAGGATTTAATGTAGAAGGTGATCTATGGGCTCTTTAGATATCTATTTTGCTCTCTTGTTCAAGAATATCAGGGCAATTTTCTTGGATAATTTCTTACAGTGTAATATCAAGATTTCTGTTCATTTCTCAGTTTTCAGGTAGACCTATGATTCCCAAATTGTCTCTCCTCGATCTGTTTTCCAAGTCTGTCGTCTTCTCAAGGAGCTATTTCATGTTTCCTTGTATTTTGTCATTCTTTTTACTTTGCTTTATTAATTCTTGCTGTCTTCTGGGATCTTTAGCTTTTACTTGCCCAATTCTCACCTTTAAAGACCAGTTTTCAGCTATGAATTTTTGATTTTCCTTTTCGGTTTGGTTTATCTTGCTTTTCTTGCCTTCCAGCAAATCACCATCGTCTCCTATTTACTTATCATTCTGGGCTTGTTTTTTCCAAATGGGAGATTCTATCTTTTAACTCTTATTCTTTTTTTTTTTAATGATTTCTTGCTTTTCTTCCCACTGTTCCACCATCTTTCTTTCTTCGTTCCTAAAATCCAATTTGAGTTACTTAAGAGCTTGTGACCAGTTTCCATATTTTTGAAAAGTTTGGGTGTGTTTGATTGTTTGTTGCCTTCTGATGTCTCTTCTGTATTTTGCTGTTTTTCTCCACAAATGTTATCCAGGGTCAGAGTCTTTTTCTTTCTTTCTTTTTTTTTTTTTTTGTAGTTGTGGATTTTAGTTCTTGGGTGTTGGTATCCATTTCTATGATAGTGTTTTCTTTTCTTCCTAGCCAGCAGTCTGAGTGAGGAGGGTCTGTGGTGTCCTTAGCCATCCCCACTGAGAACCTACAGATTTCCCTTCACTTGCTCTTACTCTAGTGCCATAGGTCGAGTGGGTGAGGGGTGATCAGTTCATGCTTTGGTAGGAGTAATTTTACCCCATTATACTGTATAATGCCCAAACCTTGCCTATCTTCAAGGCTACCCCCTAAAATAGATTCCCTTTGATTATTTGGTTTTGATTTTTGTCCTTTTGAGGTGCTTTATATTATGTTATTTGGAATTTTGGGGGTTCCATTGAGAGTTATTTGGGGATCATTTAAGTTTTAAATATTTAGATATATGACAAACTTCCTATGGACATTTAGGGGACTTGAAAACTACATTTCCCCTGAATCAACAGGTTTCCAGTCTTACGAGATGACGTGAAAGAAAGTAAAGCATAGCTTAAATAGAAAGGACTTGATTGAGACTTCCTTCTTGGCACGAGAGAGGTGGAGAGAAGGTATGGCAGGGAATTTGAAAGAGATCTTAGCAGGCACATGGTCATTTTATATTTTACCAACATGGCCTTAATTAAAATATTATTTCTTCTTTTAATATCAATCTATATTCATCTTAAAAATAAAAAACATTGATCAATGGTGAGGACAAAACCCTGTTTCTACTCACTGGCTGTCTTAGCCCAGAAGTCCCAAAACACATTTGTTTTATTTGAATATCTCATAGTTTATACAATAAAGAACTATTAATATTTTGTGTATACTTCTAAAATAAGTTATTTTGAAGATATAATTCATTTTACTTTGATCCACCTTCATAATTTCAGAGACATATTTTCTTTATTTCTTAATATCAAGTGCCAGTGCAATAATACTTATATTCAAGTGAACAGCTCTTTCTTCTCTTACTCCTCACTAAATAGTTAGAAGTTTTGAGTCAATTTATCAGAATGCCCAAAGATAAAACATTTTCTGAAATAATGAATGAGTTCATGATGTGAATCCACAGATTTTATCTCTATTCATATTTTAACTGTTCAGATATTGGTTATTTGTAAAAATGGAGATATTCTAAGTCTAGCATGATTTAGACTGAGTTAGCACTTCATTGTTCCAAATTTGAATGGACAATAAGACAATAGCAGATCATATTGCAGTTAAAAAAAGTTTTCTTTACCATAGTTAAAAAAGGACATTTTGTTAAGATATAGGATTCATTCATTTGTAGCTTCTCTGCCTATGTGGAACATCATGGCTTGTGGGTCACAAACTTGAGGGAGATGCTGTTTCTTAAATTTGAATGCACAGACTTTTGCTCTTAGGCAACCAGGTTGCTACATCAGTGATGTGAGCCTTAGTCCTTTGAGGGTAATTACATCTCAAGGATATTTTCAATAATGTTTTTTGGAACCCTACCCCCAAACTTACCCTAGTCTCTGGTATAGGGAATTGGGCCATTGCTTTTACTATAGTGGCAAGAATCTTAGAATCATATACTCATATTTGGAACTGAAAGGGACCTAATTAGTCATCAAACTTGACACTCTCATTTCACATATTGGGATACTGAGATCAATGAAGTTAAGTGAATTGCCCAAACAGCACAGAGTTTCATTAGAAATTGTAATAGAAGAAAGTATATAGATGCTCAGTATAGCTTGGCAAGTAGAAAAAGTGGCATGCTGGATCTAGATTCAACAATGAGTTATTTAAATAAAAAAATAGGAACCCAGGAATAGGAGAATAAAGAAAAAGTATAAAAGTAGGGTAAACTATTGAAGTAGCAGAGGTCTTCCTAAAGTTATTTCACCACAATCCTGTGAGATAATCAGTGCAAGTATTATGATATCCATTTTATATTCAAAGAAATATGCTCAGAGGGGCAAGGCAATGAATACCCATACTAGATCAGTTGTTATATCCAGCACCAGAAACTTGTCACTTGAGAACTTTGGAGCTAAATAACATATATATCCAAAACATTTTCCTTATGTAGAAGAAATCAGTTCTAGATTCTGGATAATCCACAGTATCCTATAAGGGGGATCTATCAACTATATGAAGGAGATTATTAATATGTAAACTTGGTGGGAATGGGAACTAAAGTAAAATCTTAAAGTCAAATCATAAGAAAAATGGACTTTTGGGGGCAGGAGTTCTTAAACTTGTGGTTTATAGATTCCTCAACTTCCTTTGGGTATGTTTCAGGGGATCTACATCATTGGATGGGAAAAAGCATCTTTGTGTCTTCACTAACTTCTGCATTTAAACTATGAATTTAAGTTGTACAACATTATTCAGAGGAGTTCCTAGGCTATGTTATTTTCAAGAGGTGTCCAGTACACACACACACACACACACACACACACACACACACACACACATACACACACACGATGTTTAAGAGCCTCTATATTAGAGACAAATTGGGACATTCATTTTAATTTTTCTGTGCAAGTTCTTAATTACACAGTAAATAACAGTATTCGACCTCATTTTTTAATCTTTCATTCCATCTGCTTCTTCTATATATTCTGTTTATAAGCTAGAGGCTAACATGAGAAGCTATAATTTACCTTATTGTGTTTGTAATAAGCAATGCGACATCCTTGAAATGGTGATCTTTCAGCTTATATAAATGAAAGCAGAGACATTTAATCTAATATTTGTTTAATATACCCAAACCAGTAAATTGAGAAGAAATGAAACATGTCATCATTCTTGCTAGCTCACCCTTATCTATTGATGCAATTATTTTAAAAATGTGTTAATGTTTGAAAAGAAAATAATTTTATCTTTTATTTTAACTGTATAATAAGAGTATAATTTTGTTTAAAGTTTGTGGAGAGAATGAGAAATAACTTCTAGATTTTTGTGCCATTTTGTTACATTGTTTCAAGAAAGGGTAAATTCAGAAGTTGCTCCAGAGACTTGTTTGCAAAGCCAAAATCCTGGGAGTCAATCGTGATTACCCAGTTGCCTGGTTTGTTATTTCAAGGATAGTCATATTTGATCTGTTTTGTTTTGTTTTTTAGATTTGTAATCTTATTCTTCTGTTTAGACACATCCAGATGTTGTGCTTATACAATAAATATCCAGATGATTGTTTAAATTTTACACATTAACAAATATGTAAGAATTTATAAAGTAGTAAATGTGCCTTTAATATGCCTATTACAGAAGAGATAATGTTCTCATTCAAATGATTAAACAGATTGTCTATTAGTAAACCAAAGTAAAGTGTTGCTGGCTATTTTAGACTATGAAAATGTTAGTTACCCAAACTTCTTCAGAAATGTGAGTAATTGAATTTAAAATTATTTCCCCATTTCTTTAATTCACAGCATAAGTTTAAAAGAGGGAAAATTAAATAAAATCAAAAGAGTATTAATTAAATTTCAGTGTACACTAAAAATAAAAGTGTTGTTTTAATTAATTAAAAATTAACTTTAACTTGACTATTGATATCAGTTAGTTTTTCCTTCACAATAATTTCTGGGCATGTTATGGACAGGTCAGTTATTCTTTAGGTACCCAGAGATTAAGACACAGAGAGTATGACTATAAATAGAATAACCATTTGGATGACACAGCTGCAGATGAGGTGAAGAGGTTGAGAATGAACAACTACCACTTCTCGCAGATATCTTCCTAGAAGGCTCGTTGAGAGGGGATAATGTTTCTTAGCTCACCTTTGGAGATACTGGGGCCCAAAGAGCTGGCCTCAAGTCCTGCCTCCAGGAGTATTTGAGGCAAAACAAAACCCTGTCTCCCAGCTAATGTACTATTTCAAAAGACTCAATTGACTGAATGAAAGTGGAAATTACCTGGCCAAACTCATGATTTTATCACAGTTGTATAATGTTAAGTGGCAGTCTTTGGAATTACTAATGGAAGAGATACTTATCTGTCTGACTAAAGGGCAAATGTTACTGACCAATTATTACGCCTTTGTTGCTTATATGAATTCCTGAGATGAACATTATGGACCAAGGGAGAGTTTTCTTCCCCTTATATTTATTATCACTCCTACCATGCCTGTCACAGAAACCCATTCCAAACCATTCTTCAATTAAAACCCCCCTTATCAATATACCTGGCAAATAGTCATAATGCATTTGCTTGAAGGCATCCAATGAAAGTCAGTCGATCAAGTAATATTTATTAGGCACTTACTGTATGCTACAAATTATGCTAGTCACTGGGCACACAAAGAAAGTTAAAAACCAGTCCATACTCTAAAGGAACTCAAAGTGTAACTGGGGAGGAGGAAAAAAGTAACCCTCCCATCTCCATTATTAAACGAGATATAAGATGGATAAATTAGAGATTGTCTTAGAGGGAAGCCATTCATATTAGAGAGGCCTGGGAAGGAAATTATAGTGGAACTGGTACATGAATCCCTTCTACAAACTACCTGGAGATAGTCACCCACTGTTTTCTGAAAGGTCTCCAGTTAGGTAGAATCTATTGATGCCTGAAGCTACCCATTCTATTTTGGAATACTTCTTGTTTTTTGGAAGGTTTTTGTAATATCTTAACTAAATCCACTACTTTGAAAATTCATTCCATTCTGATTAGTTCTGTCTTCAGATGACAGGCAGATCAAGTATAATTCCTTTTCAATAGGACACCCCTTCAAAATATGTGAAGATTACCATCATTATCCCCCTATATTATTTTAATGCTAAACATCCCCCGGTCCTCATATAAGATGAATGTAATGCTCTTCACCATCCTAGTTACACTCCTCTGGACCAGATTCCAGCTTAATTTACCAGTGTATTTTGTAAATATAATTCCCAGATTCAATTTTTTTTCAGTGATTTAAATGTTAAAGACAGCATATCATTCATAAATAGTGGTAGTAACATCTTCCTAGTTCTGGATACTAGGGATTCACTTCAGCATAAAGCAGAGAATCTTAACCTTTTTTGTGTGTGTCACAGATCCTAATGGCAGTTTGGTGGAATCTATAGGTTCCATATCAGAAAAATTTTTAAAAACACATAATATAAAATACTGAGGATTACAAAAAAATAAATTATATTAGAATAGTTAGAATAATTAAAACAAATGAATTCATTGGTTTTAGGTTGAGAAACTATGATCTAAGGTAATTTTAGGTTTCTGTGATTGGCTTGTTACATGCTAACTCATACTGAGATTTTTATTTTGCTAAAACCTTCCCCAGCTTGAATATGTGATAATGATATTTTTAAACCCAAGTGTAAGATTATTTTCTCCTAAGATTTATTTTTATTTAAAAATTTTACCCAATATTTTACCTTAAGATCTTTTTGTATCTTCACTTTCAGCCTGTGTGCTAGTTATCTTCCCTGAATTTATATGGTCTCTTATACAGACATAGGTGATATAGTGGAAGAGTGTTGCCTTTAGAGTCAGTGAGACCTCTGTTCAAATAGGAACCCATCAGCTATGTGACTTTTGGCAAATTATTTGCCCTTTCAAAATATCTGTTTTCTCATCTGTAAAGTGAGAGTAATAATAACATACATCTCATCATATTGTTTTATGTTTATGTAATATAAAGAAGAAAATGTTTGTGGAAGGTTCTGAATTTTTTTTAAAACCTTTACCTTCCATCTTGGAGTCAATACTGTGTATTGGCTTCAAGGCAGAAGAATGGTAAGGGTAGGCAATGGGGGTTAAGTGACTTGCACATGGTCATACACCTGGGAAGGGTCTGGGGTCAGATTTGAACCTAGGACCTCCCATCTCTTACCTTGGCTCTCAATCCACTGAGCTACCCAGCTGCCCCCAGGTTCTGAAAATTTTAAAGTGCTATATAAATGCTTTTATTGTCTAAGTTAATGGTAAAAATGTAAAGTAGCATAGATATTTTAAGCAATAACTTGAAGTTGTCTTTCCAAGTTGACATCAAACCACAAAGGCTGACTCTTTGGAATTAGCCGTTCAACTAGTACCATATCTACTTCATTGCAATGGTATCTATCATACATCTCTCTGTTTTTTTCCTATGAAATTAACTTGAGACATCTTGTAATATGCTTTGTTAAAACTTAAGTAGACTATATGAAACAAGTCTGGAAAGCAAGTGTGGTGCCAAATTTTTCAGGATCTTGAAAGGTAGGCTAAGGAATTTAAATTGCACTCAGCAGACAACAGAGAAGCTTTTATGAACTTTTTAGTGAAGCTTTCATAAAGTTTTATGAACAGGCATATGACATGAAAGTTTGTTCACATAGTTATAAGATGGACAAGTTAGAGAGGGAAGGGAACAGAAGGAAGGAATCTCATTAGGACACTATTGCAATTACACAAACATATGTTAACGAGAGCCTTAAAGTGTTGTGGCAGTGTGGTTGGGAAGCAGAAGTGAAATATGAGGGATATTGAAGAAGTGAAATCTATATTTTTTGGGAACAACTTGTATACTGAGGTAAGATCAATTAAAGAGTAAAAAAATAAACTCAATGTTTGAACATGATAGAACAGTCAAATGATATGTCTGCCAAAAAAATAGTCAAGTTAGAATACAAAGAAAGTTTAAGAAGAGAAAAAGTTAAATTTTTAACACATTGCATTTAAAGTTGTCATGGTTCAACCAGGTGGTGGTGGTATCCAGATAATGTAATATTTGGAAATGTAGGTCAGGAAGTAGAAAAGAAAGTCATGTCTCAAGGTGGAGATTAGAGAGGCAACTATCGAAAGTGATCATTCTAGCCACATCAGTGAATGGAATCTCTATAGAGGGAGAAACAAGGGACAAAAATTTTTAAAAGGAGGAATTTAGGTTTTGAGACATTTGAATTTCTTTTTGAAGGCAGTTCATGAAAAATGCTTTTCCCATTGGGCTTTCAGAAAAGGAAAGAGATATATCTTTGTAGGTTGATATGGTAAAATGGTTCCTGGAGAAAAAGGGACGAACCCAAAGGAATTCTGATGGTATTCTAAGCCCCATTGTTTTGTAACTATTTACATCAATTTCCTTAAAGATTCTGCCAAGTCTTAACTATATTCCCAGCAGGTATTTACTGTGATAAAGGATGAGAATTAAATATAGCAAGGGAAATAGACATGGCAACATTAGTTTCTAATAGGTTATAAGGGACACACTTAAAGGCTGAGAAGTTCATCAAATCATTGCCTAAGCCTTTGACTTCAGTTTTCAGATAATCAAAGACAAACTTTTTCTTGTTACTATTCTGTAAGAATTCCTATTCAGTATAGGGAGGGAATAGATTTAGAATATACACTCATATGTATACATTATACAATTTATATATCTACAATTTATATTCATCTATGTATGCATTGAGAAGATGTATTTAGCTTGACTATGCAAAAGTTTAGATATTTTTTTTCTTTTTAATGGGATGGGGAGTAGTTGGGAGAAAATATAGATATAGTTTTAAAATATATATAGGTAAACTGTGATGAAGACATGCAAAATTGCACATACTCAAATAACATCATTGTAGTTACTCTTTTATCTTGTTCAAAAGACTTCTCATGAAGTGTAATCTCTAAATGTATATAAAGAAAAACAAAACATCAATAAAATTGAAAGTACAAAAAATTGCTACTATTTATATAACAGTTCAGTATTTGCAATGTTTTTATAAATATTTTCTCAATTGATCTTTTATAAAACACTGGAAGGTAGGTGCTATTATTCCCATTTTCTGGAAGAGGAAACTGATGGAAATAGGAAAGGAGAAATTAGGAAAACAAATGAGAGTAACAAAAGACAATTATGAAAAGTTAATTATCAACTTCATAAATAAGGCACTAAAAATACTGAAGAAATATATCAACATCTCACAGTGTATACCAATATATTGTCAAAATGGATAAATGATTTAGACATAAAGTTTGATACCATAAATGAATTTGAGGAAGGAGGCAGAGAAGGTTCATGTACCTATCTGATTTCTACCAAATTACCCTTCAAAATTCAATGATAGAACACCTCAAAATGAATTATGAAATGAATTAAGGCATGTGAAAGAAGAATGCATTGAGAGGAGGTGGGAGAGAAATTAGGGTAAATTGGGGGAAGTGGAAGTCAGAAACTAGACAAGAAAAAATAGGATTTAAAGAAATAGACAGTGTTTATAATTGTGAATTTTTTACAAATCTCTAAAAAAGGTCTTATTTTTCAAATTTGTAAAGAAATGAGTTGAATGTATAATACAAGTAATTCTCCAATTCATAAGTGGTCAAAAGACAGGAACAGATATTTCTCAAAGTAATTAAAGTTCTCTATAGTCATGCAAAAATGTTCTAAATCACTATTAGAGAAATGAAAATTAAAGCTACTCTAAAGTACCACCCCATGCCTACCTATCAAATTGCCTGTTATGACAGAAAAATAAAATAAAGTAAAAGGCCAAAACTTGTAAGGGTTATAGAAAAGGTGAGACTTGAATGCATTGTTGGAGTAGTTGTGAATTGATTTAGTCATTTAGCAATTTGGATCTCGGCCAAAAGGGCTATAAAATAGTATATACCTTTTGACCCTGCATTACCATTACTAGGTTTATATCCCAAAGAAATAAAAAGGGGAAGGACATGCATTTGTAGAAAAATACTTGAAGAAATTCTTTTTAGGTGCTCACCCATTTGGAAAGGGTGGGGATACCCATCAATTGGGGAACAGCCAAATAAGTTATAGTATATGATTGTAGTTGAATAGTATTATTCTATAAGAAATGACAAGCAGGAGGAACCAGGAAAGGCTTACATGAACTGAAGCAAAGTGAAATAAGCAGAACCAGTAGAACATTATACAGTGACATGAATACTTTATAATGAAGAACTTTGAATAACAGTTATTCTCAGCAACACAATGATCCAAAACTAACCCAAAGGACTCATGATTAAAAAAAGTAATCTATTTGCACAGAAAAGAACTGTATTAACCCACCCCAAAGAGAACATTTTTTACTTTCTTAATTTTTTCTATTCTGTCTTTTCTATTCCTTTCACAAAAGGATTAATAATGGAAAAAATTTTACATCATTGAACCTGTAAAGTCTGTATAAGATTTCTTATCATTCCAAGGAGTTGGAGGAATAGGATAGAATGAAGGAGGGGGAGAATTTAAAACTCAATATTTTGAAAAATGTTGGAAACTTTGTACATCTAATTGGGGAAAAATAAAATAAAATAAAATTTAATACCATCAAATAAAGTAAATTAGAGGAATCTGGAAAATATGTGTCAAATCTGTAGATAAGGGAAGAATTTCTGAACAAATTAGAGATAAAAAGCACCATAGGATTCAAAATGGATAAATTGTATTACATGAAATTAAAAGGCTTTCGTACAAAACTAATGTAGCAAAAATTAGAAGGAAAACACAAAAGTGAGGAAATATTTACATCAACTTTCTCTAATAAAGACCTTATTTCTCAAGTATATAGGGAATTTTGCTAAATTAAAAAAAAAAGCCTACTTGATAAATTGTCAAAGGATATGAACAGGCAGTATTCAGAAGAAAAAATACAGTTCTCAAGAGTCAAAGAAAAATATTCCAAATCACTACTGACTAGAGAAATGCAAACTAAAACAACTATGTGATACAAGCTCACAAGTCTCACATTGATTAACATGACAGAAAAGAAAAATGACAAATGGTGGAGGAGATCTAGAAAATTTGACACTAATGCACTGTTGTTGGAGTTGTGAATTTGTCCAAACATTCTGAAGAACACTTTAGAACAATTATGGAGAACAGACTGAGTGCCACTCCCCACCCCACCAAGACTGAGGGCCATGCACCTCCCCTATATTGAGTACCAAGGCATTTCCTGCCTCCCCTTTACTCTACACCAGAGTGGGAGAAAACTCTTCCATTGGGCTGCTGGAAGGAGGGGCAGGTGATGTGAAAAAATATTGTTAGACATGGTGGAGAGGGGGAGGGGAGCATCTCCACTGAGTCCCTCAGCCTTTCTGGTAATGAACTCTGGTAGGGGGAGAACTGCTGCATGCCCACAGGGAGTGCTCTGCATGCCATCTTTGGCACCTGTGCCATAGGTTCATAATCCTTGATTTAAAATTATAATGAAAGAGCTATAAAACTGTGCATACCCTTCGACCCAGGAATACAATTACTAGTTTTATATTCCAAATAGATAAAAGAAAACTTAAAGGGATACATTTGTCCAAAAATATTTATACCACCTCTTTAGTCCTGGCAAAGATTTGAAAATTGAGTTGATGCTCTTAACTTGAGGAATAGCTGAACCATGTGTGGTAAAATGTGTCATTCCAAGCCCTGGGTGACTATGACTACCAGGGTTCCCTGCTACAACTTCCCCCAATACCTCCCACTTCCTTTGTGGAATGTGTCAGAAAAGATATAAAAGAGAATTTTGGAGCCTTTTAGGGGCTTGACCCTGGACTCTCTCTTTTGAGCCCAGAGGCTCTCAGATCCTGAGCTCTCTCTTTTGGCACCTTTTCCCCTTCTATCTACCTCCTAGTTTTCCCCACACCTTCGCTTTTCTAATTTAAATACATTTCTAAACCCTAAGTTGCTATCTGATCTTTTATTTGTGCCACAAAGGGCTCTGGTTGATCTCCCCCTGCCGAGACTGGGAACTACTACCTTCCTTTCCCTTTCTCTATCTTCCTCTCTTCTTTCTCCCATCCATCCATCCATTCCACTTCCTCCTTTCCTCCCTTCCTCCCTTCACTCCCTCACATTTATTTGGTGACCCTAGCTGGGAGACAAGCCTGCCTGCCTGACTGCCTGATGACTATCCTGCCTGCCTTACTGCCTAACTGGTAAGCAAAAATTTTCCTGCCCCAAACCCAGCCCAGCAGAGGGGTCCCTTCTCCTCCTAAGCCCCTGACAAGCTCCTCTATCTCAGAAAGGGTCCCAGATCTAACTCCCCCACCCCAACCCAGGAGCCTTAACCCTAATTCCCCTTACCCTTGTTGGGCTAAGACCCAGCAGGGGGGTCTGCTGGCAAAAACCAGCAGGGGTCCACAACAACTCAGTCCCTCTCTGCCTTATACCCACCGCAGCCTCGATTCTCAAGACTCCCTACTGTCCCTAGCTCCAATCTCTCCTTCTGGAGAGATTTTGCCTTTTTTAAAAGGCAACACTAAAAACCCCAAATACTAAAAAAAAAACCACTTACCTTGATTATCAGCCTTATGGCTTTCATTGTCCATTACAACTTTATCCATTTAAGCTTTAAACCCACTAATTCCCCTCTCCCTGTGTTACTGACTCTTGGCTACTAGAGGCCAGCACTGAGCACTCAGTGTGTTTCCCTCTCCCTTTTTTCTGCTAAGCTGCAGTGCTACCTTTTTGTCACTAGAGGCAGCACCAATAATACATAATATATAGCAAAATCAAACAAATACAAAAATAATTTTTTGCAGTTTAAACTAAATCAATCAATCAACCAAAAATCATAAATGAACAAATATACCAAACACAAATATAAATAAATAATTAGAGTTCGCTGACTAAATCAATCAATCAATAGAAGCCACTCAATATGATAGCTTCTATACAGGAACATTTTTTTGGCTTTTGCCAAATTGGGAACCTTTACGGTTTCTGAATACATCCTTCTTTTATTGCTCATAGGAAATTTTCTTTTTTTAGTTTCCAATAACACGCACAAGGCTACAAATAGGAAACTGCAGGTCCAGATCCAAGCAATAGTACAAATCCAATTGGACAATTTCAAATGCTCTATGCATGATGCACTGAAAAAAGAGGATCCATTTCAAAGATCTGATGCAAAATTTCAGCAGTATCCAATTCAAAAATTTGATTCCAAATTTTGCAAGGCTGTTCCCAAAATACTCAAAGAGGAAAGTCCTATTTCTCCTGAAATAGAGAAGGAGAAGGATGTGAAGAAACTCCTTTTTATATAATACTAACAACTACAACAATTTCAGGAACAGCAATTTCAGGAATAATAGTAACTATAGAAACAATAATTATTTCAGAAACAATAACTATTGGAACAATAACTATAGGAATCACAATTTCAGGACTGATAATCAAGCACATAAATCACAACAAATCACCACACCACAACACTATCTTTTGAGTGGAGCTCATCCACACATGAATCTGGGTGCAAAAGCCCCTCAAGGGGGAGCCCAAGGAACTACTATAACATTATGAATGTGTGAGGGGGTAGGGGGTGTCGGGCATGGGAAAAAGAGGATACAGCCTTTGATTTTCCAGACCCTGATGTCTTGCTGCCTGTTGTCCCTATCCACTGCCACCTGCCACCCTGTAACCCCCATACAGATGAGCCTCACGTGACATTGAAGGTTCATGATGCTTATTACAATTGTCTCTTGGACATGGAGCTTCCAGGTCTGTCTTGAGGAGCCCACCTTATTCAGTTTGTGACTCTATTTGGCTCTCTAAAAGTAGTAGGTGTACCTGGAAAACCTCAAAGGTCTCACAACTTTCTCCTCGCATGGTAAGCATGGGACCCCTAACTGTAGAATGTTAATTTCTTTTAATGCCTGGATCCTCTATAAATTTGCTGGGAAGAGATCTTTTGTGCGAGCTTAGAGCCACAATAACCTGCTCTCCAGAAGGCCCTATGTCATTGGAAATACCCAAGGAATCTTTAAATTTGCTCCCTGTACTTCTCTCAGAGGGCCAGGATGTGAATGAGCCTCCCACCTTGGGAATACCTACTGACATCCGTGAGTCTCTTTGGGCCACATCTTTTTCCTATGTGGACCTACTTAGATCAGCAATTCCTGTTCAAGTTAAGACAAAAGGAGGTCCAGCTCCCTCCATTCCTTAATACCCCCTATCAAAAGAAGCAATTGAGGGAATTACCCCAGTGATAAATTCATTAATTGAACAAGGGATAATAATTCCATGTAAACTGGAATATAATACACCTATTTTAACTGTTAAAAAGCCAAAGATAGGCCTAGATGGAAAACCTCAATATTGATTTGTCCAAGACCTAAGAGCTGTAAATAATTATTTAATTAAAAGACATCCTGTGGTTTCAAACCCCAACAAAATAATTTTTTCTATTCTTAGCACACCTATACACTTTACTGTGGCAGACTTGTGCTTTGCATTCTTTTCTATATCTCTGCACGAGGATTATGGGTATATCTTTGCTTTCACCTGGAAAGGTTCACTGGGGACCTGGACCTAATTGCCTTAAGGGTTCGTGAACAGCCCTACATTATTTACACAATTCTTAAATGCGGATACAAATGCCATCAAATTCAAACACAGCCGTTTAATCCAATATATGGATGATTTGCTTTTGGCTTCACCAAGTACTAAAGTGTGTCAGGAGGATAGCAAGTACCTCCTTTCGGAACTATATAAGAGAGGTCATAAGGTCTCAAAAGATAAAGTTCAGCAGTGACTCCCCAAAACCCAATATTTAGGTTTCATTTTAACTGCTGGGTCCCATCTTATTTCTCCCAAACGTATTAAAAGTATCCAAAAACTAAGGGCTCCTACCACAAAAAAGCAATTAAGGGAAATTCTTGGAGCAACAGGATTCTGTTGGCAATGGATCCCTTGCTATGGGGAAATTGCAAAACTCCTTTTAGCACTTACAAAAAATTCTGTCTCTGAATGACTTAAATTGGAAACAGAACACCTGACAGCTATTTCTAATTTAAGACTAGATATCCTGTCTGCCTCTGCTCTAGGCATCCCAAATTATGATAAACCATTTACTTTAATATGTCCATGAACAGAAAGGGATTGCTTCAGGTGTTCTGACTCAATTTTTGGCACCTGCTCAACACCCAGTAGCCTATTAATCAGCCGAGCTACACCAGTAGCTTCAGGAGCACCACCATGTCTTAGAGCAGGGTTGGCAACCTTTTTGTCCATGAGAGCCATAAAAGCCACCTTTTTAAAAATGTAATTTCATGAGAGCCATACAGTGCTCACAGTGCGAGCTTTTGTAACAGAGCCTGAAAAAAAAATTGACTTTATGGCTCCTGCAGAAAGAGCCATATCTGGCTCTCAAAAAAGCCAGATATGGCTCAAGAGCCATACGTTGCTGATCCCTGTCTTAGAGAAATAGCTGCAGCAGCTCTATTAGTGACTAAATCTGCCAACCTAGTATTAGATTGCCCTCTGATCATAATGTGCCCACATGAGGTTGAGGCATTGTTATTGAGACATAGGACACAGGCATTTACAGATTAAAGAATTACAAAATATGAAATAACCCTCTTGAACAATGAAAATATCACAATAAAACACTGTGGAGTTCTTAATCATGCAACCTTGCTCCCCAATTTGCTAACTTCTGGAGAACTTTTACATGATTGTACCTCTTTAAATGTCCATTGCTGATAAACCTCACAATGATTTACTGGACCTCCCTTTCAACATCCCTGAATTAATGTTATGTACAGATGGTTCATCCTTTATGAGGGATGGCATGTGCTATGCAGGAACCTCACTAGTTACTGAATTTGCCACTCTGTGGTCAGCTTCCTTACCCTCAAATGTAAGTGTACAAGGAGCAGAATTCACAATTTTAAAATATGCCTGTATTTTAGCAAAGATAAGAAGGCCACGGTGTACACTGACTCATGTTATGAATTTGGCAAATGTCATGCCATCAACATGCTATGGCTTCAAAGATTCAGAAATCAGTGGGAAAATGTATTGCCAATGCAAAACTTATTATGGAACTTCTTTCTGCCCTCCAGCTCCCCTGAAGCCATACCTGTTGTTCATTGCTCTGCATATACACATGATACTGACCCTGTCTCCAGGGGAAATGACTGAGCAGATGCCACAGCACAGCTAGCAGCCTTGGAAGGATCTGAACTGATTTTGGCATTGACAATCACTGATGATTTGGATCTATCCCTTTCCTATACTGACAAGGAAGTGGGACAATGGAAAAAGAAATTTAAAGCCAAGCAACTTAATGGAGTATGGTTATCATCAGATGGCAAACCCTTGCTCCCTAGAAATTTATAACCCAAATTTGTCAATCCATTGATAAACATGGTCATTTCAGCACCCAAGGCATTGTAGTCTCTGTTAAAAGAGTATGGATATCACCTGGAATAACTACAATTGCCTTCAAAATATGTACAGCTTGTCCTACCTGTCAGGTCTTCAATCAACATGCTTTTTTTGGCAAAGCCTTTGGTGGAAGTCCTCTTGCTTACACATCATATGAACATTTAAAAATTGATTTTATCTCTATGCCAAAAGCTGGACGGTATAAATTTTGCCTGGTCATAGTTGATCAGCTGACCAGGTGGCCTGAAGCCTTTCCTACTGCTCAGGCCACAGAGGCTTTTGTTGCCAAAGTCCTCCTAAAAGAAATTATTCCTCATTTTGGACTGCCAGCATGTATTGATTTGGATAGAGGAACCCATTTTACAGATTCTGTCTTATTACAAATTTACTTATTTGGGGGGATAACTCCTAAATTTCATACACCTTATCATCCCCAGAGCTCTGACCAACTTGAATAGATGAATGAAAAACTTAAAACCATGATTGGCAAATTATGTATGGAGACTCATCTAAAATGGCCCAGAATTCTCGCTCTGGCCCTATTTTATCTCAGAAGCCGACCAAGAGGTGATTTACAAATCTCACCATTTGAGATGCTATTTGGACATCCACTTATTCAGGCTCTACCATTTACCCCTGCCTATACTTCATTGTTAGGAGGGCATACAATCATTGCCACATACATCAAACAATTACAAACTAAATTGAGAGAACTCCACAATTCTAGAGTTGCTATTCAGGCAGGCCCCATAGACTTCTCACTTCACAATATAAACCCAGGTGATAGTGTCTACATAAAGTACTTCAAAAATACTCAGTCAACTGAACCTGCTTGTGATGGACCATTCTAGGTCCTTTTGACTACATCAACGGCTATTAAAATTGGGGAGAAGGACTCATGGATTCATTGTAGCAATGTAAAATGAGTACCTTCTGTTGATACTGAATAATTGACTGTACCTGTACCATCCTGTAATTGACTATTAATTGTATTTGTAACTTGCTACATCTGTACTTTGTATTTTTTTTCATTTTGTTATTGTTGTTGTTGTTTTACTGTATTTGATCAATTACCTTGAAGGAAACCTGTATCTGTATTAAATTGATTTGAATTTCATGCTTTTAGTGAAATTTTATATTTTTAAATGTATTATTGCATTTATAACTCCATTGTTTCATTTATTTACCTCATTTGCACTCACACTGTGGATTATGGCTAAGCTACGAGGAAATGCATCTAAATTCTTGGATAATAAACTATATTCTACCCCTACTTAAGTGACATCAATTGCAACATATATATGTGTGTGTGTGTGTGTGTGTGTGTGTGTGTGTATATGTATGTGTATACATACATATATATTCTCATTGTCACTAATTATAGGAGATCTATATTTGAAATTTTAGCACATTTTTTATAATTGCATGTGCAATTTATGTATTTGAAGTGCGTTATCTAAATTGAAAAAGTTTTTGATTATTAGATTAGTGTAGGTTTAGTATATCTATTTGTTCTAACTATAACTGCCTACCCCAAAGCCTTAGACTGTTGAAACTGCCATTGGTATTTAACTAATATGGGACTTTGCACATATGTCTGATTAAAAGAAATGGGATCAATAAAGGAGCACAGATTTCATCTATACAATTCCAAAGAAGCACAGGTACCTAAACAGTGTGAAAGAAGCACATACCTAACCTGCATGATGCCAAATGAGCCCACAGGTCAAATAGAAAAACTAATCCTACTAGGATTGTTGTGACTTCTATGCCAATGAAAAGGACTTGAAACTAATGTGAGAACTAAAGTTGCTATGCTTAACATACTTTGAGATGTAGGACTCCTTGTGAAAATTTATATCAAGTACCTAATAATTGGCTGTTCTGGTTCCATATTCTATCCTTGAGAAGAAACAACAAAAGAAGAAAAGAAGAAATGATGTAATATCAGACCAATAAATATAAACCTAGTCCTTTTGTCTAAATTTCTTACTATGGTTGTTGACTGTGGTCCTGGCTACTAAGTGGGTATGTGCATGATATTGGACATGGATTGCTTTGGTTTTGCATTATTCAAAGACCTAGTGTGATTTTGTTTTTTCTTATTTAGAATTTTTCCGTATAAAATTTAGGATTGGATGCATAGAATTTTTCATCCACTAGTTATTTGTCCTTTTTGTGCTCATTTTCCTGATGTATCTGGCAGTGATTCATATGCCTCCTGACTCAGTCATATATCCCTCTGTGATTTCAGTGTTTCTTTCTATCCTCCTCAGGGAGAAATGTGCTTTTATTTCATATGGAGAGTTTAAGTTTTTTTAGGAAAAGAAGTTTACTGCCTCCTGGAATCCAAATGGAAATGCCCTTGGAGATCACATGCTGATCCAGGAGCCTAAGAGAGCAACCAGATATGAAAAAATGTTGAACTTTTTGGAGGTTTTAAATTCATTTGTCTGGTTTAAAATTTATTTGAATTGCTAAAATTAATTTGTTTTGTTAAAATCACCTGTTTTGTTTAAATGCATTTGTTTTATGTATATATATATATATATATACATATACATATATATATATATATATATATGTTTTGTTGTGAAAAAGAGGTACTGCCCCTGAATTTTTTTGTAAAAGTGTAAAAGAAGTGCCAAGTATTTGATTTCCTTATATTGTAAAAATTGTTACCATTCTCCCCTTGTATTGATGTATATATTCTTTATTTTATTGTGATTGTAAAATCATTTATGTTTGTTATGATCCATTGGAGAAACTGATCTCCCAAAGGATCACAGGGTGAATGTTTCTTTTGAAATTCATCTCCTAGGGCTCTCTGCTACAACTTCCCCCAATACCTCCCACTTCCTTTATGGGAGGTGTCAGAGAAAATATAAACGAGAGAGTTTGGGCCCTTTTTAGGGGCTCGACCCTGCACTCTCTCTCTCTCGAACCAGGAGGCTCTCAGATCCTGAGTTCTCTCTCCACACCTTTTCCCATTCTATCTACCTTCTATTTTTCCCTTGACCTTCCCTTTTCTAATTTAAATAAAAGCTAGCTATTCTAAACCCCAAGTTGCTACCTGATCTTTTATTTGAGACCTGAAGTGCTCTGGTCAATTTCACCCTGCAGGGGCTGGGGACCGCTACCTTCCTTTCCCTTCCTCTACCTTCCTCTCTCCTTTCTCCCATCCATCCTTCCTGTTACCTTCCTAGCTACCTTCCTCCCTACACCCTCACAAAAGGATTATAAGGGAATTATGCTCTAAGAAATGGCAAGCAGGATGGTTTCTGAAAAACCTGGAAGATATATATATGTATATATATATATAAATTCATACAAAGTGAAGTAAATAGACCCACGAGAACATTATACACAGTAACAACAATATTGTAAGGATGATCAGCTTTGAATGATTTAGCTACTCTGATCAAGAAAATGATCAAAGACAATTTTAAAGGACTCATGATGAAAAATGCTCTCCACTTCCAAAGAGAGAACTGATGAACTCTGAGTACATTTCCCAGCAAAATACTGGGAAAATTGGAAAATAATGTAGGAGAGATTAGGTGTAGATCAACATCTCACACCCTACACCAAGAAAAATTCAGAGTGGATGAATGACTTGAATATAAAGAAGGAAACTGTAAGTAAATTAGGTGAACACAGAATAGTGTACTTGTCAGATCTCTGGGAAAGGAAAGATTTTAAAACCAAGCAAGAGTTAGAAAAAATTACAAAATGTAAAATAAATAATTTTGATTATTTTAAATTAAAAAGTTTTTGTACAAACACAAACAATGCAAACAAAATCAGAATGGAAACAACAAACTGGGAAAAAAATCTTTATAAAAAAAACTCTGACAAAGGTCGAATTACTTAAATATAAAAGGAGCTAAATCAATTGTATAAAAAATCAAGTCATTCCCCAATTGATAAATGAGAAAGGAACATGAATAGGAAATTTTCAGATAAAGAAATCAAAACTATCAATAAGCACATGAGAAGTTGTTCTAAATCTCTAATAATTAGAGAAATGCAAATCAAAACAGCTCTGAGGTATCATCTCATACCAAGCAGATTAGCTAAAATGATAGCAGGGGAGAGTACTGAATGTTGGAGGGGATGTGGCAAAACTGGGACATTAATGCATTGCTGGTGGAGTTGTGAACTGATCCAACCATTATGAATGACAATTTGGAATTATGCCCAAAGAGCACTAAAAGAATGCCTGCCCTTAGATCTAGCCATAGCATTGCTGGGTTTGTACCCCAAAAGAGATAATAGGGAAAAATACTTGCACAAAAATATTTATAGCTGCGCTCTTTGTGATAGCAAAAAACTGAAAAATGAGGATATGCCCTTCAATTGGGGACTGGCTGAACAAATTGTGGTATATGCTGGTGATGGAATACTAACTGTGCTCAAAGGAATAATAAACTGGAGGAATTCCATGTGAAATGGAAAGACCTCCAGGAATTGATGCAGAGCAAAAGGAGCAGAGCCAGAAGAACATTGTACACAGAGACCAATACACTGCGGTTAAATAGAATGTAATGGACTTCTGTACCAGCAGCAATGCAATGATCCAGGACAATTCTGAGGGATTTATGGAAAAGAACGCTACCCACATTCAGAGAAAGAACTATAGAAGTAGAAACACAGAGGAAAAACAACTGCTTGAACACATGAGTTCATGTGGACATGATTGGGGATGTAGACTCGAAACAATGACACCAATGTAACTAACAATAATATGTAAATAAGTCTTGATTGAGGACACATGTTAAAATCAGTGGAAAGTCATGTTGGCTCTGGGGGGAGCTGTTTGGGGCCGGTGAGGGGGAAAGTAAGAACATGAATCATGTAACCATGGAAAATTTTTCTAAAAAAAAAAGAGAACTGATGAACTCTGACTGCAGATCAAAGCACACATTTTTGCTCTATTTACCTTTTTTTTGCCTTTTTGTGTTTTCTTTTGCAACATGCCTTTTATGGAAATATGTTTTTCATAGCTTTACATGTATAATTGATTCGAAATTATTTTCCCTCTTAATGGTTTGGAGAGGAATGTAGGGAAAGAATTTGAAGCTCAAAATTTAAAAAATGTTAAAATTTTAACCTGTAAGTGGGAAATATTTAAATAATTAAAAATAAAATTTAAAAATAGAAATGAATAAATTTAGAGGAGCTAACTAGGCAATAATAGAACCATAATGTTTAGGGCCATTTTTATTTTTAAAGGTTTTTTTTCATTTTCATGTATCCAGTAGATTCATTTCCCCTTAAAATCCTTTCCATAATTAAGTTTTCCCATATACCCAAAAGTACCCTAATTTTATAGATTAGATAATTGAGGAGTGAAGTGATCTAGTCATGGCAATAAAGGTAATAAATATTGGAGCTTATATTTAAACTCAGGTCCTTGAAATTCAAATCTAATAGTTTTCCCACTGAACCATACTTTTGTTGAAGTTGATAATACAGTCTGACTAAATTTTGTGAAACTTATGTTCTTAAGATTATTATACTAAATATTTTGTTAAAAATGTTAAAATATTATGGCTTTTAATGCCTCTTTCTAAAAATTAGTACCTTTGTCTACTTGAACTGTTAAATTCTAAGATATAAATGAAGTATAGAAAATATCATTGCTTTAAAGTCCCACAATAAAAATTGGTTCAGTAACCTAATGATAATTAATCTGGGAGATAATACATAATAAATTTCCATTTAAGCTTCCAACCATAGAAGATAATCTTTTTAAATAAAGGCTCATGAATGATTTTTATTTTGTCAAAATTATTGAACATCTTATTCAATAAACATATTGCTCAATGCTTTGGACTTTTAAATTCTCACAGTGTAATGCAAGCAATTCATTTTGAGGAGAGAAAATTTTCTTAAGGGTGTGGGGAGAAATGGAGGGAGAGATCTATTCTTAAGAATAGAGAAAAGGTATAATTTATCATAAAGGTAACAATTAAAGCCAGAAAAATTACTATGAAAATAAAATATAGGTATCAGCATTTGCTTCCAGTGAAATCCAATAGCACCCCAAAGTACTATATATGCTGGAATAGAATTTTCTTGTTATCAAATATAGTTTTCAGGAGTAAAATATCATCTTTGACTCATAATTCTTGTTTTCTTGGGATGTTGTTAATAACAATGTGATGCATGGCTTCTCTTTTAGCAATCAGGAAATCTGCATTTTCAATTTTCTTAGTATTTTTGTTTTGGTTAACTTTGAAAAGGAAAGCTCTAGGAAGAACTCTATGGTTGAATATGGTTATAGTTAAGGCCCATAGTTTGAGGGAATAGATTATTTTTGCTTCATTTTGTTTTGCTTTTTTTTTTTATCCTCAATATCTAGCTAGTGCTTTTTACACAGCAGGAGCTTAGTAAATATCTGTTGAACTGAAAATTCAGAAATCTGTTCTGATCAATTTTCCTTGAAGACTCTAGAAGTCTGAGAAACATATGCTGAATTAAATTGAATTGAAAAATCAGGAATCAAAATGTGAACTTTGCATCCTCACCTTCATTGAAGATAGACCACAGAAGAGGAGATCAAGGTGTAAGCCTGGTCTGTGGAAATTCCAAGAAACCAGCATTCTAAATAGAACTTTGAGTCTGCTTACCTTTGCCTGGTTTTCATGCCTATTTGATGCTCTTTCTATTATTGACTAACAAGTCCCTCCAATTTACTGGTAAGCATATTATTCCCCTAATCTTTGTCATCTAGGTACAGTGCCCAATGGACAAATCTAAGCCTCTAACCCATTCCCAGTGTAATGATGCTATCATCATCATTATTATTATTACATATTATATAATACTATTTATTAAGTTATTATATCATTCTTATTATCTATTCTCTAGAATCTATCTATTCTCTATTATCTAAATCTAAAAATTGATATGTTTCTTTTCAGTAAAGTTTAATTTTACACGCAAAAATAGTAATAGCTTCCAATCCATTTTTCTAGAATAAAAGACAAATGTGAAGGTATACAAAGAATATTTGACTATATTCTTGGAATATCTTGTTGATCCAAAGGATTAGGTTGAGTCTTCTATCTTTATATTGTTAGCATTATATCACTCTAACTACTATTGGCAAAAGAATTCAACCAAGAGAAGTCCAACCAATTAATAGAGGTCATGATTTCAGTGCTTCCCAATTTATTTACTACAGAACACATAACATACTACAGATCGATATCACAAAATAATGTAAAATAGATGTGTAAATAAGTGTAAATAGTGTGTGTATATTGTAAGTTGTATTATAGTGTAAGCATTGTATATACATAAAGGAGGTATATATGTATAATTGATATGTATACACTATGTGCATGTATATGCATATATGTATGTCATACATGTATATGTTATGGGCATATATGCATACATCACATGTATGTATATATGTGTAAATTATGTGGATAATTATTTTGATACTAATTGAGTTGCAAACATTTAAATGTAATTTGCATAAGGGAGTTTAATGTTTTGTTCTAATTTTGATATAAAAATGTTTGCAATGTTGTGTTGAATGTGTATTTTTCAAAATTTTTACATTTATTAGTTAGTAGTATGTTTCTATATTAGTATAGAAGTTGTGTTTGATAGTTTTGCTTGAATTTTGTGTTGATGTTTCAAATTTATTGTTTATTTTGTCGAAAAATTTGCTTTATTACTTGTTATTCTGAACTATGCAACTGTTCAATGTATTTATCCCTTTACCTTTCCTTGTTAAAATCCCTAGAATAGGGTAGAGTAAGGTAGTGTTAGATAGAATAGAGTTAGTGCAGGTTGTTTCTTATTTTGAGTTAGAATATTAGCTTAGTTTGTAGTGCACAAATACCAAAATATTGTGTGGATCACTATTTTGGCTTTGTGCAAAGTGGGGAAAAGTTATAGGCAAATTTATAACCTAAGATTTTAGATATGTAGTGTAGATAGCAGCCAGGCTTATCAGGCAAGGCTGGAGTGTTCCAATCATGGAATAGTGAGAAGGAAGGAATTCTTTCCTGAGTGACTCTGGTGTGGCTGAGGAAGTTAGATGCTGGTTTTAACAGTCTCTAGTGAAGAGCCCAGGAAAGTGGATTCGTTTCCTACAAAAAAACATCTATCCTGTGGAAGTTCAGGTTTGAGCAGTGAATTTGGCTCTGGAAGACGAACATCCAGACTGGTTCAGCTCCCTGTCTTCTTCTATTTGTGGATTAATTTCCTGTGGACCTGTGTTCCTGGAAAACCTTAGATCATTGCTGGAGTTGAGGAGGACAAAATTGTGAGATATCATATCCCCTTTTAGCCAGCCAAGCTGAACCTGGCAGCCTGTGTTGGTACAGAGTATATTTTGGCCCACCTTTCCAGTCCCTGGCGTCTGTCCTTAGATACCTAGTTTTAGCGTGATGTCTCCCTACATATCTTACCCTTAAACTAATTATTAAACTGTGTTTTATAACTTCCTTTTGTTTCTTTTCCACAACCCAGAGGGCCTACTATAGTTAATAGGAATCCTTGGCAGAGTTGTCTGGAGGACAGTTGGTCTCAACTGTCACCACTCATTCCCCAAGGACTGTGTTTGTGGGGGTGCGTAAAATTTCCCAGTGTGTTATTGAGGGTCATTCAGTTAACCCACTTTAACCCTTCATTCCTCCTTCTTTCTCTTCTTCCTTTACTAACCCCCAGTGTTTATTTACCTATTTCAGATGTCAGAAAAGGTTCTTTAACAAAGATGATATACTGATGATACCCTGAACTCAGGGGTCGGCAACCTTTTTGGCCGTGAGAGCCATAAAAGCCACAGTTTTTAAAGTGTAATTTCATGAGAGCCATACAGTCCCCACAGTGCGTGCTCCTGTAACAGTGCGCACTCCTGTAACAGCGCCTGAAAAAAAAAATTGACTTTATGGCTCCTGCAGAAAGAGCCATATGTTGCCGAACCCTGCTTGAACTGATTCGACTGAATTAAGCTCCTTTGACTGAGATGTCCATTGTGGACTACTATAGTGAATAAGAATTCCTGGAACTCTCTGTGGCTCTTTTGTCCTCAGGTGACTAGGAAAAAATGGCAATATCCTGAACCTTTAGCCTCATAAATTAATCAAATGTTGAGGATGACCTCAATTCATTTTATGGAAATACTATCCTAATTTGTATAGAGAAGTTTGGAGGTGGTTGTGATCTCACAACAAATCATATTATATTACAAGCACCTTGAGAACAAAGTCTGCTACATAGTTTTCTTTTTCATTCTAAGTTCTTTGAACAAAGAAATTTCAATATATGTGTGTGTGTTTGTAAATGTATGTACATATATACCTGAATATGTTAAAATCAATTGAGTTGACTTATCCAACTGAAAATTTGGAACAAACTTTACCAACCATCAAATTTACCATAGAATTTAGGGAGGGGAAACTTAATGGCAGCAAATAATTAACTCTTTATAGTTTATAAAAAAATTAGCTATCCTGATTATAATGAATTAATACATCCACATTTGTCTTTCTAGTTCTATGATTTACCACATTGATTAGAAAGTCCTTTCTTCTTTATGTGAATGGAGGTCTTAGTCAAAGATTGTAAAATTAGGTAGTTTGAAAAAAATATTTTGAGATTTTCAGGGCAAGTTAAGTACTCAATGTGTAGGACAAACTATTGGTTTTGCTTTTCATTTCTATATGAAAGTGAATTAAATGTACTGAGGGCAGTTTATAATTTAAAAAGAATTTCCTTAAAAAACATCAATTATCATTGGAGGAAAATGTAACTATAACAAGGCATGGGATTGTCCATATAGTTTCTTCTTTTTATCTATTCCTGAGGCCACATTTGATTTTATATTTACATATTATAGACTGAACACTGTAAAAAAGTTAAAAAGAAAAAAAAAAACTATCTGATTGATCTATTTTTAAAAAAAATTATTCAAAGAAAAGAAACCCAAAACACCAGAGTTCCCTAGCTAAAATTAACTAGAGCATCAGCTATCTAAAACTATACCTAAAACTCAACCATGACTTAAGCTTATTGCAAGATACTTTAGCATTCCATGTCTGCTACTAGAGAAGGATGAGACTAATGAATTCCTTGAGTTAAAGTGTTTTGAACTGTGATAGAGATGACTCCAACTCAGTCTTTCTTACATTTAATGCCATTTCAGTAAGCTATCAGAACAGGGTACCAGCACAGTATCAAAGATGGCCAGAGATTTTGTGGGAAACTAGTTCTAGGTTAGAAAAATGGAAACAGTCAATATTAGGTGGTGATTTAAAGCTGTCTTTCCAACTTAAGTAAAATTGAGAGACTCAATACAAAGAAATGAAGAGGTAACAGGGGAGAGGAAAGGAGGTGATTTCAAAAAAATTCAACCCACCTGTCAAACTTCTTGCTTTGTGAGTTTCACTTGATTTGCTTTTACATAAAATTTGTAAATATTTTCCATGAAGACAAGAATTTTAAAAAATTTGAAAAAGAATACCTTGAATTTACATATAATGTAGTCCTTATTTTAATAACTTAATAACTTATACCCGCACTGAGACTTTTGGGACATGCTGAATTGCTATTGTTTTAAAGTTGGTGTGATGCTTACATACCATTTCATTTATCTTTACAGGACCTTTCTTTGACTTTCATTTATTCATTCATTCACTTAACACATGTTCATTATAGATGTCTGTTGTATAGAAAAAACATTATATAACGTCACAAAAAGTCCTACCATTGAATATATGGTATTCTAGGATTGTAAGATACAAACACTAATAATTGTTATGTGGTATATTAATTAATACACTGTGGATTTATTAAGTACCCAGTATATACCAAGCACTATGTTATTTGGTGAAGTTAAAATATGAAAAGGAAACATGTCCTGCCCAAGAAACATACATCTTATTAGGGATATACAGTATTCCAGAAATAATTTAATATGCATGTAAAACAAATGCCTAGTGATTTGGAGGGGGAACATTAACTTTTGAGTAATTCAGAAAATCTTCCTAAAGAAAGTGGCAATTCAGCCAATCCTTCATGGAGATAAGAATTCCAACATGTAGCAATTGAGAAGGGAAAACATTCTAGACAAAGGGGTAAGGTAGAGGGAATAGAAACAATGGAAAGAATATTCAATTTAGAGAAGAGAACAGTAAGTAGGCTGATTTGACTGACTATCATGGAAAGTAAGATATCATCAACCTGGAAATATGGATTGTAAACAGTTGGAAAACAATGTAAAGAGCACTATGTGCCAAATAGAGAAGGTTTTATCTTAGAGACAAGGGAAAACTACTGAAGCTTCTTGAATAATGATATGCTCAATCCAATGTCTTAGAAATAGCAATATACCAGTTGTGTAGAGGATAAATTTGATGAAGAAAGCAATTCATGTAGGGAGAGCAATTGGGAGGCTATTAAATATATATAATAGAGAGATGATAATGGTACATCACTATGAATGGTGGTGGTGGCAAAACTGATGGTGGTATGAGTAGAAAGAAAAGAAGGGATGTGAAAAATATTAAGGAAGTAAAATCAACAAGATTAGATATTGAGGATGAGTGATATTAAGGAGCAGATGATGACACCTAGGTTGGTTGGAAATATGAATGAATATAAGAATGCCATTCCCCTGGTAGAAATGGGGAAAACAAGAGGAAGGGAAGGCTTAAAAGGAAAGATAATTGTTTCTGATCTATTTCTGATTCTGAATATTTATCAATTCTGATAATTAATTCTGAGTAGCGTGGGCTTTGAGATGCCTATGAGGCTTCCAGGTAAAGATTTCAGAGTTGGAGATGTGGAATTTGAACTTAAGAAGGAAATCAGAAAAGCATGTTAAGAGAGAAAAAAGGATGACAGCACAGAGCATAGGTTTATACCGATGTATAAGGTGGTAGAATGTAGAATATGTCTCTGCAAGGGAATGAGAAAAAGATTGCTGAGATGAGGACTGAGCAGGATCATGAAAATCCAGGGATGAGAACATAGGAAAGGGAAAGGTGTATCAAGAAATATAAAGAAGGAAAAGAACTGAGAAAAATGTCACCAAATTTAGTAAGAGGGAGATCTCTGGTGACCTAGGAATGAGCATTCCTTTGGGTAATGGAAATGGGAAGTCAGACTTTTAAGGACTGAGAAGTGAGTAAGAGAGGAGAAAGTTATATTTCTGATGAAATGCTTTGGAAAGTTATGAAAAGAAAGTGCTAGTCAAAGAGGAAATGAAGATTAGTGCTAGCTGGAGTGAAGAGGGAAGGCCTCACACAGTAACTGGCATTTAAGTTTGACTTTAAAAGGGGAGTAGTATATTCAGCAGATAAATTGTGCACAGAAGAAATAATAGGGATTATAGGAGCAAATGCATAAAACTGAGAGTATGTGGAGTAGAGATAAGGCAAGTAAAGTAAGACAAGACAATATTGTATAGAGCCCTGAATACCAGGCAAAGACATTTTGAACTTGACTCAGTGTGTGCTAGTCCTTAAAGATTTCTTAAAGGGAGAGTTCTCTATATAAGAGAGTTCAATGCAACAATGAAATACAGAATGAATTTGAGGCTGAAAAGAGTGGTGGCATCAAGATTTGCTAGGATATTATTGTAGTAGTGCAAGTAGGTGGCAAAAAGGACCTCTGTCATGAAAGGATGAATGAATAAATGAAAAAGCTTTTATTTAGCACTTACTTTGTACTGAAAATTTTGCTCAGTGCTGGGAATATAAATAGAAGAGCAAGAAGTCTTTGCTCTTCAGGATTTCACATTCTTACAGAAGAAGAAACCATTTATAGGTACTTTAAGAGTCTTAGTGAAGTTTTAAGTTATTAAATAATATTCATTACTAACACAATTTTAATATCAATACTATGACTATATTGTTAACATTGTTAAAATTAATAATATTAATTTAACTGATCATATATGATGACTCTAATATTAATGTTATCCATACTTAACTATAAATAATATTTAAGCTTTAATTGCTTAAAGTTGCCCTAAGACTTTTGAGACTTCTTGTATAGAAGGGTTCAGCATATGAAAAAGTCCAGTGACTCCAGGTTCAGCAGCAAAACAACTCATAATGAACCTTTTTTAGTCAAATTTCTTTGATTTTGAACAAACCATTTGAGATCAAGGATACTGTTGTCAACTGCTTTCTTTTCTGGGTCTTCAGTGTATCCGGCTATTTGTTGGATCCTGTATTGGGAGGGATTGTTCTCTTCTATAATAACTGTAGTAGTTGTTCTTTTCAATGATAACTACAGTTGTTCTTGATTTGATGTTATTCTAAAGATTGATGGCTTCAGGATTCTGAGCTTCTCCCCAACATTATGGCAGTAGAAGCAGAGAAGTTTTGGTAATCATGAGATGTAATAGAGTTTAAAAAATTAAAAGGAACCAGTGACATCTTGGATATGAGTGATGCTCTAGTAGGAAAAAAAAAGCTAATATGCCAAGATTGGCACCTGTCACAGTTGGTTAATGGTTGTACCCATGTCAGAAATAAATAGGCATTAAATAGGAAGCTAGGTGATTTGATGAATAGAGTTCCAGTCAACAAGTCAGAAATACCTGCATTCAACTCTGGCCTCAGACACATCTTAGTTATGTAATCCTGGGGAAATCACTTAACCCCAGTTGTCTAGCCCTACTATTCTACCCTAGAAATGATATTTGTATCAATTTTAAGTCAAAAGATAAGGGTTAAAAATGAAATGATGAATTTAGAAAAAAGATCAAGTTTAGAGGAAAAACTGGACACAATGAATTTCAGCTGACAATGGTGCATCTAGTCAAGAGTGATAGCTAACATTACCACACCTTGGGTGATTCTCAACATCACCCCCAAGCAGATAGAGTACAGAATTTAAGAACTGTGGATAATACATTAACCCTGTATATACTTTCCTTCGAATCTGACTTCCTTATCATGCTCTAGACCAGGGGTCAGTGACCTTTTTGGCTGTGAGAGCCATAAACGCTACATTTTTTAAAATGTAACTTTGTGATAGCCATACAGTGCTCACAGTGCGTGCTCCTGTAACAGTGAGCACTCCTGTAACAGTGCCTGAAAAAAAATTGACTTTACAGCTCCTGCAGAAAGAGCCATATCTGGCCCTCAAAAGAGCCAGATATGGCTCGAGAGCCATAAGTTGCCAACCCCTGCTCTAGACTCTATATATCCAGTGGTATATAGTGTATCTCTTGTTCCACTGACTCTTCAAAGTCTCCATGGCCACAATTTAATTAATATATTTTTATTCATTTTACTTATTATAATAAACTTATAATTAAACATTCCCTGTCCCCACATCTATATTTTTCTTCTAGCTTCACTAGGACTGAAAGTGGAGCTGCAAAACACCAAGTACTATATTTCAGAAATCTTGGTATTTTCTTTAACTCATTCATCCATCTTGCTACTTATCCAGTCATGAAAATATCTTATTGAATTTACTTCACTTCTAATCTTTTATATCTGTTTTCTCTTCTCTATTTTATACTGCCATCATACCCAGGGAAGGCCTTCATTATCACATACCCAGCCAATAACAGTAGTCCCCTCAGTGATTTTCTCACTTGTACTCCATTTTCTGGTCCAGGCAATCTTCACACCTAAGACATATTGATTTTTCTTATGCCTTAATCTCATCATGTCACTCTTTTATTTAAAACATTAATAGTTTTCTGCTACTTATTGAATCAAGTTAAAATATAATAATTGCTTGGTACTTGAAGCCTTACATAATCTTGCAATCTCCTTCCTTTCCAATTTTATTTCACAATACTTCTTTTTATGACCTTCATGTTCTTGGCAAAATGCCCTATTTTTTCTCCCAAATGCATCTATGTCCTTCTCTACCTCTGTATCTTTGCTTACATTGTTCACTATTGTTGAAATGTCCTTCCATTTCCACATATTTTATCCTATTTTTTCTATGCCACTTCAGTCATACTAAGAATAATTAGTATTTGTAATGTACTTTAGATTTGCAAAATATTTTATAAATATTTCATTTTATTCTCACAATAATTCTGGAAATTAAACTGCAAGGATAAATGACTTTCCCATTGTTTCATAGCTAGAGAGTGTCTAAGGTTGGATTTGAACTCATATATCCCCTACTCTAGTTCCAGTGTTCTATCAACTCTGTATGTTGCTTCCTCCACTTTCATGTTATCAATTTTATGATGCTTTGCCTGATTCTCTAATGACCAATGATCTTCATCTGTCATTACCTTTTTCCCCTTTATTTCTCTTTATGCTGGAAGTATGTTTTCATTTATTCTTCATAGGAGAAGAACTTTATTGATCAATGAAGATATTTATCCCCTCTGAAACTCAGTCTTAGGCACATGTCATTTCTTAACTATTACAATCTGTCTTCTTATCCTGAGGTAAATATCACATGTTATACATCTATATATAGAAAACAAAATTAAAAGTTAATAATTTGTCCACAAAAAGAGTTGAGAAGGTGGGTTTTGTTTGTTTTAAAATGACCTTGACTCAATGTCAGTGTGATTTGCTTTAATGGAAGAGTATGTAATAGTTAGGTACTTTGAACAACATTTGCCATAGTTGTGATCTAGACAAAATGTCATAAGCAATGCAGAATTAGTTTTCCAGTCAGCACACATATTCAAGGTGGAAAACGCATCTGTTGAGGCATGTCTAATAAGCATATGTGACTTTAAGAATGTTGAATGTGGCCCATCTGCTAGACATTGCTTGAAATAAATGAACCATGCTCAATACAAATAGTATACATCATTTTTCATTGTCAGGGTCTATTTAAGCATCAGTACAAAAGTTGGATATTATATTTTGGCCTAAATTAACAAGGATATTAATACCTAATAAAATTTCTGATGACAATTGTGTGAAGTTTTGGATGGAAACATTTATGCTTAATAGATATTATGGCATGCTGTAATGTATAGTATCTGGAATAAAGTGGCATTAATTTGTAGTCTTTTCAAAATTACTTTATTATACTAAATGGCACAATGAAAGACATAGAAATGTGCAATGCATTTCCTGAGTATAAGAAAGAATGGCAGAGACTTGCTATAACATAAGATTGGATTTTTGAGCTGCTTTTTTTAGTCATTTCTGTTGGTGTCAAGCAGTTTTTAAGGCTTAAGCAGTATCTACAGTATCTTCCAAGTGGAATCTCTGTCTCTGTGTGCATTTACATATTAAAATAAAATCTCATTTGGTTCTTAAAGGCAAATGAGAATCACAAATGCATTCTATCTCCAGTACATTGGCAGGACTATTTTTTAAACTACAAACATTGCCAAATGATGAAAAGAGCACTACTTTTTATGATAGAAGGCATGGTTTGAAATATCTGTTCTTGGTTTTCTCACTGATAAATAAGAGACTGGATAGATGAACTTTGAAATCCCTCATAACTTTTAGTTTATAATTTTAGTTTATAATTTTAATTTTAATTTAGTTTGTAATTGTCTGAGCATTGGCTTTAGATGAGTGAGCCTCAGTTCAAATTTCACTTTTTTTAGGAATGAAAATCGCTTTGATTTAGAGTATCAGTTTCCTCAATTGTAAAATGGGGCATTGGGCTAGATGATGTGATATAATTGAGGTTATATTTAATTCTAGATTTATATTTGTATATTGTGGGATTCATATTGCCGCATAAAATGACACTGTCATGGCCATCCCTGATAGTACTTTGGCCAGAGCTTCTCCCTGGGGTATGGTCAGCCATTGACATGAATCATAGACCCTGATAACTTCCATAAAGAACTAAGGGATTGTCATGAGTCATAGAGTTGAACAGACCCTCCATAGACTATACAGCAGTTCTGCAGAGCATCCCAAAGTAACAATCATTCTATTAATAAGTTTGGCCATGATGAAGCTTTTCACCCTCAGGTTCAGGAAAAGAACCCTTAGGCTGGATGGCCAAACTGTAGGATTAAGGAAACTGTAAGATGACAGGGGTCAGTGGCAATGAAGTCTCCCTAATCCCTAGTCTTTGGAGAAACACAGGCAGGCTTGACTGGATGGAAGGGACAGGAGCCTGTGGAGTACTTCTTCACCTCCCTGCTTCCTCTTAGCAGTTGGAAATCAGTTAACTGTCTGGTAATG
Organism: Gracilinanus agilis; assembly: GCF_016433145.1. Lineage (NCBI taxonomy): Eukaryota > Metazoa > Chordata > Mammalia > Didelphimorphia > Didelphidae > Gracilinanus > Gracilinanus agilis. Next base: position 89,404,119 of record NC_058135.1, read on the forward strand.
GTGGATATTTCTAGCTTGATAACTTCTGAGTCAAGATGGTAAGTGGATGGAGACTTAAACCACTTTGTGATAATATCTTTCTCTGTATTATTTCCCCACAGGATAGAATAGGTGAAGCTTGATGTCTTAGAAGCAGCTCACTGGCTCAGAGGTCAGGATCAACTTCAGAGCCACTAGTAAGAGGAACTTGGCTTATGGAGGATGTGAGTATTTCCCCAAATTATGTGTATCCAGACACAGTTCCTAGATGATAAGGGTTTAATGATAGCTGGGAATAGGAAGGGGGGAAATGGTTTAGGAATGATAGGTAAGGGAAGCTACCTAAAACAGCTATGTCAAATAAGCAGCCCCTCCCCCCAAAAGGGGGAAATGAATCTTCAATGGCTGATCTCCTTCTAAGCCCCTAAATATTCTTCTTTCAAAACCTAGATAGCTAAACTAAGGTAGACTGTGGTCTTGCTTGAAGGTCTAACAAAGTAAAGGAGCTTGGGCTGTGAGAGACTTAATGGCTCCAGCAGGTACACAGAGAGTATATGTGCTCAGAGCAAAGAGCAAAGGACACAGGACACTACAAGACAGGTGACCCTGCTTTTTATCCCAGGACTCCAAACACCTTTAATTGCCCCCTCTCTTAGAGTTCTGGGGGGCACTATGGAGTTCTTTGATGCAGCTTGAACCCCCCCCCCCCCAGCAATATGGATTCCACAATATGGCTGCTAAATCCTGGTGGGAGATTCAATGGTGAAGTTTATCTGTTGCAGGTCGAGTTAGGAAGACCTGAGTTTAAATCCTTTCTCAGCTCACATCCTTATTAGCTATATAATCATCATCAAGTTACTTGAGCTCTGTCTAGTTCAGATCCCTTATCTATAAAATGGGGATAAAAATAGTACCTCCCTTTTATGATTGTTGTGAAGATAAAATCAGATCATCTATAATTTGTACAAATTTTTTCAAACTTGAAGTCACTGAGTAGATAAATATTACTGATGGTGATGATGATGATGGTGATGATGAAGAATATAGCACTAGAGTTCATCTGTCAGAGCTTAGGTTGACCCAGGGTATAATAGTGGTTATATTCTATTATCAATGAAATACTACCTTTTGAAGGGAATATATGCATTTATACAGAGACACACATACAAGGACAGACAATTTTCATCATTCATGATAGTCATGCTCTTTAATGTTATCTTAAACATTGATTTAGTGAGTGTTAAATGCATTGCTTTTAGGGGAAATATAGACTGAGGTTCTTGCAAGTCTGTGTTCACAACATTTACTTATACACTCTCCAGTGTGACTTCATGTGAAGACGGGCAGATTTCTCCTTTCTTTTTCTGGATATTGTAATGGGGAGATTAAACATTAGCATCCACTCTAAAGACCTAAGAGTTCTATAATGGAATGAATCTGGGATTTTAAAAAGGTGTAGGAGTTTGACCAAGCTAGAGGAAAGGGGGTGTTGTGTGGCTGTGTGGTCCAGCTTTTGCCAAATACCCAAGGAGCTATCAGTGAGGGGATACCACTGAGAAGAATATTCTTCAAGGAAATATCATGGTTTAGGTTGAGGAAAGGACTGGGTTATCTGTTGGTGGACAGCAGATCAATCTTCCTTACTCCCTCGAGTCTGCTTTGGAGTAACTGGCTGCTTTTGAACTTGTCCTGTAACATCTTTTACCAGCTTGGAACATCTCTGAACCTGTACTATAAGAACCTCTCTTCAGCCCCTCCTAGTTTAGTTAGAGACCAGCTTAGTTAGAAATCTAGTTAGTTAAACTATTAGGCTATTCTTGAGAATAGAAATACCCCTTTTCCTACTTCCCTCAGTTATTACAAATAAACCCAGTTTGTTAGCACTTCTTGTCTTTTCTTAGTTAAAATAACCCACTTCATTGGGTTTCCCTGGTTGGCAATATAGAATATTTAAAATTCGTTAACAAAGAACTCATGGGCAACAACACTACGTATAATTCTGACCTCAAGGAAGCTTATCTAACTTGTGTATTTTCTCCATAAGTCACATCACAGCCTTTTCACACTTAGAAACAGACTAGACAGGTCTTTAACACCATATTTGGGGTCCATATCCAACACTAATCACCATCAAAAAGTACGAAATAGAAAAAATATGGCACTAAATAGACCACTTAATGGTCATTCACTTACAGTATGAGATTTGACCTCAGCCAGTAACATGAACTTTGACATTTTTCCACTTTGGATGTCTGCAAATTACTGCAAAACTACTGGCAGTATTGATTTGGGTAGGTGTTACAAATACATTTTAATAAGTAGTTGAATTCACAAATATGGAATCCACAAATAATGAGGATAAAATCATTGGATTATATGGAAAATGTTTATCTTTAAGCACAACTTTGATCTTAGTATTTCTCCAAAGTTTGAAATAAAATTTTATGTGTGTTATGGAGGGAAAAAAATGCAACTTTGGTAGTTAGGAGATGTACACTCCAGGCTCAGCTTTGATACTACTAACTATTGACTTAGGTAAGTTATTTTCCTTCTCTTTTCCTCAATTCATTTAATATTCAAAGTGAAGGGATTTTATTTGCCAATATTTTAATATTCCTTATATTTCAAACTTCTCATGATTTCTAGTCTCCTATAAAATAATAAAAATTTCTAGTCTCCTGTAAAATAATAAAATGATACTTTAATGGCAAAATTGACCTTGCCTGTAGGTGGAGTACACTGTGGCTGTGTGGCTGTGAAAGGCACCAGAAAGACTTGTGCCTCACACAGAGATCCTACAACAATTTGTCTCAATTAAACCATTAAACATTCATTCCTTTGGATTAAGACATTCAGTCCCCCAGGAGTTAGATACCAAAAGGTATATCACTGGAAAAAAGACTTTAGACACTCTGCAGTCCAACTTCCCTTCCTTTTAAAGATGAGGGAACTAGAGACTAAACATGTAAAGGAATTCACCTCAATTCATGGTAGTAGGTTAAAATGCACTTATGGGGAAATAATTAATATACATCTAAGTTAATATACACATATATCTAAATATGGATTAATCATTCCAACATGAAAACTAGATAAGAATAGGATCTATTGGGAATTGGATATATGTCAGGGCAAATTTAAAAGGGATTCTAGAGAAAGAGGAATTGAGAGCTCTGGTTATAGTCCTAAAACTCCTAGCCTGGGTCCTGCAAAGGAAAGAAGCCAAAATTTGGAGATCCTCAAAGATAAGCTATCCTTAAATTCTTTGTTGGGACTGACTGTGACTAAGGATACTTTTAAAACATTAAATTCAAGACTAAAATTAATTATTTATCCAATCCAGTCATCACATATCCCCTAACTCAGTTATTTAACTTTTCAAAGCAAGATTCTATCAAGTTATTCAGGGAAGGGAAGCATGCCTGTGTTTATAGGTCTTTAGTGTTAAAGGGAACATTTAAGTAGCTCTCTACTCAGGATACATTTTCTCTGGTATAATATCATTAAAGCAAACCCATTGAAGGGTCAGAAATTAAAATGTTATCTTATATGATGAGTGGAAAAAATGAACCATGTATTAATACTCTAAAACTAAGGCAGATACTGAAGGAATCCATAGTAAATCAATGCAGATAAAAATCAGCTTATTAACCAAGCTTTCTTTGCCTATTATTCAAGGTCTCAGAAAGGTAATGATTCAGTATTTAAAGAATTCTTTATCATAGTAAGGCTCACAGTGTTTTAGTCATCTCTCTAAATGAAAGGCTCAAAACAGAGATTTTCACCTCCCCCTTGTAAGCACTTATCATTGTCTGATAATACTTTCTACGAACTTTTTAAACCCTTACTTTCTGTCTTAGTAAAAAATTCTAAGACAGAAGGGCAAGAGCTAGGCAAATGGGGCAAAGGGACTTGTCCAGATTTGAACCAAGGTTTTTCTGACTTTAGGTCTCGTGCTCTATCTACTGTGCCACCTAGATGCTTCCCTTTCTCTTATTCTGTACATGGAAAAAATATTTTGCAAACCTCCAACTGCCATTTTGTAGATTTTTTCCTTCCAACTGCAGAATGTGAATTTTATGAGAGTAAGAGTTATTTTCATGTTTTGACTTTATATCCTCTAACTTTTTGGTCCCTGGCACATAGTAAGTGATTAGTGGGTGCTTGTTGAAAGAAACTAAATGTAGACCTAGACATTCTGGAGCATTTTTAAAAAGTTCTCAATAGAGTAAGGTAAGCAAAATCAGGAAGAACAGCATGCATAATAAAAATGATACAAATAGTAATGATTTTTTTAAAAATCTAGTTAAAAAAAGCTAACCTTGTGTAATTACAATGACTCATTCTGGTCCTGGAGAAGAAATGGAGAAATTTACTTCTCTTTGGGGAGTTGTGTGTATAGGAGGATTGGGTGAGGGGTGGACACTAGGGTCATAGAATGTTGCAGGAGCTTTTAGAAATGGTACATAATTCAATTGGTTTTGTTTAATTATTTGTTTTCTTTATTACAAGGATAACTCATGATACAGAGGGAGTGACCTAAAAGTGTTATAACTAGAAATGAGTATGATGCTGACACAAAAGTCACCCAGAAAACTTTTAGTAAAGTTTTCAAAGAACTTATAATTTCTTACATGTTAACAATAGATTTTAAACTCCTCAAACTCAAATTCAAGGACAGTTTTATCGGTCTTGGTTTCCCCCCAACATAGAGATTAACTTATCAAATATTATCTATTACCCAAATACTAAATGATTAATAAATGCTCACTGAATATAATTGAAATACATTATCCCATAGCAAGTGAAATGATATAAACATAAAAAGAACATTTTCTCTAAATGAGGTCAACAAAATTATTAATATCATGATCAAAATAAATAGATTCTCTTTTTTGTCAACATATTATGGTTTTCTTGTCTAAGTTGACTGTAATAGACCTTGTGAAAGACAGTGCGAAATAATGCTGAGAGTATGTAGGACCCAGATTTTGAAGGACTTTGAAAAGTCAGATTATAGAGTTCGAATTTTATCTTCTAAACAATGGGGAGCCAGTTTACTCTTTTGAACACCAAAATGACACTGGTCATCATCTGTAAAAAACAGTAGTGATGACTCACATTTAAATAGTTCCTTCTAATTTTCAAAACTTTTTAATGAAGCAAGGATACTGAGAATTATTATGTTGATAAGACACTCATTTATTTTGCTGATTTTAATAGCCCAGATATGCTGGTAAATGTTTAACAACTAGTTCTCTAAAAATACACATAAAAACTTTCAAACTTAATCCACTTCATATGTTTTTCTTCATCTCTTTCTTAAAACAAGATAATGAATGAGACAATAATTCAACTCCCAGTATGTAGTTTGTTGATTTCTGAGGCACAAAATGCATATACTGAAAATTTAACAGTCTGCAAGAGCCAGTTTAGACTGGTTCTAGCACACTACTATTAGGTAAAGTTAATCATCCTAAAGTGAATATATAGACACCTTAAGAATTTAACCATAAAAAAATAAATATTATCAATAGCACATAAAAATTGTTCTAAATCTCTTATAATTAGAGAAATGTAAATCAAAAGAACTCTGAGGTACCACTTCACATTGAGCAGATTGGCTAACATGACAGAAAAGGGAAGTAATAAATGTTGGAGGGGATGTGACAAAATAGGGACATTAATGCATTGCTGGTGGAGTTGTGAATTGATACAACCATTCTGGATGACAATTTGGAACTATGCTCAAACGACTTTAAAAGAATGCCTACCCTTTGATCCAACCATACCACTGATGGGTTTGTACCTAAAAGAGATAATAGGGGGAAAAACTTGTACAAAAATATTTATAGCTGTACTCTGTGGTGGCAAAAAATTGGAAAACAAAGGAATGCTCTTTGATTAGGGAATGGCTAAACAAATTGTGGTATCTGTTGCTGATTGAATACTATTGTGCTAAAAGGAATAATGAACTGGAGGAATTCCATGAGAACTGGAACTACCTCCAGAAATTTATGCAGAGTGAAAGGAGCAGAACCAGGAGAACATTATAAACAGACAGATACATTGTAGCACAATCAATTGTAATGGACTTCTCTGTTAGTAGCAATGAAATGATCCAAAACATTCCTGAGGTACCAATGAGAAATAATGCTATTCACATCCAGAGAAAGAACTGTGGGAGCAGAAACACAGAAGAAAACCAAATGCTTGATCGCATGGGTCGATGGGGATATGATTGGAGATGCAGACTCTAATTGATCACTCTAGTACAAATATCAATATTATGGAAATAGGTCTTGATCAGGGCCACATGTAAAACCCAGTGGAATTGCTCATTGGATATGGGAGGGGGGTGGAGAAGGGGAGAGAAAGAATATGAATCATGTAAACATGGAAAATTTTTCATAATTAATCAATAAAATAAAAATAAATTTTAAAAAGAATTAAACCATAATTGAACTATTACTAGTAAGTCTATTTGTCTAGTTTCCACTTTCAGATTTAAAGAATGATGTCAAGGATTTTAATCTCACTTCAATGTTACTCAGAATTTTTTTTTCATGAGTACTTGTGGGACAAGACTTCAGGAATGACTTGTTAGGAAAAAATTGATTGATTTCAAGATACTTTTGCTGCATTACTAGAAAAATTTTTAATAAATCTCCATTTAAAAATGATAGCTAAATAGATATCTCTTTCTCAGGATAGTTCTTTCATTATATAGCTAAGGATAGCTTTGCAAGACTAAAGATCCAGAAAAATAAAAGGAAAAAGGAAATGGATGTCAAAAATTATTCTTTATGTGGATCTCAGAATTCGATATTCAATATTTAATTATGTATTAAATGCCTTAGGAAGCTAAAATGTAACCAACAATTGGCTTCCTGGCTGAAATCAATGGGCATCTTTAGACATATTAAATAAAACTACTCGTACAGTACTGTTTTGTTTTGGTTTTTTTTTTTTTGCTTATGTTAATACTTGTCTAAGAAACAATCTGAAAAAATAGTTCTTATTTCAGTATTTCATCACTGGTCCTTTGAGTGAAGCTTGTCCAAACTGTAATTTATTGGCATAGCCTTCAAGAATCCAGGATAAGCTTTATGGCACCATAGAGGGCACTGCATTAGGATTTGAGTAAAAACTAAAAGGAAATTCCTGAAAAATTTGGAGCACTCTGAATGTGAATGGGATGAACTCACCCCTAAAAGGGAAGCAAATAGCAGAGAGGATTAGAAACCAAAACCCTACTATATGTTGTCTACAAGAAACACACATGAGACAGGGAGACATACATAGAGTAAAAATGAAAGGATGGAGAAAAATCTATTAGGCTTTAATGAGAAAAAGGAGGCAGGGATTGCCATCATGATCTCTAACAGAGCCAAAGTAAAAAAAAATCTGGTTAAAAGAGATAGGGAAGGCAATTACATTCTAATAAAAGGCAGTATAAACAATGAAGAAATATCAGTACTCAATATGTATGCACCAAACAGTATAGCTTCCAGATTTCTAAAGTAGAAGCTAGTGGAGCTCAAGGATGAAATAGATAGCAAAATTACACTAGTGGGGGACCTCAAACTTCCCCTATCAGATCTAGATAAATCAAACCAAAAAATAAATAAGAAAGAGATAAGAGAGGTGAACGAAATCCTAGAAAAATTAGAGTTAATGGATATATGGAGAAAAAAAATAGGGACAAAAAGGAATACAACTAATTTTCAGCAGCACATGGAACATTCACAAAGATTGAACATGTATTAGGGTGTAGAAATATAGCAGAAAAAATGCAAGAAAGCAAAAATAATAAAAGCAACCTTATCAGATTGTAATGCAATAAAAACAGTTATTAGTAAGAATACATGGAGAGGTAAACCAAAAACTAATTGGAAATTTCCCTGTAAGACTGGAGGCCGGCTGGGCTGGCGGGGGGGGGGGGGAACAGCACCAGGGAAGGGGAAGAAGGCGGCAACCCCAGCTTCTATGGGCGTTGAGGGCTGCTAGCACCCGGCGGGAGACAGCCACCTGGGTACAAGCGCATTCGCCGTGGGGCCAGGGCCAGGGCCAGAGAGCCAGCCACCTGGATGGGACCGGCCACCTCCAACTCTCGTCCGTGGGATGATGACAGCCCTTTGGGCAGACTATAGTCTCTTGGAGGTAATGGACCTGGGATTGTGTCAATTTTACTCACCCAATAAAGCATCAAGTACAGAATAAAACATCTGAGTACATTGGTAAAAGACTCTTTCATCTCAGGAAAACCTTGATTTTGTGCTCTCGAAATTGAATCAACAATGAAGACGTGATATCTGGGAACAAAAGAACAACTTGGCTGCTGACTTTCTTATCAGAATTTACTAGTGATTGTGTAAGCAGAAACAAGCTGCAAGGGATCTTTGTGTCACCCAGCTATTAGAAGAATGCTATACCCTGAGACTATTTACTTAACTACTGTTCACATGTAGATCATTTAGTTTTTCTGACCATGTCTGTCTCTGAAATAGTAAATAGCATTCCTAGATTCTTTGTTGGGACTGAAGAGGGAGAAGCAGATGAGCTCGATTCCACCAAATCTGGAAGTTTTGAGCACTTCTATGAACATGCTGATGAAGAAGATGATGAAGATGAGTCTCCACCAGAAAGATAGATTGTGGTTGGAATATGTTCCATGGCAAAAAAATCCAAATCAAAACCAATGAAGGAAATTCTTGAACGTGTCTCCTTGTTTAAATATATCGCAGTAGTAATATTTGAAGAGGAAGTAATTTTAAATGAACCAGTAGAAAACTGGCCACTGTGTGATTGTCTTATTTCTTTCCATTCTAAAGGATTTCCACTGGACAAAGCAGTTGCCTATGCAAAACTCAGGAACCCATTTGTGGTCAATGACTTGAATATTCAATATCGCATACAAGACAGGAGAGAAGTTTATAGTATTCTTCAGTCTGAAGGCATTTTACTTCCTCGTTATGCAATTTTAAACCGTGATCCAAATAATCCCCAAGAATGTAATCTAATTGAAGGGGATGATCATGTGGAAGTAAATGGAGAAGTTTTCCAAAAGCCATTTGTAGAAAAACCCCTCAGTGCTGAGGATCACAATGTTTACATTTATTATCCAACATCTGCTGGAGGTGGAAGCCAAAGGCTCTTCAGGAAGATTGGAAGTAGAAGTAGTGTTTACTCACCAGAAAGCAGTGTGAGAAAAACCGGTTCTTACATATATGAAGAGTTCATGCCTACAGATGGCACTGATGTCAAGGTATACACAGTAGGTCCAGATTATGCCCATGCTGAAGCACGGAAATCTCCTGCACTTGATGGCAAAGTAGAACGGGATAGTGAAGGAAAGGAAGTCAGATATCCTGTTATCCTCAATGCAAGAGAGAAGTTAATTGCTTGGAAAGTCTGCCTTGCATTTAAGCAAACGGTTTGTGGCTTTGATTTGTTACGTGCCAATGGACAGTCCTATGTCTGTGATGTCAATGGCTTCAGTTTTGTGAAGAATTCTATGAAATATTATGATGACTGTGCAAAAATACTTGGTAACATTATAATGCGAGAGCTTGCTCCACAATTTCATATCCCCTGGTCAATACCATTAGAAGCTGAAGATATCCCAATTGTGCCAACAACATCTGGAACTATGATGGAACTTAGATGTGTTATAGCAGTTATACGCCATAGGGATAGGACACCAAAACAGAAAATGAAAATGGAAGTGAGGCATCAAAAATTTTTTGATCTTTTTGAAAAGTGTGATGAATATAAAACTGGAAAATTAAAATTGAAAAAGCCAAAACAATTACAGGAAGTATTGGATATTGCTAGACAACTTTTAATAGACCTAAGACAGAACAATGATTCTGAAATTGAAGAAAGTAAATCAAAACTTGAACAATTAAAAACTGTATTGGAGATGTATGGGCATTTTTCTGGAATAAATCGTAAGGTTCAATTGACCTATCTCCCTCATGGTTGTCCTAAAACATCTAGTGAGGAAGAAGACAATCCAAGAGAAGAGCCGACTTTACTCTTGGTTCTGAAATGGGGAGGAGAATTAACTCCTGCAGGAAGGGTCCAGGCTGAAGAACTTGGAAGAGCTTTCAGGTGCATGTATCCTGGAGGACAAGGTGACTATGCAGGATTTCCTGGTTGTGGTTTACTAAGATTACATAGTACCTACCGACATGACCTCAAAATATATGCTTCTGATGAGGGAAGAGTTCAAATGACTGCAGCTGCTTTTGCAAAGGGACTTCTGGCTTTAGAGGATGAGCTTACCCCTATTCTTGTCCAAATGGTAAAAAGTGCAAATATGAATGGACTTTTGGATAGTGATAGTGATTCCCTAAGCAGTTGCCAGCATCGTGTGAAAGCAAGACTTCATGAAATACTTCAGAAAGACAGAGAATTCACTTCTGAAGACTATGAAAAGCTTACTTCATCTGGAAGCAATTCTGTTATTGTGGGAGGCCAATAAGAGAAACAGAGTCTTAAACAGATGAACATCTGAGACTCCTCTTTTGACCCCTTTTGTGGTCCTTGTGATTTCTTGTTGAAATGTATTGTGACCTTATTGAAAAGCTTTATGTTCCTATCAAACCTGAATTTAAAGGGTTAACACTTTTAACACAGTAAGGAATGCTGCTGCCTGTTATAGCCAAGGCCAAGATACTCCCCAACTTGGCTTTCTGATAAGAACCTAGTCAAAATTCAGCCTTGGCCTTGGTCTATTCTGAAGCCAATGTTTTGTGTTTTAACTTCTGCGCATCTGCAAAGTTTCGGGGGGGAGGTTCTTTTGTGTGAAATGAGTCTTGAAACATATATAATAAACTCCATGCTCCTGGAGCCAGAGCTGGAAGCATGAAGTAAAAGACATTTCCCTTGTCCTGTCCTTATTTCCTTATCAACTAAACTGTCATCAGATTATCAGAGATGATAAAGAGATCTCCACATGTTATCAAATGAATGCAATTAATCAAAAATCCTGTGAAGACCTGTGACAAAGTTTACTCTTTGATTCAAAGTTTGACTTCTCAAATCAGACAAAGAATGGAAGTTCCCACATCATCAGATATCCAGCTTTATCATAGTGAAACGTTAGAGCTAATGCTACGTCGATGGTCCAAGTTGGAAAAGGACTTTAAAACAAAGAATGGAAATATGACATCAGTAAAATCCCTGACATTTATGACTGTATAAAATATGATGTTCAGCATAATGGCTCTTTGAAACTAGAAAATAAAATGGATTTGTACAGGCTTTCAAAAGCATTAGCAGATATTGTTATACCTCAAGAGTATGGCATATCTAAAATTGAAAAACCATAGATTGCCAAAGGCTATTGCACTCCTTTGGTTAAGAAAATTCGATCAGATCTTCAGAGAACACAAGATGATGACACTGTAAATAAGCTCCATCCTCTGTATTCCAGAGGTGTCATGTCCCCTGAGCGTCATGTCCGTACTAGATTATATTTCACCAGTGAAAGTCATGTACATTCTTTACTATCTATCCTTCGTTATGGTGCCTTATGTGATGAATCAAAAGATGATCAGTGGAGGCGAGCTATGGATTACCTAAATGTTGTCAGCGAACTCAATTACATGACTCAGATTGTTATCATGCTCTATGAGGATCCAAACAAGGATCTGTCCTCAGAAGAGCATTTTCACGTTGAGTTACACTTTAGCCCAGGAGCCAAAGGCTGTGAAGAAGACAAAAATTTACCATCTGGGCATGGTTATAGACCTGCTTCGAGAGAGAATGAAGAAAAAAAGAAAACTTCCAGAAGAACTGACTCCACTGATGAGGGACTTAGACATAAAAAGGATGAGCCTGAAAAATGTGCATTACTTTGTAAACCTATGGTATCAGATCCAATTCATATATTCAAAAAAACTTCTGTTATACGACCTAGGAAAACCGAAGTTGTTTCAGAAAATATTACTTTTCCAAGAAAAAGGGCTGTGGACCTGAAACAGAGTGCAGTAGGGTCTCACTGTGCTAGCCTGTTTAGCACCTCGGTGCTTGGGGGTTCTTCAAGTGCACCTAACCTACAGGATTATGCTCGTACTCATCGTAAAAAGCTGACTTCTTCTGGCTGCATAGATGACGCCACACGTGGTTCTGCTGTTAAAAGGTTTTCTATCTCATTTGCTCGACACCCAACCAATGGCTTTGAATTATATTCCATGGTGCCATCTATTTGTCCTCTAGAAACTCTTCACAACGCCTTATCTTTAAAGCAGGTGGATGACTTTCTTGCTTCCATTGCACTTCCATCAAATGAAAGAAGAATGACAGCTGATGAATATTCTTCAAGTTGCACTTCACTTACACCTCCAAGAAGAAAGGTATCTTTAAATACCTACACACCTACAAAGATCCTCCCAACACCATCTTGCAGCTTAACAAGTACTAAAGGAAGCAAAGAAGCCACCAGTCCATCTAAAAAGACTTCATCTAACAAAACAGAAGATACAACTCAAGATAAAACTTCTCAGAAGAAATGAAATCTTTTTGAAACTGGAACCAGGTGCCTCCCTCAAAAAATAAACTATTAAGGGGGGTAGGGAGGAATAGTAAACCTTTACTTCTCAAAGCCATTCATTTAAGTTCCTTGCTGTATACTACATATCCATTTAGATATTTTCAGAGCTGCTTAACACTTTGCATATATTCAGATAAAAGGGTCTTTTGTCATTGTCTTTATTTAAGACAGATGTCCTGAATGTTTAGCTCATTTTTGTATATTTAAAAAAGCTACACAAATTTTTTTGAGTGTCAAATGTTTACTGTGTACCTGTAGTAGAGGAAGAAAGGTGGTGGGAACAGCCCCAATGGTAAAAATTGTGGCTCTAATAATGTCACTAGACAGTATGATATTATTGCCATTATGCAGTCCTCTATTTTCAGATTACAAATTGGCATTGAAAACCTTTTTGAGGTTGAAACAGCAGCCTGAAAATATTGTTTATTTAAATACATTTCCAGAAAGCTCTCATTGAAGTTAAATCTTTTATATTATGGAGGTTGTTGTTAAAGTAACTACTTATGCTGCAATATTTTGTCATCAGGAGTATTGAAGGGTGATATTTCTATTGTCCATGCTTTAAATCTTTTTTTAATGTGTATTTGTATATGTTTGAGTTAAATTCAATATTATTTGAGGATTAATTTGCATAGTTGGATTTAATATTCCCTTATACAAAAAATATATAAATTACTTTGTAGAAAAACTTCTTATATATTTATATTTTCTTATATAGAGTGCTTTTGTTTGTCAGAAAATTGCTTATTTCATGTATTGACAGGAAAGCATCTCTTGGGTTTAATTTTTTTAAGGGTAACTTTACAAATTTTCCAGTAAGAGAAATTTTAAATAATATGTACCTATTCTCAAGTGATAATGATCCTTTTCGACTTAAATAATTCGGTCCCCAAATCAAGCAACATTATTAGAATAATTGGATGTTGACTGTTCAGACTTCTAAACCTCACAAACTTCTTAGGTTAGTAATGTTTGTACCACCTTCATTCTTTCTGTGATTCTTTTTTTTAAGGTAATCTCATTATAAAATGTCAAGCTTAAGCATTTTAAATGGGTGCTTTTAAAATGATCGGATTTTTAGCATCATTGTCTGAGATCATTGTGTGTTGTAATTTCATCTGTGGTATGGAGAATTAAGTCTTCAGAATGATCATCCTCTCATTCTTTTCACTGCCTCATTTATGATGAGCCACTTAAGACTATAAACCAAACAAGACAGCCCGATACCAAGAAATCTATGTATTACAAATTAGATAACTTCTCTTGGTAGAATATTAGGTTAAACTAAACGTTTAAGGATAAGTAACTTTTTCTTGAATACTCTCAGTATGAACAGAATTTATCTCACAAGGGAAACTGTACCAATTGTCAAATGATCATATATGAATGGCTTTTAGCAAATAGGCATAGTAAGTGCTAGTTATATAAAGGTACCAAATACAAAGGATACACAAACATATGACTTCATACATTTCACATGAATGTATATGTATAATATAAGCATTCTAATGTACATGTTAAATTTCCTGTGTTTTAAATGTACTTATCATTCCATTAAAGTCTTCATTTAAAAAATAGTTGCTGAGCTTAATAAAAATGGAAGTTTCACTGGGTACTGTCTGATTAATACTTGAAAAAAAAAAACTAATTGGAAACTAAATAATATGATTCTCCAAAATAATTTAGTGAAGGAACAAATCATAGAAACAATAATTTTATTGAAGACAATGACAATGATGAAACTTCTTACTAAAACCTATGTGATATAGCCATAGCAGTTCTAAGGGGAAAATTTATATCAGTGAGTGCATATATTAACAAATTAGGGAGGGCAGAGGTTAATGAATTGGACATGCAACTTAAAAAACTAGAAAATGAACATATTAAAAATCCTCAGATGAAAACCAAATTAGAAATACTAAAAATCAAAGGAGAAATTAATAAAAATCAAAAATAAAAGAACTATTGAATTTATAAATAAGACTAGAAGCTGGCATTTGAAAATAAATTGATAAAACAAAGTATTGGTAAATCTAATAAAAAAGGAAAGAAGAAAACCAATTTAATTGTATCAAAGATGAAAAAGGAGACCTCACCTCTAATGAAGAAGAAATTAAGGCAATCATTAAAAACTATTTTGTTCAATTATATGGCAATAAATTTAGCAATCTAGGTGATGTGGATAAATGTTTACAAAAATATAAATTGTGTGGATTAACAGCAGAAGAAATAGAATACCTAAATAATCCCACATCAGAAAAAGAAATTGAACATGCCATCAAAGAACTCCCTAAGAAAAAATCACCAGAGCCTGATGGATTCACAAGTGAATTCTATCAAACATTCAAAGAACAACTAGTCCCAGTACTACACAAATTATTTGATATAATATGCAAAGGAGTCCTACCAAACTCCTCTTATGATACAAATATGGTACTGATTCCAAAGCCAGGAAAACCAAAAACAGAGAAAGAAAACTACAGACCAATCTCCCTAATAAACACAAATGCAAAAATCTTAAATAGAATAGTAGCAAAAATACTCCAGCAAGTGAACATAAGGGTCATCCATCATGATCAGGTGGGATTTATACCAAGAATGCAAGGATGGTTCAACATTGGAAAAAACATCCACCTAATTGACTATATCAACAATCTAACAAACAAAAACTACATGATTATCTCAATAGATGCCTTTGACAAAATACAATACCTATTCCTATTGAAAACACTAGAAAGTAGAGGAATAGAAGGACTTTTCCTAAAAATAATAAACAGTATATATCTAAAACCATCAGCAAGCATCATATGCAATATCCCCTTTGGATAATTTGTCCCCAAATTAGAAACCTTCCCAATAAGATCAGGCATGAAATAAGAATGCCCATTATCACCTCTATTATTTAACATTGTATTAGAAACACTAGCAGTAGCAATTAGAGAAGAAAAAGGAATTGAAGGTATTAAAATGGGCAATGAGGAGACTAAGCTATCACTATTTGCAGATGATATGATGTTCTACTTAAAAAAACTCCTAGAGAATCAACTAAAAAGCTAGTAGAAATAATAAAAAACTTTAGCAGAGTTGAGGTATACAAAATAAATGCACATAAATTATCAGCATTTCTATATATTTCCAACACATAACAGCAGCAAGAGTTAGAAAGAGAAAAGCTATCTAAAATCACCTTAGAGGCAGGCAGCTGGGTAGCTCAGTGGATTGAGAGTCAGGCCTAGAGAAGAGGTCCTAAGTTCCAATCTGGGCTCAGACACTTCCAAAACATATGACTCTGGGCAAGTCACTTGACTCCCATTGCCCACCCTTACCACTCTTCCACCTAGAAGCCAATACACAGAAGTTAAGGGTTTAAAAAAAATAAAATAAATCACCTTAGACAATATAAAATACTTAAGAATCTGTCTTCCAAAACAATCACAGGAATTATACGAACAAAACTACAAAGCACTTTCCAAACAATTAAAACTAGATCTAAACAATTGGAAAAATATTGTTTGCTCATGGGTAGGACAAGCTAACATAATAAAAATGACCATTCTACTCAAATTAATTTACTTATTTAGTGCCATGTTTATCAAACTACCAAGAAACATTTTTACACAATTAGAAAAAAATATAACAAAGTTCATTTGGAAGAACAAAAGATCAAAATATCAAGGGAAATAATGAAAAAAATAAAACATGAACGAAAGTGGCCTCTCAGTACCAGATATTAAACTGTACTATAAAGCAGTGGTCATCAAAACAATATGGTACTGCCTAAGAGACACTAGTGTGGATCAGTGATATAGACTTGGGGCAAGTGACATAAGCAAGATAGTCTATGGCAAACCCAAATAGTCCAACTTTGGGGACAAAAATCCACTATTTGACAAAAACTGCTGGAAAAACTGGAAAACAATACAGGAAAGATTAGGTTTAGATCAACATCTTACACCCTATACCAAGATAAATTCAGAATGGGTGAATGAATTGAATATAAAGAAGGAAACTATAAGTAAATTATGTGAATAGTATACTTGTCAGATCTCTGGGAAAGGAAAGATGTTAAAACCAAGCAAGAGTGAGAAAAAATTAAAAACTGTAAAATAAATAATTTCAATTACATTAAATTAAAAAGTTTTTATACAAACAAAAACAATGCAACTTAAACCCCAAAGGAAACAACAAACTGGGAAAAAGTCTTTGTAACAAAAAACTCTGACAGAGGTCTAATTACTGAAATATAGAAGGAGCTAAATCAATTGTATAAAAAAATCAAACCATTCCCCAAATGGATAAATGGAAAAGGGACATGAATAGGCAATTTTCAGAGAAAGAAATCAAAACTATCAATAAGAGCATGGGAAAGTGTTTTAAATGTCTAATAATTAGAGAAATGTAAATCAAAACAGCTCTGAGGTACCACATTTCACCTAGAAGATTGGCTAAAGTGACAGTAGGGGAGAGTAATAAATGTTGAAGGGCATGTGGCAAAATTGGGAAATTAATGCATTGCTGGTGGAATTGTCAATTTATCCAACCATTCTGGATAGTAATTTGGAACTATGCCCAAAGTGTGCTGAAAGACTGCCTCCCCTTTGATCCAGCCATACCATTGCAGGGTTTGTACCCTAAAGACATTATAGGGGAAAAGACTTGTAGAAAAAATTTCTATACCTGAGTTCTTTGTGGTGGCAAAATACTGAAAAATGAGGGTATGCCGTTCAATTGGGGGATGGCTGAACAAATTGTTGTATATGCTGGTGATGGAATACTACTGTGCTCAAAAGAATAATAACTGGAGGAATTCCATGTGAACTGGAATGATATCCAGCAATTGTTGTAGAGTGAAAAGAGTAGAGCTAGAAGAACATTGTACACAGAGACTGATACGCTGTGGTAAAATAGAAAGTAGTGGGCTTCTGTACTAGCAACAATGCAATGATCCAGAACAATTCTGAGGAACTTATGGAAAAGAATGCTATCCACATTCAGAGGAAGAACTACAGGAGTGGAAACACAGAAGAAAAATAGCTGCTTGAACACATGGGTTGATGTGGACATGATTTGAGATATAGACTCTAAATGACCACCGCAGTACAATTATCAACACTACAAAAGTAGGCCTTGATAGATAGAATGCACATCAGGTATGGGAGGGGATTAGGAGGGTGGAGGGGAGAGTAAGAACGTGAATCATGTAACCAGGAAAAAAATTTCTAAAAAATAAAAATTCGAAGTAAAAAAAAAAGAAATTAAGGAAAGTTTTACCTTGAAACATCAAGTAGAAAGTGAAAGCACATTACATTAAACAGACATAACTTAGCAACTAGCATGGCATAGGAAAAGTTAATTTCCTATTGGTTTTAAAGACTTTCGATTACATGACATAAATTTGTAAAGACTGCAGTACTATGTCAGGGCATTTGGGAAAATCAATTTTATTTTTTTGTCACTTTAAATTTCATTTTATTTTTCCATAATTAGATGTTAAAAAAGTTTCCAACATTTTACAAAGAATATTGATTGTTAAATTTTCTTTCTCCACTTCAACTCATCAGCACTCTTGAGATGGTAAGGAATATCATGTAGATATTACATGTATAATCATTTTTTCATATAAATACTTTTGTGGAAGGAAGCTCAAGTAGAAAAAAAATTAAGAAAGTAAACAAAAAGTTTGCTTCGGTCTGGACTCAAACTCATTTCTTTTTCTCTGGAAGTAAATGGCATTTTTTATCATGAGTCCTTTGGGATAGTTTTGATTCATTGTTTTGCTGAGAATAGCTATTCACACTTGTTTGTTATAGAGTATTCTTGTCACTTTAAAATGTTCTCATTCTGGTTATTTCACTCTGCTTCAGTTCATGTAAGTCTTTCCAAGTTTTTTTTTTTGAGCTCCTCCTGCATGTCATTTCTTACTGCACTATTCCATTATTATCATATACTATAATTTACTCAGAAATTCCCAAATTGATGTATATCCTCTCACTTTCTGAGTCATTAATGTCCTAAAATCATCTGCTTTAAATAATTTTATGCATATAGGTCCTCCTTTTTGAGATACAAATCTAGAAATGACATTTTTGATTCAAAGAGTATGTACTGCTTTGTAGCGCTTTTGGCACAGGTCCAAATTTTTCTCCTGGATGACTGAATCAGTTCACAACTCCACCCAAAATGTATTGATGTTCCAACTTTACCATTTCCTCTCCAAGTTTCGTCATGTTTCTTTTCTGTTAAAATAGCTAATCTGATAGATGTGGGTTGGTATTTCAGAGTTGTTTTACTATGAATTTCTCTAAATAATAGTGATTTAGAGCATTTTTTGAGTGACTATGGAGAACTTTAATTTGTCTGAGAACTGACTGTTCATATCATTTGACCATTTATCCATGAGAAAATGACTTCTGTTCTTATTTACTCATTTAATTTCTCTAATTATTATTATTAGAGATAATGATTAAAACAACAATTTGAACTGTTATGATTACTGTGTATTACTTTCAGTCCTATTTTAACCGTTTAATTTCTGACTTCCATCTCCTCCAATTGCCCTCATTTTCATTAGCCCTATCTTCCTTTTCTTATCCTCTTCGCCTCCTACTTTCCTGTAGGGTAAGATAGCTTTTTATACCAACTGATTGTTTATGTTCTTTACTCATTGAGGAAATTCTAATGAGAGTAAGGTTCACATGCACTTCTCCCTACAATGCTCATTTTCAATCCACTGTGAATGCTTTTTCATGTCTCTTTTATGCACGATAATTTGTCCCATTGTATTTTCCATTCTTCCTTCTCCCAATGCATTCTTCTTTATTATGTTTTTGGTTATTTTTTATTTTTTAATATAATTCCATTTTATTCAACTCACGCTTCCCTCCTGCTTATATATCTTCCTGATAACTGCCGTAATAATGACAAAGATTTTTATCTTTACAATATTCATTTCCTGATGCTGGGATATATAAAATTTAACCCTATTGAATGATTTCTTTCTTTCTTACATTTTTTAGGATTCTCTCGAATCTTGTATTTTTGAGTGAAATTTTCAATTCACCTCTGGTCTTATCATCAGGAATGTTTGAAAGTCATCTTTTCTTTTGATTCCCATTTTTTTGCCTGATTGCTGGGTATGGGACTTTTTGTTGAAATCCTAGCTACTTTGCCCCCTGGAACATCATATTCTAAGTCCTCTGATCATTTAATATAGAAGCGGCTAACTTTTATGTTATCCTAATTATGGCTCCATGAATTATTTCTTTTAAGTTGCTTGTAATATTTTTTTCTTGACCTTGGAGCTCTGAAATTTGGCTGCAATACTCCTGGGAGTTATCATTTTGAGGTATGTTTAAGGAGGTGATTGGTATAGTCTTTCAATATCTATTTTATTCCTCTTCTAGAATATCAGGGCAGTTTTCCTTGATGATTTCTTGAAAGATGATAGCTAAGCTCTTTTTTATCATGACTTTCAGGTAGTCCAGTAATTCTTAGATTATGTTTCTTGGATTTATTTCCCAGGGCAGTTGATATGAGGGAAATGATACCTCAGAGTTATTTTAATTTGCATCTTTCTCTTCAATAGTGATTCAGAGTATATTTTCATGACTGTAGATTACTTTTATTTCATCTAAAATTACTTGGGAGTTTTTACTGGAAACTAACTCACTCTGGATCTTGCTTTGACTGAGCTTGGAAAGATGATTTTGCTCTGGCATTTTCACTGGGAATCCTAATTTTGTGGAAAAAGTGATTCCTGGGATTGGAGAATTTGCCATTGGAGGAGACCTGCTTTTTCCCTGAAGCACAGAAACTATCTGCCTGAGATTCATATATTAGAAATGCATTTGCTTAAGGTAAGACCCAGAGTTTGGTCATCTGGGACTCTGGGTATCCTTAGGAATAACCCCAGGCTTTAGGTAAGGAATCAAGATATATGTGAATACTCTATCTTTAACCCTTTTTTAGATAACCCATACTAATTAGTATAATAGGATAGTCAGATAACTTTGGGGGTCTTATATAAAAGCAAGAAGCTATAGGGCCCAGAGAAGACAAGAAGGCCATCCTCTTGGGAGGTGCATAGAAATTGGGTGGAGCCTAGATTTTAATAGTTTTAGGATTGCACCTACCACTCCAACTTACTCCAACTATCCGATAAACTTGTTTTTCTATAGCTCAAGGATTTTGTACTTTACAGGCCTAGATAGTTCCTTAGGTGGCTGGTTATCATCTCCCATCCATCTAGGAAGGATTTTTATTTCATAAGTATCATCTTTCTATGTAGGAATATAGATAGTTCGACCTCATGAAATCCCTGTTTTCTCTTTCCTATTTACCTTTTAAAGTTTCTCTTGAATTTTTTTATTTGGAAAACAAATTTTCTATTCAACTCAGTTCTTTTCTTTAAGAATTACTGAAATTCTTCAATTTCATTAAATTTCCATTTCCTCTTCACCTAAAAGATTAGACTCAGATTGTCTGGCTAGATGATTTTTCATTGCAATTCTAGCTCCTTTGCCTTCTGGAATATCCTGTTCCAAATCCTCTAATACTTTCATGTAGAAGCTCCTAAATCTTGTGCAGTCCTGTCTGTGACTCACTAATACTTGAATTTTTTTTCTGACTGCTTGTAGTCTTTTCTCTTTCACCTGAGAGGAATGGCATTTGACTATAATATTCCTGGAATCTATTACAGGGTGATGATGGGTGTTCTTTCAGTTCCTATTTTACCTACTTGTTTAGAAATATTAGGGCATTTTCCTTGACAATTTCTTAAAAATATGATGTCCACACTCTTTATTATCAACATTTTTGGGCGTTCCAATAATTTTTAAATTATCTTTCCTGGAGCAGTTTTGCACACAAATTGTTTTTCTAATAAGATGTTTCACAGTTCCTTTTGTCATTCTTTTCATTTTGTTTTATTGCTTTTTGATATTTCATAGAATCATTATCTTCCACTTGGAAATTTTCATTTTTAGAAATTTATATTCTTCAACAAATTTTTTAATCTCTTTTTCCATTTAGCTAATTTTACTTTTCAAGGAGATTTTTCTTTCAGTGAATTTTTTAAATATTTTTAAACCCTTAACTTCTGTGTATTGGCTCCTAAGTGGAAAAGTGGTAAGGGTGGGCAATGGGGGGGTCAAGTGACTTGCCCAGGGTCACACAGCTGGGAAGTGTCTGAGGCCTTTAGTGAATTTTTGTATATCTTTTTTCTATTTCTTGTGCTCGCTTTAACAAGCTGTTGATTTTCTTTTATCATTCTCCTTCATGAGTCTCATCTCTTTCCCCCATTTTTTCTCATTTAATTTTCAAAATCCATTTTGAACTCTTCTACAAGTGCTTTTTCAACCTACCATCATTTCACATATTCCTTTGAGGCTTCAAATTTAGGTGCTTTGACATTATCGACCCTTTCTGTGATCTTCCTTTTCACCATAATACCTATATATGATCAGACTCTTTTTTTTGTCCTTTTCCAGCCTGTTTGGTATCTGTAGGATAAAGTTTAGCCCTGCTTTAGGTGGGGAGGAAGTCATTTTCTCAAGTTTCTTGGGCTAGTGACACAAAACCTTGCTGGCTGTGGGCTGTAATAGGGGTTTAGAAGTAGAAAAGCAGATTTTTTCAGACAGACTAAGGGGAGAAGCCTTGGCTGCCAGCCAGGGACATTCTAAATAGAATGAAAGGAAAAAATTCTGTTTTGCCCCTGTGGACTCTGGTCACACTGGGAAAGGGAGAGGGTGTGGATGCCTTTACCTGCCCAGTGAAGAGCCCAAGAAAAGTGGAGTTACCACTGAGTAAGAAGATCTGCCAGGGAAGAACAAGTGAGCAAGAAGATCTAGATGGGGTGGTGGACATCCCAGTCTGAGACAAGCTCCTTGATTAGCATCTCCTGGATTTACCTTTCTGTGGACCCATTTCCTGTGCCATCAAGAAGAGCTGAAGAAGACATGATTTGTGAGAGGCCCATTTTCCCTTCTAGTCTGTAATAGTCTGATAGTGCAGTGTAGGCTTTAACCCATTCTCCTCTGTGGTCTCTAGTGTGGTCCCTAGTGTGGTCCCTGTGTGGTCCCTAGTGTTTAGATCCAGTGTGACCTTTCCCCATTATTCCTGACCCTCAGTAATTATTAAAACCCTGTGTTTATAAGCCCACTTGTAAATATCATTTACTTGTAGTTTCTCTGACTCCCTGGCTGGGTGGATCAGTGTGGTAGTTAAGGCCCAACTGTCACTCCTGTCAGTTGCCCAAACCATTAATTGAACTGTATTTCCCAGTTTGTTAAGTCCCCACCTATTGTCCATTCCTGCCTCCTACTCACCCTTATGAACCCAGATAAATATTGAATTTAACCCCCAGGTTTTTCCCCATAAGAGGGCCCATGTTGGGGGCTGTCTGGATATAGGTATCTCTGGACTTTTTTGTATATGAGGTGCTTGGCTATTGAGTGCAGGAGCCTCCATGTTGTCTTCTTGGAGTGAGGCCTGCTAGTACCTGCCCTGGAAGCTGCCTGTACTACATTTGGCTTCTCTTTTCCCATTGAGACAGATCTTTGATGGTCCTGTCCTTCTAAGTCACCTCAGGATAAGTTCTATCCTATCCTTTTGTTGGTTCTACTGTTCCAAGATTAATTTTTTCATGTTTTTTAAAAAAAATGATTGTTTAGGAATTCACTTGGTAGAAATCAGGAATTGACTGCCTTATTCTATCTTCTTGGCCCCACATTTAATCACATGTACTTATACAATGATTTTATTAAAATTTTAAAATATCAATCCATTGTTAGAAAAATGATTTTTTAAATGGGAAAAGAAAAGACTATGTCAAATTCTTCTCATGATCTAAATATGGTCTTAATATTTACATGAAGAAGAAGCAAAAGAGAGAAAGAAAACTATAATCCAGTATTAGTGATGAATATTGTTAAAAAATAAATAAATAAATGCATCCAAAAATGTTAGCAAAATAATTAAAAAATATCACATATATTATGTTATGTTCAAGGCAGACATAACAGAAATTAAGGAAGAGATTTGAAAAGGCAAGATACTTTTATATCACAGTTTTACCTAATATTTGTATTACTGAAATGAAGTTAGATTTTGGTTTAGTTTTCTTTTGTTTAAATGATAACTAGATACTGTGTAAAACAAACAAGCAGCAAATACACTCAGTATCAGTAGAAGTTACCTGTTTTACATATGAACAATGAATCAAAGAGTCTTTTTCTCAAATTTTGATAGACATTGGTGTGGTTAGCAGTACTTGAAATGGACCTTCCCAGGCAGGCTGAGTTTTTCCAGTGCCTAGAAGTTCTTTATATACACTTATTCTCCTAGTGAAAAAGCCAAAGACAGGATCAGATGGAAAACCTATTTATTGGTTTGTACAAGATCTAAGGGCTGTAAATAATCATGTCATAAAAAGACACCCTGTAGTTCCCAATCCAGTCAAAATTATCTCCTCTGTTCCCAGCACAGAAACATATTTAACTGTGGTGGATTTGTGCTCACTATTCTTCTCCATCACTATCCATGAAAATTCCAGGAATATATTTATCTTCACCTGGAAATACTCCCATTGATCATGGTCAAGACTTCCAAAAGGGTTTCTCAATAGTCCAAAATGTGTTCTCACAAATTTTAAAGCAGGATTTAGCTAATATCACTTTTCAGTAGAGTTATTTGATAAAGCTTGTGGATGATCTGTTCTTAGATGCACCAAATGCCACAGTGTGCCAGGAGGATAGCAACCATCTTCTCTTAGAGCTACAAAGGAGAGGCCACAAGATCTCTAAGGCAAAGGCTCAGTTGCATCTCCCAAAAGTAGAATATTTAGGGTTTGTTCTAACTGCTGGAGCCCACTCCATTTCCCCTAAGAGCATTGAAGATACTCAGAAATTGACTACCCCCTCCACTAAAAAACAGTTGAGGGCAGAATTAGGAGCAACAGGGTTTTTGTAGGCAGTGGATTCATCACTATGGGGAAATCACTAAATCTCATAGTTCTGACAAAAAAAATCAGTTCTTGAACCATGTAAATTAGATTCAGAACACCTGTCAGATCTTTCAGAATTAAGAAAAGCTATTCCCTCTGCCCCTGAACTAGGAATTCCAGATTACAGAAAGCCATTTACTTTATATGTACATGAACAGAAGTGGGGTAGCTTCAGGTGTTTTAAATCAAATTTTGTGGCTTGTTCAGTGTCCAGTTGCTTATGATCCAGCCCAGATGGACCCAGTAGCTTCAGGAGCACCAATTTATCTTATAGGTATAGCTGCCACAGCTTTGTTAGTAACTAAATCTGCTGATTTAATATTGAGATGCTCATTAGTCATAATGTGCTCTCATGAAATTGACGCATTGTTGTTAAGTCATAGAACATGGGCATTTTCAGATCAAAGACTCTCTAGATATTAGATAAATTTTTTGGGTAATGAAAATAATAACTTGAAACACTGTAGCATCTTTAATCCTGCAACCTTACTTCTAGATTTACCAATTTCAGGAGAATCATTGCACAATTACAAATCTTTAGTGTCTATGGATGAAAAGACTGAAGATAATCTCTTGGACACACCTTTATTTTTATTTATTTTTAGTTCATTTAATTAATTAATTGTGATTTTTTTTTGCCATAGTTACATGGATCATTTTCTTTCCCTTCTGTAAGAGGGAAAAGGGGGTTTTTGGTTAGCTATATTAATATTTAAAGGCGTGGTCACCAAGAATAAGAATACTCTAAATTCTAAAATGATTTTAGTAATTTATTTACAAAATGTAAGATAGAGTGTAAGTAGAGAGATGAGAAGAGTGTAGAGTAAGAAATCTAGTTTAAAGGACTAGACTATGTACTCAAATCCTGGTTTTACTCCAGCAGGGTTCCAGAGGTTCCAGCTGGAGAGCCTAAAAGTCAATTAACAAGAGGGTTAGCCAGAGGGTTTCCCCCAATCAAGGCAGCCTCTGGGATGCTAGTACCTCCAGGGAGGCTAAGGTAGTCAGTCTTCTTCACTCACCATGTGTAGTTCTAAGGGAGAGATTAAGAGCAGTTTCACCTAGTCCAAGGTCTCAGCCAGTGGTCCTCCAGGTCCAAGTCACGAACAAGAAGAGAGCTCAATTCACTGAACAGCACTCTCTTTTAAAGGAGCTTCTTTTGCTTCACTTCCTGTGCCTTCCTCTTATTTTACATGTTAATCACAACAGACACTTTTCTTAGGACTGCCCAGGAGACAGTCAGTAATTATTAATTACTCACTCTAACACACATGGGTCACAGACCTCCAGAACTTATGAATTAAGTGGAAATGCTCTCACCTTTGGTGATTAGATTAAGGATGGGCAGGGCAGATTTAATTTCATTATCACAATTCCCTTTTCTTGGAACAATAAAGGGAGCCAGCCAACAAAATTATGAAGAAGGGAGATAAAGTCTATGAGGTGACTCTCTTCTGGCTCTCCCCTTCCACCAAATATACCCTGGGAGACTTCAAGGGGATGTCACCCCAAAACTGGGTGACCTGGATGATCATGCCACCTCACAGGATTTGGGGAAGAGGCTTCTCTATAAGATGAAGTATTGGGTACCTCAATCAGATTCTGGATGAGGGTGGGGTTCACGCAAGCCTCTGTGATTTCCCTCCCCCTCATTGTCTCTCAGGCAATCTGCAACACTATGTGACTAATGAATGGCTTTTTATAAATCACAATTCAGGGGTTGGGGAAAGGGGTGAAGGGCAGAGAGATTTGGAGTGCCCTCTTCTCTATTTCTATGGGGTCTGTCACTTGGGTGGAAGCCTTTGGGGTTCCCACTCCTAAGAGTCTCCCTCCCCTTCTCCTTCTGTTTCTGTTTTTATCCTTTTCTATAATTGAAAGTTAGACTTGAAAGGGTCTCTCATCAAGGTAGGATAATGGGAGAAGGAGCCTATGAGATCTCTCCCAAAATGAAATCCAAACACTTAGCTTACTTGATAATTGAAGTCTTGCTGGGTCAGATGCAATGGAATCTTTGACCAGGGAATCAGGTTTTCAATGTCCAAAGAAAGATCCTCAGGCAGTCCTTAGGACTGGATCCAAGCTGATATGTTCTCCTCCTCCCTCTCACAGTCCTCAGCTGGAAGTCCTCCTTCTCCTTCTCCTCCTCTGGACAATTACCCAGAATTCCCTCTGGTCTCAACTGTCACCAACTGTCACCAACTGTCAGCCACTCCTTTTCTGGCTCCTTTTTTTCCATCCCCCTTGCACAAATTCTATTCTTACACTCTCAACCTCCCTTCAGTAGCCAACAAACAATTCCACTGGGTTTTATATGTATCACTGATTAAGACCTACTGTCATATTAGAATTTGCACTATGGTTATCATTTAATGTATGAAATACAATTAATATAGAGGGATAAAATTTAAAATATCATGATTTC
The DNA here is from genome assembly GCF_016433145.1 of Gracilinanus agilis. Classification (NCBI taxonomy): domain Eukaryota; kingdom Metazoa; phylum Chordata; class Mammalia; order Didelphimorphia; family Didelphidae; genus Gracilinanus; species Gracilinanus agilis. The sequence continues at coordinate 89,431,080 of NC_058135.1, forward strand.
AAAGGATTTATTAAAGCCCTTTTTTAGATTTAAATATTTTATTTTTTTAGAAAAATTTTCCATGGTTACATGATTCATGTTTTTATTTTCCACTTCACCCCCTTATTAGCCTCCCCCTATAGCCAATGGGCATTTACACTGGTTTTAACATGTGTCATCAATCAAGACTTATTTCCATATTATTGATACTTGCATTGGTGTGGTCTTTTCAAGTCTACATCCCCAATCATGTCCGCATCAACCCCTGTGTTCAAGCAGTTGGTTTTCTTCTGTGTTTCCATTCCTGTAGTTCTTCCTCGGAATGTGGATAGCTTTCTTTTCCATAAGTCCCTCAGAATTGTCCAGGGTCATTGCATTGCTGCTAGTACAGAAGTCCATTACATTCGATTTTACCACAGTTTATTAGTCTCTGTGTTCAATGTCCTTCTGGCTCTGCTCCTTTCCCTCTACATCAATTCCTGGAGGTCTTTCCAGGGCATATGGAATTCCTCTAGTTTATTATTCCTTTGAGCACAGTAGTATTCCATCACCAGCATATACAACAATTTGTTCAGCCAGTCCCCAATTGAAGGGCATACCCTCATTTTTCAATTTTTTGCCACCACAAAAAGCGAGACTATAAATATCTTTGCACAAGTCCTTTTATCTATGATCTCTTTGGGGTACAAACTCAGCAATGCTATGACTGGATCAAAGGGCAGCCAGTCTTTTAGAGCTCTTTGGGCATCCAGAATGTTTGGATCAGTTCACAACTCCACCAGCAATGCATTAATTTCCCAATTTTGCCACATCCCTTCCAACATTAATTACTCCTTCATGCTATAATTTTAGCCAATCTGCTAAGTGCGAGGTGGTACCTCAGAGTTGTTTTGGTTTGCGTTTCTCTAATTATTTGAGATTTAGAATACTTTCTCTTGAGCTTATTGATAGTTTTGATTTCTTTGTCTGAAAATTGCCTATTCATGTCCCTTGCCCATTTATTAATTGGGCAATGGCTTTAATTTTTATACAATTGATTTAGTTCTTTGGATATTTGACTAATTAAACCTCTGTCAGTTTTTTGTTATAAAGATTTTTTCCCAGTTTGTTGTTTCACTTCTGATTTTGATTGCATTTAGAGTCTACATTGCCAATCATATCCAATGTGATTAGGCAGTTCTATTTCACCCGCATTTCTACTCCCACAATTCTTTCTTTGGCTGTGAATAGTGTCATTTTTATAAGATCCTCATAATTGTCTTGGATCATTGCTTTGCTGCTAGTAGAGAAGTCTATTATATTCAATTGTACCAGAGTATATCAGTCTCTTTGTATAATGTTCTCCTGGCTCTACTCCTTTCACTCTGTATCAATTCTTGGAGGTCATTCCAGTTCACATGGAATTCTGCGTGTTCATTATTCCTTTTAGCTCAATAGTATTCCATCACCAACAGATACCACAATTTGTTCAGCAATTTCCCCATCAAAGGACATCCCCTCTTTTCCCAACATTTTGCTACCACAAATAGCATGGCTATAAATAGTTTTGTACACATCTTTTGGGATATAAACCCAGCAGTGGTATGGCTGGATCAAAGGGTAGGCAGTCTTTGTGCATAGTTTCAAATTGCCTTCCAGAATGACTAGATCAACTCTCCTAGCAGTGCATCAATGTCCCAATTTTGCAACATCCCCTCCAACATTTATTAATTTCCTTTGTGGTCATATTAGCCAATCTTTTAGGTATGAGGTGGTACATCAGAGTTGTTTTGCTTTGCATGTCTCTGACTATAAGAAATTTCGAGCACCTTTTCATGTGCTTAGTGATATCTTGATTTCCTTATCTGAAAACTGCCTATTCATGTCTCCTGCCCATTTATCAATTGGAGAATGACTTGACTTTTTGTACAATTGATTTAGTAAATTTGAGTAATTAGACCATTGCCAGAGGTTTTTGTTATAAATTTGAGTAATTAGACCTTTGTCAGAGGTTTTTGTTATAAAGATTTTTTCCCAGTTTGTTGCTTTCCTTCTAATTTTGGTTGCCTTGGTTTTGTTTACACAAAAACTTTTTAATTTAATGTAATAAAAATTATTCATTTCATATTTTGTAATATTCTCTGTCTCTTCCTTGGTCTTAAAAATCTTTCCTTTCCCATAGAACTGATAGGTAAACTATTCTATGTTTACCTAATTTATATATAGTCTCCATCTTTATATTTAAGTCATTCACCCATTATGAATTTATCCTGCAGTAGGATGTGAAATGTTGATTTAAATCTAACCTCTCCCATACTGTTTTCCAATTTTCCTAGCAGTTTTTGTCAAATAATGGGTTTTTGTCCCAAAAGCTGGGCTCTTTGGGTTTATCATAGACTGTCTTGCTGAGGTCACTTACCTCAAGTCTATTCCACTGATCCTCCCTTCTGCCTCTTAGCCAGTACCATTTTTGATGACCACTGCTTTATAGTACTTTTTAAGATCTGGTACTACTAGATCCCTCACCTTCACATTTTTTTTTTGTTATTTCCCCTGATATTCTTGATAATGCAAGGGTGCAACAGAAGCTTTTGCTCTGGTAAGAGTCAACTGTAAACAGCCCTGGCAGTTAAGTCTTAGAATCTTCACAAAAGTTCAGTTGGAGTCTGAGGCTTGAAGAGAGCTGACATTCCAACTGATGCTCTGCTTTGGCTTTTGGCTTTGGCTTGGCCTGTGCTTTTGTCTCTGGGAAATTTGAACCTAGCTGATTTCTCTGGACCTCTCCCTGACCTTCTCCATATTACATCCCTCTTTATTTCCCTGAATTTCCCTTTGGGCTCTGGGAGGAAGAGTGGTTTTGGTGATTAGACATTTGTGGGTTTAGTTTTCTATAGGCAAGTAGGACATCTTTAAACCAAGCTATCCCTTATTTTATTAATCTAGTAAATACTTTACTTTAAGGCAGCCAAATCTTCCTGACTGGGGAGAGCAGGTTCTCTCTCAGTCTAACCCTCCTGTGACCCTTCCCCACCTGAAGTTTTCTCACTAGCAGCTGTTACAAAACTCTAAGCCCCTCTGTCCTTCTGATTAATCCTGATATTAATAAATACCTTTTTGCTACCTACTCAAACCCTCTGGTGAATCATTGTGTCAAAGATTAAGGCATTGTGTTGAAGAGTGAAGGTATTATTTTCTTTTATTTTCTTGAAGGAACTGCAGGCATCCATCTTGGCAGGAAGTCCTTTCCCGAGACTTCCTCCTGCCATCAGTTTCACTGGCAGGGAGGAACCCTTTCGACTCCTCCCTCAAGAGACTTTAGAAATTGACAAGAGAAATCCTCTAGCCCAGGGGTCAGCAATGTATGGCTCTCTAGCCATATCTGGCTCCACCTCTCCACTGGCCAGTCAAGGAAGAGCCCCAGAATATGCCCAAGGGGCCCTTCAGCCCCCACCCCATATTCCAGCAACTTCTTGCCTCCATCCTCCTCCTTTCGCAGGCATTTATGGCTCTCACAGCCAAAAAAGGTTGCTGACCATTGCTCTAGCCAAACCAAAACATTTCTGACTGGTCCAAACTCCTTTGTGTCTATAGAAATATGTTTCCTCACCTTGAAGAGTTCAGCCGATCTCCCCAGTATCCTCTGTCTCTAGCCTCAGTGTCTAGCCTGTTGTAAGCTGCCTCTCCTGAATACCCCCATCTGTTCCCTTACCATCCAATATACTGCCTCATTCATTCCTTCCCTACATTCAGCCATCCTCTTCATTCCTCCTCCTAATACCTACCTCACCTTTATCCCTCCTTTCAACCAAAAGATTTCAAAGATTTACCTCATTTCTTTTTAACAGCCAGTATCATATTATTTTGATGACCACTGCTTTATAATACCTTTTAAGATCTGGTACTACTAGATCCTTCACTTTCACATTTTTTTGTTATTTCCCCTGATATTCTTGATCTTTTTCTCTTCCAAATGAACTTTCTTATACTTTTTTCTAATTGAGTAAAACATTTATTTGTAGTTTTATAGGTAGAATACTGAATAAGTAAATTAATTTGGGTAGGATTCTTATTTTTATTATACTGGCTCATCCTATCCATGAACAATTAATAATTTTCTGATTGTTAAATCTAGTTTTAATTGCATGGAAAGTGTTTTGTAGTTGTGTTCTTTTTTTCTTAGGGAGTTCTTTGATGGCTTGTTCAATTTCTTTTCCTGATATGGGATTATTTAAGTATTCTTTTATTCTACTGTTAATCTAGGCCAGTCATGGGCAAATTTTTTAAAGAGGGGGTCAAAGGAGAGGAAATGCTCATCTGTCAGTCTGTTTCTAAGACAACTCTTTCGAAGTTTCATTGTATTGTGTCCTACTCATTGTATTCATCAGATTAAGAATAATGTTGCATGGCCAGATAGAACATTTCAGGGTGCTGCATTTGGCCTGCAGGCCATAGTTTGCCCATCACTGATCTAGGCAATTTATGTTTTTGTAAATATTCACACGTATCACCTAGATTTCTATATTTTTTACAATATATTTGGGCACAATAGAGTGTCTTCATTTTCTCTTCATTAGAGGTGAGGTCTCCCTTTTCATCTTTGATACTGTTAATTTGGATTTCTTCTTTCTTTTTTTATTAGATTGAAGAGGACTTTGTCAATTTTATATGTTTTTTTTCAAAGTACCAGCTTCTAGTCTTGTTTATTAAATAAAAAGTTCTTTTACTTTCAGTTTTATTAATTTCTCCTTTAATTCTTATGATCTCTAATTTAGTTTTCATTTGGGGATTTTTAATTTGTTCACTTTCTAGTTTTTTTATTTGTATGCCCAATTCATTGATCTCTTTCCCAAGAGCACTGCTTTGGCTGCATCCCACAGATTTTGGTAGGATGTCTCATAATTGTCATTCTCTTTAATTAAATTATTAATTTTTTCTGTGACTGTTTTATTTAACTAACTGATTTTGGAGAATCATATTATTTAAATTTCCAATTAACTTTTTATTTGCCTATCTATGTACCCTTACTAATTATTATTTTTATTGCATTATTATCTGAAAATGTTACATTTATTATTTCTGCTCTTTTGCATTTGTTTATCTTGTTTTTATACCCTAGTATATGGTCAGTCTTTGTGAATATACCATGTGCTGCTGGAAAGAAACTATATTCTTTTTTCTCCCTATTTATATATATATATATATATATATATATATATATATATATATATAAACTCTATTTTTTCTAGAAATTCATTCACCTCTCTTACCTCTTTTTTATTAATTTTTTGTTTTGATTTATCTAGATTTGATAGAAGAAGGTTCAGGTCTCCCACTAGTATAGTTTTACTATCTATTTCCTCCTTGTGCTCTGTGAGTTTCTCTTTTAGACATTTGGATGGTATACCATTTAATGCATACATGTTGAATACTGATATTTTGTCATTGTCTTTTATGTCATGCCTTTTATCAGGATGTAATTACCTTCCCTGTATATTTTTATCAGATCTACTTTTACTTTGGGTTTGTCAGATACCATAATTGCAAATCCTTCCTTCTTTCTCTCAGTTGAAGCCCAATAAATTTTATTCCAGTCTTTTAGCTTTACCTTTATCCTGTGTATGTTCACCTGCCTCAGGTGTGTTTCTTGTAGACAACATATGGTAAGATTTTGTTTTCTAATCCACTCTGCTATTTGCTTCCATTTTATGGGTGAGTTCAGCCCATTCACATTCAGAGTTATGATTTTCACCTGTGTATTCCCCAATATTTTCATATCCTCTCCTATTTCTGTTCTTTCTTCTTTCTCTATTTCCTTTTATATCAGTGGTTTGGTTTTAATCAGTCCCCCTTATCCCCTCCCTTAGTTTCCTTCTCTTTCTGCCCCCTCCCTTTTTGTTCCCCTCTTATTATTTTAAGGCCTATTAAATTCCTTCTGCCCTCTTTCTCTTCCTTTTTGAATTCCCTGCCCCACCACTCCCTTTGGTTTTTCCCTTTTGACTTTCCCTGTAGGGAAAGATAGAATTTGATATCCCAATGGATCTAGCTACTCTTCCTTCTCAGAACTGATTCCACTGAGAGTAAAGTTTAAGTATTTCCTATTAATACTCTCTTCCTTTCCTTCTTATTATAGTATTCATCCTCTCTCCTTCCCATGCACCTCTTTGTGTGGTATAGATTATCCTATTTTTCTTATTACTTCAAGTTGGTCTTGGTGCCATCTTCTATCCCCCTTTTTCTTTTTCCATATCAACTTAGGCCACTTAGTACTCCAATCTCTTCCTATAAATAATTCTTCTATTACTATAATAGTGAATACAATTTTTGAGAATTAAACATAATATGTCTCCTTTTAGGAATACATATCATTTGGTCTCATTGAAGCCCTTAAAGAAGGAAATTTTAAAAAAAGAATTTTTTTCCTTTCCCCTCTCTTTCTTATTTACCTTTTCATGTTTCTCTTGATTTTTGTGGTTGAACATCAGACTGTCCACTTAGTTCTGGTCTTTTCTTTATAAATACTTGTAAATCTTCTATTTTGTTGATTACCCATCCTTTCTCCTGGAAGTATATAGTCAGTTTTGATGGGTAGGTGATCCTTGGTTGTAGATCTAATTCTCTTAGCTTTCTGAATAGTGTATTCCAATCCTTGTGGTCTTTTAATGTGGAGGCTGCCAGATCCTGTGTGATCCTAATTGGTGCTCTTTGATATCTGAATTGTCTCTTTGTGGCTTCTTGCAATATTTTCTCCTTAGCTTAAAAGCTCTTAAATTTGGGAATTACATTCCTGGGGCAACTATATTCCTGGAGGTTGTCTTTTGAGGATTTGGTGTAGAGGATGATCTATTTCTTTCTTTCAGTGTCTACTTTACCCTCTTGTTCAAGAACTTCAGGGCAGTTTCCTTGGGTAATTTCTTCTAGTATAATGTCAAGATTCCTGTTTTTTATTTTTTTATTTTTCAGGGAGACAAATGATTTTCAAATTGTCCCTTGTAGGCCTGTTTTCTTTGTCTGTCATTTTGTCATTGAGATACATCATGTTTCCTTATATTCCTTATATATTTTGTCTTTGCTTTATTAGTTCTTGCTGTCTTGCGATATCATTGGCTTCTACTTCGCCAGTTCTAATCTTTAGAGACTTATTTTCTGCTGTAATCTTTTGATTTTCCTTTTGGTTTGGTCTCTTCTGTTTTCCAGCTATTTAATTTTGGTCTCCAATTTGCTTATCATTTCATTTGATTTTGGGGCATCTTTCTCCAGTTGGGAGTTTCTGTCTTTTAAAATGTTAATTTCTTTTTGAGCTTTTTCCCACATTTTTTGCCAAATCTCTTCCATCTTTCTCATGTTCTCAGATTTGAACTCTTCAAGAGCTTGTGAATAATTTTCATTTTTTTCTGAAGGTTTGGATGTGTTTACTTGTTTGTACTCCTCTGCTCTCTGCACTGTGGTCTGGATTTTTTCTCCATAAAAATTATTCCATGTCAGTGCCTTTTCTTGGTCTTTCTGGAAGTTGAAATTTCTTTAGTATTGTTGGCCATCACTAAGCTGGTTTTTCCTTCTCAGCCAGAAGTCTGAGTGAGGACAGCAGGCTCTCTGTGTATGGAGCTATGGAGCAGTTATTGCCTGAAGCTACTTTATGAGTTTCAGGGTTGCTTCTACTGTGTACTAGGCTTCTACTGTCTGCTGCCCCTCTCAGGTCTATTTCCATGCCCAAAGTCTGTGCTCTTTAAACTCCTGGGGTCTCAAGTCTAGCTGTTCTCAGGGTCAAGCTCCTGTTGGTCCCAGTCAGCTGCCAAGATCTCAGAGATTGCCCCATACTTTCTCCTCTACCTGAGGCTCCCTTTTGAGTCTCATTGTGCTGCTTTCGCTGTCTGTTTGCCCCTCACTTCTAACTCTGCATGCAAGGTTCACACTCTACTCTTTAGTCTATTGGGATCTCAAGTCTTGCTGCTCTCAGGTGCAAACTGGTGGTCCCAATTACCTGCCAAGACCCTAGAGATTGCCCCACACTTGCTCTAATTCTGGCTCACTGACTCTGACTCTGGCACCTCAAGTGGGGTGGGGGAAAGTTAATCAGCTCAAGTTTTGGTGGGAGATATTTCACCCCCTTATAATGTGGAAATGCCCAAATCCCACATACTTTTGATGCTGCACACTATTTTGGTGTTTCTTCGTTTGTGTGGATTTGTTTTTTTTTTTGCCCTTTTGAGGTATCATGCATAGGTTAGTGGTGAGGAGAGTTAAATTCCCTATTTCTATTCTGCAGCCATCTTAACCTGGAATGGGATTTTTTTTCTCAGGGAACTCTTTGATGGTTTGTTCAATTTCTTTTTCTGATATGGGATTTTTTAAGTATTCTATTTCTTCTTCTGTTAATCTAGACAATTTATATTTTTGTAAATAATCATTTATATGATTTATATTGCCATATTTATTGCCATATAATTGGACAGAATAGTTCTTAATAATTATCTTCATTTCCTCTTCATTATATGTGAGGTCTCCCTTTTCATCTTTGATACTGTTAATACGATTTTCTTTTTTCCAATTTTTATTAGATTAGCCAGTACTTTATCTTTTTTATTTGTTTTTTTCAAAGGACCAGCTCCTAGTCTTATTTACTAATTAATTTTTTTAATTTCAATTTTATTAATTTTCCTTTAATTTTTATGATTTCTAATTTAGTTTTTATCTAGGGATTTTTAATTTGTATCCTTTCTAGTTTTTAATTTGCATGTCCAAGTCACTGACATCTTCCCTCTCTGATTTGTTGATATATGCATTCAGGGATATAAATTTTCCCCTGAGTATTGCTTTGTTTGCATTTCATAAATATTGATGAGTTGTTTCCTCACTTCCATTCTCTCCAGCGCTATCATTGATTGTTTCTATTTGTTCTTTAACTAAACAATTTTGGAAAATAATATTATTTAATTTCCAATTAATTTTTCGTTTGCCTCTCCATGTGCCCTTATGAAAGCTAATTTTTATTGCAGACAACATACATAGGTAGTAATCATAACTCTGAATGTGAATGGGATGAACTCATAAAATGGAACCAAATAGCAGAGTGGATCAGAAAAGAAAATCCTACCACATGTTGTCTACAAGAAAAACACATGAGGCAAGTAGACACACACAGGGAAAAGGAAAGAGGCTGGAGTAAAATTTCTTGAGCATCAACTGAAAAAAGAAAGCGTGAAGTCATTGGTAGTTTTTTACTTCTTCTAAGTTTGTTTTTCATTGCGCTGTATGTGTTCCTTAAGAAATCTCATATGCCATTTTTTGTTTCATGTTTTCCAAAGTCTTGGGCATAGAAAAAAGTAGGAAACAGAATTTGATAAATTGTGGTTTTAGTGTCTATGCGCATGTCCAATGTCAGCAACCTGTATGTCTTTAGCAATATTTTCTGGATCCTTTTATATTCTCTTGTATATACTGGTATCAGAGACCATAGGACTCTGATAGAATGGTGGCAAGAAAGAAATGATTTATCTAAATGTACAAAATTTCAAAAGCTGAGAGACTTTTATGGATGCAGTAGGTTTTACGGGGTATTCTATATTGAAGACAAGCTGACTATTTAGTCTAGTGAAAATGAACACAATTTTAACATGCTTTCATCTTCTTAAATTAGTCTTCTAATCCAAGCAGAAAATTGATTTGTTTATTTTCAGAACACAGCCTCAAAATAGGCAAGATTCAATATCCTTCCTGTCAATCTGAAAGATGTCCATTGAAATGATGGTCTTTACTTTTTTTTTTTTCCTAAAGGGACATATCCAAGGACAGAATGGCCATATGGTAGACAACAGGAGCAGTCAAGTTAAAACTTCTGTCACACAGAGCTTCACAGACATTAACTCATATACACAGCAAAAAAGTATTTGAAGTGTTCTGTAGGAAAGTGATAGTGAAGTCACCTTTTCTAAACCTCTGAATTGACCATTTTAATAATAATCAACTTACTTTCCATAGAAAAAGCTGAAACCTGTAGTTGATATGAGAACCAATGATGAAAGAAGGTAGAAATGTATATCCTTTCTATTAGCTTACAGATTCAGACAGATAAGGGGAAGGACTAATGTTGAACACTTTCAACATTTAAGAAGTTATTCATATTTTATTCAGAGCTAGAATATAAAATTGTACATAATTTCTGTTTTATAGAATAGTTTTTGAGACAATCTCAACTTATACAAATAACATGGTCATTTGTCTTTTTCACAATCTAATCAATAAAAGAAGAAACATTTATAAAATATCCACTATGTAACCAGCATTGGGCTAGGTACAGAGGAATTAGAGAAAAATTGAAATGTGTACTTTACATGAATGTGATCTCATTGATGTTTTTTTTTTCCCTCCAATAGTATGCATTGAACCTGTTCATGCCTGCCAATTTTGGATGACTCTTCTTCTCTGGCAACTCCACCTCAGGGCTTGGGTAGGGCACCCAATATTGCTGAGGGTTTTTCTATAGGTCTCTTGGTATTTTATAGATCCTTGTGAGGCATGTCAACTGTCTACTTATTCTTCATTATCAACCTACTGTAGAGTAACTCATCTTTATTCTTTCAGTCATATGCTTTTCTGCTGAAACTCTTTAAATCACTCTCTCTGGTCAATTTCTCATTTGGAATTTGTTCCAGTCTACTTTTCCATTGTCCTTTGGGAGATCATCAATATCAAGTTACAGTTCATTGTTGCACAAATGTAGATATGCCATATTTAGAAAGAGTCCTGGAAGCAGCTATGCCACTTAAATTCTCTGAGTCTCAGTATTCTCTGTCCATTCCCTCCTTATTCTTTATTCCATCTGTCCCTTTCTCCTTTGCTCTATTCCTTCCCTTTTTCTTTCCCTCTGTTCCTTTCTTTCCTTCCTTCCTTTCTCATTCTTCCCCTTTCTCCAGATGTTGACAAAATCCATTTTATGCAAGTCACTGAAAAGAGTTTTGTTTACATTAATTTCTGATTAGTTATAAGATCTCCTAAATCTAAGATATCATATCCCTGAGCTAGAACTACAAAGAGTTAGAGCCTGATATAGGATGGTTAACAGAAAAGGAAGATTTTTATCTTTTGCCCTAGCACCAGCTTTAAGAAATATTATTCTGGTTTGAGATCAAATAATAAGAGACTTCATAAAATACATAATTTTTATTTTTAATTCTTCATTTTAAGTTTTCTTATAAATTTTCATACTCAGGTTATTGCACTAAAAGAAGGTGATCTCCACTAGAGATTCCCAATACCTTTCTTCCACAAACATGCAAAATGAGGAGGGAAAAATCCTTGTTATTTCCAGAGAATTTTCTTTTTCAAAACAGTTTTTAAATTGCAACAAAACTAGTTACTTCAATTTCTGTATGACTTGAAAGGTTATTACAAAAGTATGAAGTTGATGTTTAAGCTTCCCTTAGAAAGAGCTGATTAAATAGAGATAAAACATTGTTAAACTTCTGCTGCTGGCTTTCATGATTATTTTTCAGAAGCTTAGTCCAAACATAACATCTTCCTGAACTATCCTATCTACTGTTATTTTTCTAGCCTCAGACCCAAATTAAATCGAAATTAAGTAATCATCATTCAAAAATAGCACCAATTTGCTACACATTCTATTTTAAATGGTGCCTTTTATCCATCATTGATTTTTCTATGATTTGATGGAATGCATTTTTGTAGATTTTAAAGTCAATAATGGACTTTTCTTTGGACCCAGTACAATGTGACATTAATGAAAATGACATAAAAATACATTGTCATCTTAAAAGTAGATGATCATAATTTTAAGAAATAACCTTAATGTTGACCCTTACTTCCTTTGTAAGTGAATTCAAGACACCTAAAAAAAAATCCTACTACCATCTAAGGATATGCAAATAAGTCAGAAAGTGCATCTTTAATGAATTGTTGAACCAGGCAGTGGTATTTCCGCATGAATCAAGTTTTCAATTAAGAAATGCCATCTTAAACGGAGATATAGGTAAATAAGCACAAAGGGGAGAGAATAAATATCATGCTTCATTTCTGAAATATCATAAAAGGTAAAATTCAACATACTGAAAATTGTAGGAATAATTACTAATAGATGTATTTGGCTGTGCACAGCCATTATTATGTTTACTAAAGTAATTAGTATCTGGGTTTATCTCAAGAGGCTGAGTCATTACAATGGGAATAGTGCTGATCTAGGAATCAGGAAAGGTTCATTTTTAAATCCCATCTCTCATTCTGATAAGCTGTGGGACTCTGGGCCAACATTCAAATAATCAACAGGCATTTGTTAGGTGCTCACTAAGTGTTAGGTACTATGCTAGAAACTGGACATACAAAGACAAACAAGTAGTCCCTGGCCTTAAGGGACTTAGATTTTGTCAGGAGAGGCATCATGTATAGATATATAAATATAGTTGAAGCTTGCCAGTCATTTATGATAGTTTTATTCTACATACCCAAACAGCAAATTAAGCAACTACTGAACCATTACTCCTAAGGGAAACACTGATTTAGGTTCCTGTGAGCCTCTGGACATGTCTCCTCACCTGATTAAGACATAACCTTGTTTTATGTGTGTTTCTGTTTAAAAATTCCTCATTAACATTGAACTCATGGCCAACAGCATTGTAATTCATGCCTGAATGAAGCTTATCTAATATATGCATTTTCTCTGCAAGGCACATCATAGCCTTCTTACACTTGGGAATTCTAGACAATATTTCAACATTATGCTTGGGGGCCATTTTAAACAGTGAAATTACCAACAAGAGCCACAAAAATATGAAGAACTTGACAATAAATAGACTGGAAAAAGGACATGTATTTAGTTTATGACTGCTGAGACTGAAAGACAGAAAGCATTGCCTTATTTGACCTCAGCTGACAAGGTAAGACAACTCAGATTTCTCAAAGCTCTTTGCATGAGCATGAAAGTATCATGAGTATTGGCTTTATGGTTACAATACTTTTTTTTGCAAATAGGTGAATTTACACATATAGAATCCATGAATAATGAGGCTTGATTGTGAATAAATTAATGGGTATACATATATATGTAGGAAATACCTACAAAATAAATATAAGGAGATCATGTTGGGTTTCTGGTGGAGAAACTGGTGGAGAAGCTGGTGGAGGAGGAATTAGGAAATGAATGTAGAAGATGGTGTTTGAGCTCAAATTGGAAGGTTATTAAGGAGTCTAAGAGGCATAAATGATAAAGGAGTGCATTCTAAGAACAGATGATTGAAAGCCTATGCAAGGCATGAGGATAGAATATAGATTGTTGTGTATAAAGGGGCTGTAAGATTTCTGATGAAAGTAATACCCATCACAATTCAAGAAAGACCAATAAGAAAAGAAGCTATTAGCTGGCTATCTCAGTGGATTGAGAGCCAGTTCTAGCGATGGGAGGTTCAAGTTCAAATCTCACCTCAGACACTTTGTAACTGTGTGACTCTGAACAAGTCATTTAACCCCCATTCCCTAGCCATTACAACTCTCCTGCCTTTGAACTAATACACAGTATTGTTTCTAAAGGGGAAGGTAAGGGTTTAAAAATAATATAAAAGAAAAAAAGAAAACAGGCTATTCAATTCCTGAGTGAGAGAGCTTAGGGTACAGAATGAAAATACTTTTAGACATGATCAGTGGAAGAATTTGTTTTGCCAGACAACATATTTTTACAAAGATATCATTTTTCTTTTTTTTTTTCTAATGCGGTGAAGGTGGAAGGGAGACTATATATTTGTTAATTAAAAATAATTTAAAAATAAAGTGCCATGAATATTAAAAAAAATTTACCTTCTGTTTTGGAATCAATACTCTATTGGTTCCCAGGCAGAAGAATGATAAGGGCTAGGCAATGGGAGTCAAGTGACTTGCCCATGGTTATACAACTGGGAAGTGTCTGAGGCCAGTTTTGAACCTGGGACCTCCCATATCTAGGCCTGGCTCTCAATCCACTGAGCCAACCAGCTTCTTCCTTCTATGAAGATATTAAGGAAAAGATAGGGAGATGCTTGTTTGGTTAACCCATGGAGTAATATGTAATAAGTATGGGAACATAGATTGAAGTCAGGTGATGAGCAAAAAATAGAAGAGGCAGAAAGAAGGCAAATTAGCTTCTTTGAGTCTTAGATTCTTCATCTATAAAAGAAGGATAATAACACTTCTAGAAAAGAAGTGTTGTTATACAGTGTAAAAGACTTGACTTGAAGCCAGGAACCTTCAAGTCCTGCCTCTGATACATATTAGCTATGTAACCCTGGTAGTATCCCTATCCAATTTCATATCCCTTTATTACCTCGATAATCATATCTCCTAATAAGTTTCCATCATCCAATTCTTTTTTTTTAATCCTTACATTCCATCCTAGAATCAACACTGTTTATTGGTTCCAAGGCAGAAGAGTGGTAAGTGCTAGGCAATGGAGGTTAAGTGGGTCACACAGCCAGGATGTGCCTGAGGTCATATTTGAACCCAGGACCTCCCATCTCTAGGCCTGGCTCTCAATCCACTGAGCCACCCAGCTGCCCCCAATGCAATTCTGAAGAACAAATTAAATATCTATCTATCTATCTATCTATCTATCTATCTATCTATCTATCTATCTATCTACATATATATACACACACATACATATAGTTCTATATGATAATCAACTATTAATTTTCCTATAACTAGCAATATATCATTACCACTTTTGTGTATCAAACCCCAAATCAAATCTGGCATGGTGTTTGGGTAGAAAATAAAATCTTGACTCCTGGCTTCTTGGAGGAGGTAGATGAACAGGAAAAGACACCTAAAAGAGCAAATAAAGGGAAAAGGTGTGTCTATCTTGTCAATCTCTTTCCTGTAGGGACATGACAAGATGTTAAAGGAATGTAATAATGTGTGGTGACCTTCATGATGATAACAAATGATTGGAAAACAGCATACAAAGAGCCTTGGATTTGGGGCTTGCTTTAAATCCCCATCCTGCTATATCATGCTTGTGCAATGTTGCTTCCATGGGCTTCAATTTCCCTTTCAGATGTGAGACTATAATCATATGATCTTAGCAGAGATGGGCAAGTAATAAAGGGGATGTGACATTTGATGTGGAGCATAATCTTTATTGTGACCTCTAATACACACAAACTCTTTAGAACAAGGATATGCTTATCAGCTGGAGGTAGGGATTGTTCCTAGAAACATCTTCATCCCAGTAGAGCATTCTCTTGGGCCTTAAGGATTAAGGTTTTGAGACTTTTATGTGTATTTTGTGTCTATCAATTGTGATTTTATTTTATTTTAACAAAAACCTAATCTTTTGTCTTAGAGGGTCCAAGAAATAAAAGTGATAAGAGCTAGGCAATTGGGGTTAAGTCACTTGCCCAGGGTCACATAGTTATCTAAGACTGAATTTGACCTTAGGTCCTCCCAATTCTAGACCTGCCTCTCTATCCACTGAGCCACCAACTACCCTTATCCTCCATTGGGACTTTAACAGATAGAATATAATCCCGAGTTGAAAACCTACATCTGATACATATTGAATATGATAACCCTAGAAGACTATTAGTTGAAGAAAAAGTACTGACCTTAATTGGTAGAGGAAATTTTTCTTGCTCCAGAATTCCTTATACAAATGAAATCACCAGTTCAGTCCCTTTCCTAAAATAATCTATATTTCTTCATTAAAGAGTGAAAATTTGAATCAGTTCCCTATACTGTAACATCTTGGCTCATGTTTTTCTAAAATAATCAATCAATGTGTACTTCTGTGTGTGGAAACTGTTACTTGTTTGCAAGTAAAGTTCTGATTGTAAGTGATTTATTGGGATACATTTGTTAAAATATCTTACTTCCAGTATCAATAGTCAGGAAGTTTACTCTAATATTTGACCAGTATTTTGTAACAATTCAACAAATATCTATTACAAACCCTATGTTGTTGGACACCAAGAATTCAACAACAACAACAAATGAAATCTGCCTTTAATAAATATTTTCTACTGGATGAATATAATAGGCAACTTGTCAAAGTTAACCTCTAGTATTTGAAGTCATAATGAATTAGGAGGAAAATATGCTATTTTTTATCTTTAGGAAAATGTTTCTATGTAAAATGAAAGGTCTAAAAGCTAGAATGATAACATTAATGTTATATTAAATTATAATTCTAAAATAGATAATTATTTCAAAACAATTTGTTTATTGTATATTGGAAATTAAATTATAAACTAATTACTAATTTTATGATATAATTGTCTGATCAAAAAGAGTTCAACTAATGCAGAATTGCTAACAGCTTTCCAACCTGTCTATGTTCTTAAAGAGTTGTCTGGTGGTACTGATTAATTAAGTGACTTGACCATAGTCACATAACCAGTCTGTGTAAGAAGTGGGAGTAGAAAACATGTTTTTCACATATTAAGGCCAACTGTTTAATCTTTAGCTCACATTGCCTTTCAGGCTCCTAAGGGCTATGTTCAGAAACTACAGGGAATTTTCTTATATCATCTCTTGCTTTATGGGATTTATGTTTTTTTTTACTTCTAATGTTTAACTGGGAAGTTGTCTCTAATATTCTCCCTTCAAGAATAAAGCATTTTGGAATCATGCGAATATAATTTCTTCACTGTTCAAACCCTTTAAGTCAAGTAGTTTTTTGATAAGAAGAACATATATGCCAAAGTATTTGTAATAAAATTTTGTGGCAACAAAGAACAAGAAACAAATCAGATGCTAATTTACTATGGAATGACTAAAAAAATCCATGGTATATGATTAGAATATAACTATACAATAAGATACAGAGGTTAATGGGAAGGATTATTTGGACTGATGCTAGTTTGTATAATTGAAATAGGTTGATAGTCTGGATAGATGCTTTGTTAATTATGAGATACCAAGGTTTGAGAGTTTCTTGTAACCCATAGTGAGGAGGGCCTGAAAGGTTTCTCCCAGGGCCCAGCACACTTCTCAGACTCTTAGATTTATAAGGCAGGACAAGGGTTTATTTTAACAATGGTAACATTGAAGGGAGGACTAAGGTATAGGATGCCCTAAACTAAGGGATCTAGCAACACTCCCTCCTTTACAACCCCTGCAAAAGGGTTTCTTCTGGTCTTTGAAGCTCCTTACTTCTCTACTCTGGCTGTCTATAAGTCCTGGCTAACTACCTGACACTGTAATCCTCCCAGATAAATTTTGGCAAGGTATATAGTTCTTCAAAGTTGTTTAGATTGACCCTTTATCTCAGGGATCAACCCTAGCTTGTTAGGTCTAAGATGGCTATAGGCCTTCCTTCAACAGGTTCACTGGCTAGCTGGACATGGATCTTTTTGAAAGTTGGGAACACTCTCTCAGGACACTGGAACATGAGTGGATCACAAAGTAGGCAGGATATATCCAAAAAGGACAGCAGGATAGGTAGCTTTGGCTTCATGGGGATAGGAAACCAAAACCCTCCTATTCTCACACTGATCACCAACAGGAGGCAGTTACCAGCTTTAGGCTGTCCCTTCAACAGGAAGTCTAAAAGCCCCCGTGGCAGCTCTTTGTGTCCTCTTTTATATATTCCCCACATTCCAGAACAAGTTCTGTAGTTCCAGAGCATGTGGTAAGATCCAGCACACTGATCTCTGCAAAATCTCTCTCTTACCTGTTTGAACCCATTCTCTCCTTTCCTCATAACATAATGACATATCATATATGATATTAAAGTAGTGTAATATAGAAAATGGCAGGGTGGAATTCCTGCAAGATACAGGGTCAAGCCTCACCCAGAATTCCAGGGGACAGTTGGAAAAGAGTTAATCAGTTGGTTCCTGGGGTTGAGGTGAGCTTGCTGTTCCTGGTTTGGGGTTTCCCTGGGTGGCCATAGGGGCAAAAGCCATTGTGGTTTCTACTCAGGAGTTTGCCTGTCTAGTAGGATTAGTCCTTTCCAGCATCAATATAATAGTTATTTAGTTGTTTAGATATTAGAAGTGATTATTATGAGCTTAGAGGGCCAGTTAGATATTAAGTTTGCCACTCCCTCATGGGGGAAAGGGGCAGTTCCTACCTGACAGTTCAGGGCTACCCATATCTTATCCAAATCCTAGTTACCCCCTCCTTGCCTATCCCTTCCTTCTTTTCTTGACATAAATTCCATCTTTTAATAGCTGTTCCTGGATATTATTTGGGTATACTCACAACTGCCATTAAGCTTGGTTCTTGTCAGTTGCCAGCCTAAGAAGTCAGATCCTTCTCAGTCCTCAAGATACCTAGTTTCACCTCTGTTCCTCAATCAAACCTGTGAAGTATATAAGTGGAGAAAGTGAACATCATTAGAGATTGGCTTTGCTGGGTCTTGTCAGAACTCATTGCCCAGTCTCCATTTTTAACTGAAAAACCAACTGCTGGGTGGTAGGGGTTTGAGAGCAAGGAGCACTTACCCCTCCCCACTCACATAAGCCTGTTTGTGGGAGAGAAGTGAGTCTTGCAGGTTCCTAGCCCAGGCCAGTCCATCAGCTTCTCAACATCCCTGTTATTACAAACATAACAAGTAGTCATATAATGTTAATTATAATATGATGTCTTCACAGAATGATATCATATGGACTGAGAGCAGAATAAACAACATTCACAATGATATAATGAAGTAAATAAAGAATAATCACCTCAAATCATCAAAGTCAACTTTAAAAACATACAAAGGATAAGCATGATCCCAAAGAAAAGATATAAGAAAACACTCCTTTCACTCTCAATTCATCTTGCCATGCTGACTCAATTAAAGGGTCTTCATTCAGGAAAATAACTTTTCTAGCCTCTACTTCTGTGGTACTATCTCACCTTGTAGAAGTTCCTATACTACTATGTCTTTATAGAAGATCTACTGACTAAAAGGGATCCAAGAAGTTCAAGTAGGGTTCTTTGAACATAGATTGCTAGAAAATTCTGGGGTGTATGCGTGCGTGTGTGTGTGTGTGTGTGTGTGTGTGTGTGTGTGTACACAAAGACAATGAATAGCAATGAATTTATTTTGAAAGAATCTACCTCCACATGGACATTTTGAGAAAAGTGCTTGTATGCTCTAAAGTGGGAACAATAATTAAATGGAAAGATGAGGATTGATTATAAGATGCTATGCCTTGATACTTAATCATAGGCTTTAGACTAATTGGTAAATAGTCATTGATTAATTTTAAATATCTTTGAAAGCTTTGGTATGAACTACATTTACATTATACTGGAAGTATTTTAACACTGGTTGAAGATACTTGCTCATACCTTATGGATGTTCCATAAACTGAATGTGTGGTATTTTAATATCTACTAGAAGCTAGTTGATGCACTGGACAGAACGTTAGGCCTGAAGTCAGGAAGAGTCATATCGGTGAGTTCAAATTTGACCTCAGACACTTAATAGCTATGAGATGCTAGGAAAATCACTTAACCTTGTCTGCCTTAGTTCCTCATCTGTAAAATAAGCTGGAGAAGGAAATGACTAACCACTACAATATCGTTCCCAAGAAAACTAATTGAGGTCATGAAGAGTGAGATATGACTGAGATGGGTAAAGAAGAACCACAATAGCAGCAGAGGATGCTGTTTCAGTGAAGTTGCTGAAACATTTTCTTTTCTTAGATGGGGAAAGGGAAAGCCTCAGCCCTTGCTTTGCCCCTGGATTTGGACTTCTTTATATTATTATTATATTATCTTTATATTATTCTCCTACCACAACAAACTGCCTTTCCACCCACTCCCTCCATTTTTTCCATTACATACCCTGGCCAGAGAAGTTAATGACATTCAAAGTTCTGGAGGATTTTGGATTTCTCATTAATATCTGGCCACAATCCTGGAACAGAGGGGATTGGTGGTAGTGTCTATATCAGGTGCTGATGATAGACAGAACAAGTCCAGAACATATGCTACCTATACTTTAACTGTTTTTCCTGCACTCAATCTTCTAAAATACAGCTTTTCCAAGGAGATGAATGCTTTTTCATTGCAATAATACAGTAATTCTGTTGATAGCTTTGGTTTCAATATAGTTGATTAAAACAGTAATATAAGTTTAATAAGAATAATGAGTTGAATAGAATAGTAAAAATTTATTATTCAGCAGGAGAACTTATGATTCCTTCTAAACAATTCAAGCAGTAAGTTATTCCTGGCACTGTTTGTATTTTCTACTTAAGCAAATGAGTGTTTTGTGATGTGAGGAACTTTTGTAGTCTCAGAACAAAATTCTTAGGGTTACCTGTCCCAATAGACAATATTATTGCCAATTTCATTTTGGTAATATTCATATTATTAATAAAAATCCCAATAGTTTATTTAATATTGAAGTAATATGAATATTCAATTATCCCATAAGCAAACATTTTCTCAAACTGTGAAAGTCTTTCCTATATTGAACATAAAATAATAGTAGGATAATGACTTGTTCTAGGATTATCCTGAAAACAAAATAAGAAAAATAAAATTAACAAAAATAACAAAAGCTTCAAGATATGGAGACCTAGCAGAAGAAATCAGAACCATAAGGGTATAGGGTCAGGTACACAGTATACTTAATATCCTATTTGCTCCTGGAATCATACTAAGGAAGATTTCAGTGAGACTATAGAACATGACTTTACCTTCTCTACAGTATTCAGTTGCAAATAACAGTTTTTTTTTGTCCCACTATGAAATAGGTACTATTAAATATAATGCAGAAAAACAAACATAAAAATAATAATAGGAGAACAACTTGTCAGGACTATTTCTATCTAAATTACAGTAAAAAAAGATGAAAAGAAAGATAACAATCATAACAGAGATAAATAATTATAACTGCTTTACTCATCACCAATTCTTTTCCCTAGTAAGATTTCCTTAGTTCTTTCATCTTATGTATTATTTCTTCTACTAATTTTCACCAATGTGAACAATGTTGTATTGTCCATTGTGAGAAAATAGGAAAACTAATTATGTAATCTTTAACTTTCAGATAAGAAAGATGATTATATAGGACTGAAGTATACTTGAAAGGAACAACATTGAAAGCAATTAAGCTTAATTGCTTCATACAGAGCATGAGATTTATTTACAAAACACTTTTCTTAACAGGTTACTGCACCCCCTTCAAAACCCATGATGCCCATTTTGCATTACATCTGCACATTAATAATAAGTTCTCAGAAGGAAATGATCAGCTGAGGATTATAACAAAACTGATATTTCCCTCTTGTGTTAATTACTTTTTTTCTTGCATGGTAGTCTTTCTTCATTAAATATGCATCAGTTGACTTGCTTTCCTCTACTTGAGCATATTAAAACTCATCAATAAGATGTGCCACTGTTAGTTTCATATGAATGAATGCATGGTTCTTTGAAGATTCAAGTGCATTTCACAAAGCACTTGTAGGCTCATTTAATCTAATTTTGTATCTACATAGTGTTTATATGTATCTCCCCAAAGATATCATAGAGCAATTGATAGAGAGATAGCTTTAGAATCAGCTAGATTTAGGTTCAAACTAGATTCAAGTACAACTTCTGAAACAACTGACTGATTTGGGGCAAGTCATTTATCTTCTAACTGCTGTCAAGTAACTCCCTAACACTAAGTTGTATTAGGGTTGTGGAACTATCCTATCTTCCTTCCCGTTCTTATTCTCCTCCTCCTTCTTCTCCCTTTATCTTCTATTTTAGAATCAATAAAAAGTATCAAAGGCAGAAAAGTGGTAGAGACAACTGGAATTAAATGGCTTTCCCAGGGTCACATAGGTAGGAAATGTCTGAGGTCAGATTTGAACCCAGGTCTTGCCAACTCCACATGTGGCATTCTATCTACTATACTATCTACATGTTCCTTATTACCCTTCCTTATAGAAATTGGGAACTATGATATGTTAATATTACCTGCTTTGTTTTTATTGCATTTGATTTCATTCTTTGGGTAGAGGAAAGAGTGATACATTTTGAAGTGAAAATGATTTAAATGCAGGTGATATAAAATTAAGACAACAAAAATTGCCATTTTTATTGCTAGAGAGTTTGCTTGCTAATGGCAATGGTATTTACATACATAATATATGTAAACACATACATGTATATGTATACATACATATATATTTAGAAATAGTAATTTCATTTAGATGTCAATCATATCACTATTAAAGAGGGAAGGAAGCTATCATGATGTAGTTGAAAGAAATCGAGTTTAGGTACCAACTTGGTTGACAACAAACACTATGGCCTTGGTCTAATAGCTTTATCTTTCTGAATGGAATTCAATTTCTCATATAAAATAAGTAGACAACAAGTCTGACACTTCTATTTTAGTTGAAATAATAATCATACTTCATGTGAATAGTGGTTCTAACTTTTCAGTACACTTGAAAATTTATTTTATTTTACTTAAAAAGCAGATTTTTTTCTTAAGTACTGAATTTAATTATATGTGACAATTACTTAAAGGTATTTTCTAAAACTGACTTGGTGGGAACTGCAAAATACTCTCTTTTATGTGAACTAGCTCAGTAAACAATGAAATTTCTCTATTTCTCTGCCATTCCCCTACTCCTGATAATGTGGAAGATGGGGAATTAGCTAATTTTATTACCAGCAGTACCCTGATTCTGAGTGATTATAGAAAATACCCAGCATCTTGAAAGGAGAATGACATGGCCTGAAGGAGCCTGGAATTGAAAGTAGTGTGCTTCTGATATATGGGCCCACTTAGCTTCTTGCAAGGTCTTTGTTACAATTATTAAACTAGAACATTTGAAATGGAGAGTAGAGGATTAGGAAAACTGGAGTTTTACAAAGAGAAGTCAAGATGACACTCAAAAACAGAGCAAATGGGAAAGGATAGTCATCTCTCCTGAGAGCTTGACACAGCCCAAGAAGAAAGAGCAAGAGCTTCTATAGTCAACATGTATTAAAATCTCTATCACATTCTTTAAGTGATTGTGTTGTTATTGGACTCTTGGGAAAGGTTTGTTTGATACTGGCTATTATTATCTATTAGAACAATTTTGTCAAAAATGGTAGCACTAGGACCTCTAGGAACCAATAGTATGAGATATATGACCTACCAGTGGGAATTGTAAGGACCCCATAGAAATAGAGAAGAGGGCACCCCAAAATCCCTCTGCCCTTCACCCCTTTCCCCAATCCCTGAATTGTGATTAATAAAAGACATTCATTAGTCAGATAGCATTCCAGAGTACCTGAGAGATGAGGGGGAGGGGAATCACAGCTTGGTCTGGATGCCTCCATCTTGGAGCCGGACCACCCGCTGTGAAGTTGGCTGACGTTGAGGGAGGCTTGCGTGAACCTCACCCTCATTTGGAATTGGATTGGGGTCCCCCATACCTCCTCTTATAGAGAAGCCTTGCCCCTAACTCCTGTGGGGTGGCACGAGCATCCAGTTCACCCAGTTTTGGGGTGACACCCGCTCAAAGTCTCGCAGTGCATATTTGGCATGAGGGAAGAGCTAGAAGAGGGTCTCACCATCATAGACTCTCTCTCTCTCTCCCTTCTATCATAACATTTGGGTACTGGCTCTCTATATTCTTATAGAATGGAAAGATAGGCTGTGTCACACCCTTCCTATAATAGTCAATTATTTGTTGTAGAATTGTATATGACACAATCCTACCTATCTTTTACCTATTTTATCCCAACACTACTGTTTTCTCTTTATCCCCCCAACCCAAAGGAGTCCTCTTAAGGGGAAAAACCTGGGGGTTAAATTAAATATTTATCTGGGTTCAGAAGGGTGAGTAGGAGACAGGAATGGACAATAGGTGGGGACTTACGCTGGGAAATTGGGTTTAGCTGTTTGGGAAATGTCAGTTGACAAGAGTGACTGTTGGGCCTTAACTGCCACACTGACCCACCTAGCCAGGGAGTCAGAGAAACTGCAAGTAAATGATATTGACAAGAGGGTTTATAAACAAAAGTTTAATTTAAGAAAACTATATTCTAAAGAAGGAAAAAGGGGTTCCTATTCTACCAGTCTATGGGCATGCCTCAGGGACAGGGAATGGACTTATCTACACTAAGCTAAAACTCTAGCAGGGCAGGGCACAAAGGAGATCAGGAATGAAAGTGGGATCTTCACTGCTGAGTCCTGTCAAAATCCAGTGATGGTACAGCTTTCCCAGGTCCATAGTCTATACTCCTTCAGCTGGGAGCAAAACCAGCCCAAGTTAACCAGCAACTCAGGTTGGGTTGAATAATATCTACCAAAAATCTCCCACAAGCAGATGACAGTCTTCCTTCTGGAGCCCAGGAAATCAGGGTACAAACTCCACTTCCTCTGAGGTCTCCCAGGGGGTCAGTTACAACTTGTCCCCAACCACCATGGAGTCCATCTCAGAGAGAGAAGCCACACTTCCTGCTTCCCCATTCCATTTAGAATCCTTCAGCCCTGCCTGCTAAGTCTCCTAAATACTCATTTATTAATCTTCCTCACAACAGTCCAAATTCTCAAACTCCCTGCTTCTGCATTAGAGTGATGCTCCTTGGGACCATTGGTAATCTAACTCAAACCAAGCATCCATAACAGCAGCTACAATAATGCTTATTGAGAGAAATTCATAAACTTCACATACCCCCTCTGACTACAGATTACCTTACTGCTCTACCAAATGACCTTTCAGAAAGTGATCTCTTGAGGTGATCACTGAGTAAGTGGCCTGTTCCCATGTCTTTTCTTGAGTTTGGTAAGAGTGTGGATTATATTATGAGTAGTGTCCACATTGCACCTTCACTTTGCATGTAAGCCACATCCTTATCCCAGACAGGGGAGGGAAAAGTGCTCTCATTGGCCTGCTGGGCAGAGGGGTGGGTGATATGAAAAAATATCTTCAGGCTTAAAAGAGAGGGAGAAGGGAGCCCCCTCTTGTATGAATGGCATAGATTCACCAACATAAGCATAGGGTGTCTGAAAGTAAAAGGTAGCATGGAGCCAAGATGGCAATCCTTCCAAACCAATCATTAAAAAATACCTCAAAACAAAATTTAAAAACCAAGAGGAAGAAGACGTGAGGGAGTTCTCCCTCTGAATGCACAATGAAATGCAAATTAAAACAACTCTGAGGTATCACTTCACACCTATCATATTGGCCAATATGACAGTAAAGGAAAATGATAAATGCTGGAGGGGAATTGGCAAAATTGGGACACTAATAATGCATTGCTGGTGGAGCTGTTAACTGATTCAACCATTCTAGAGGGCAATTTGGAATTATGCCCAAAGGACTATAAAAAATGCATGCCCTTTGATTTAGTAATACCACTCAATCTGTATCCCAAGGAGATAAAAAATGGGAAAGGACCTGCTTCTACAAAAACATTTATAGCTGCTCTCTTTGTGGTGGTAAAGAATTGAAAACTAAAGGGATTTCCCACAGTTGGAGAATGGCTGAACAAATTGTGTTATATGAAAGTGATCAAATACTACTGTGCCATAAGGAAGGATGAACAGGATGATTTCAGAAAGAGTGGGAAAGAGCTACATGAACTGATGCAGAGTGAAATAAGCAGAATCAGAAGATTGTACACAGTAACAGCAATATTGTGGAATGATCAAATATGACAGACTTTGTTACTAATAGCAATACAATGATCCAGAACAATTCTGAGATACTTATGAAAAAGAATGCTATCCATCTCCATAGAAAGAACTACTGGAGTAAGAATGCAGATGGAAATATATGATTTATCACTTGTTTATTTTAATATTTGTTTTAGGGCTTTGGTTTCATGAGATTATTCTCTTGCAAAAATGAATAATAAGGAAACCTGTTTTATGAGATAATACATGTATAACCTAGATTGAAATGCTTGCCAGATCTGGGAGAGGGGAGGGAGGAAAGGAGGGAGACAATTTGGACCATATAACTCCAGAAAACTCATGTGGAAATTTGATATTAAATTTTAAAAAAGAAAAGAAAGAAAACATGAAAGCAAAAAGTAGCATAATGTATTTTAGAACATTTGATATCAAATTAAGATTTTCAATGGAGGTTCTAATATAAATGAATTTATCATAAATAGCCCATATATTATATGTAAAACATGTGAATGTTCCCACATATATGTTTCCATTTTCAGGGACTATACATTTTCTAACTTGGAGAAATATGTCAAGGGCATTCTAATTTTTTTCTCTCTGATTGAACTTTGGGAATACATATATGTCTTTACATTAGTGATATGAAAAGGTTATTATGAATTGCACAATAGAATGTTGTTTTTCAATACTGTCCAATCACATATGAAATAGCTCTTTATTATTAGCACTACCATACTTCTCCTTGACATAACCAATTCGATTGAGGAACCAGTGCTTTAAGCCTTGTATTTATCATTTTTGCAGAATCCTAATCCCATTACCAACATTTTATACTGTTAATTCTTGAGTTTCATCCCCTTATGCTCTGAATATGACTTTGGTTCTTCATTTCTTAAAAAGATTGAAGCTATTTCAATCCTTCCAGTTTCCATCATTTTTCCCCATCTTATTTCTAAGAAAAAGGTGCTTTCATTCTTTGTTAGAGCTAACTCCTCCTATTTGTAGAACAAACCTCATTCCTGCTGAATATCCTCCTGGGTCTTTTTCCATCAGTTGTCCCACTTTCTAATCTTCAGCATTTGTTTCTCTTGCTCTACTTCTCTCCACTGACTCTTTTCCTACAAATAGGATCAGGACTCTAAAAACAACTACACAAAAACCCAAAAACTTCCTTCAATTTTATGATTCATAGACAATAAACACATGCTTGTCATTCATTCTCTACCCCATCTACTCTCACTTTTTCATTGAAGCTCATCCCCCCAAATAGCACAGATGACCTCATAATTGATAAAACCATCAACTCTTTTACATGTTTATTGTTATTTATGATTGCTCACTTTAAAAAACATTTACCATTCCCCTTAAAATTATTTTGAGTCCTGTGGGTTTTGGGACACAAACCTCTTCTTGTTCTGGTCCCTACTTTGGCACTTTTATTAATTCCTCTTTTTCTTCCATTCTCTAATCCTGAAGTGCCTTAACCTTCTGTTTAAACATTGTTCTTTTCTTTCTTTTTTAAAAACTTTTATTTTATTTTACTTTTTCACTGACCAAGTGTTAACCTACTCCCTTTGCAATCCATCCCGATACAAACAATGAAAAGTGAGACAAATTCCTACATTGTCCACCTCCAAAGATATGTCTTATTCCATTCTTTGAATCCATCCCTCTGTTAAGAGTTAGGTAGCATGCTTCATCCATGGGCTTTCTGAATGATGGTTGATAACTGCTTAGTCATAGTTATCAAGTCTTTCAAATGTGTTTGTAGTTGTAATATTGTTTTTGTACAAAGTATTCTCTTATAGTCATCATAACTTACATGAATGTAAATATTTATAGCAACTCTTTTTATAGTGTCAAAGAACTGGAATCCTCTGTCTCTAAATTCTTTCCTTTAGCTATCCCCTATGGCTTTAAATATCAATATTATGAAAATGATATCAAAATTAATGTCTCCAGCCCTTCTGCTCTGAGCTCTAACATAATATTTCTAACTGGTTTTCAAAACATTTCCATCCGAATACTCTGCTAGTTTCCTTCAGGTTTTGAAGGAAACAATTCTTGGAAGGCAAATGAGTTGCTGGCAGTCACCATTATGTCCTTATTCCCAATCTTGATGCTCTATAGACTCTAGGGCAGGGATGCAAACCTTTTAAAGATGGTGTGCTGTGTCCCCTCCACCCCCCTCCAGAACCTGTGCCCATGCTCCTCCCCCCATAAAGTGCTGCATGTGCCCTACACCCCTTTTACCACACACAGGGGAGGGAGAAAGTGTTCCCATTGAGTTGCTGGTCACAGGGGCAGGTGAAGTGAGGAATGTCCTCAGCACAAGTAGAAAGGGGGGAGGGGAGTGTCCAGAATGCTCCATTCTCCTCAAGCACACCTTACCCTTTATGCTCTCCTACTGGGTTGCCAGGAAGAAAGGTAGGTCATGTGAAAAAAAAATTGGCATCAGGCACAGTGGAGAGGGGGAAGGGAGCAGCTCTGGCCAAGTCCCTCTGCCTTTCTAGTAATGATTTCTGGTGGGCGATGGCATGGCATGCCCACAGCGAGTGCTCTGTGTACCCTCTTTGGCACTTGTGCCACAGATTTGCCATCATGGCTCTAGGGAGACTAATATGCATAAAGTCAAACTCATTTTTCTGTTCATGAAAAACAATTTTTGGTTTGTTTGATTCTATAGGTTCACACTATCATGATCCCAATTGCCCAGGATTAAATCTACTTTATTTTTGATTCCTTACTTTCTTAATTCTCACAACAAATCAATATTCTTCTCTCTTCAAGTTGACCTCTGAAATTTAGTAATTCAAGAAATATTGGTTTTAAGTGTCTAACTGTTGGCAAATATACAGGACTTAGATAAGAAAATATATTGCTTTTGTTCTTATGAACCTAAAATTTTTTAATAAATAAGACATGGACATTGATCATTATATGGAACTGATTTTGCAGGTACATCATAGTTTTGAAATGAAAAGTTATAACTTTTGTCCCAAAGCCCATTGGTAGGGGATTCTCTCTTTAATAGTGAAGATGAAGGTCCTACCATGCATGAGGGGTAAAGTGCAATTGATGAAAGGCAAGAAAATTTAGCTTTTTTGCAGTCCTCTTTGAGTCTCCCTTTTGGATCCTCTAAGCAAGTGTCTCTTTTGTGTCTTTTTCAGGATTCTCCAAAATTGAAAGTCCCCTTTGAGTGTTCTATGGGGACTTTTCTAATTTTGAGTTTCTTTAATGATTCCAAGTTGTTTGGTTTGTTCTCTTTCCTAGTTTTAAGAGGAAAAATGAAAGAGGTTCACTTCAGGTTACTGAAGGAAAAGATTCTCGGAAGTCAAGAAAGGAACTGGTGATCTTTATAATATCCCTATTCCCATCTTGCTATTCTAGAGCCTTTAGGGAGTTTTCTCTTTGAGTGAGATCCAGGACACTGTTTCCTGGTTAAATTGAGTCATCTCACTCTCAATAAAACTGTTGCTTCATTTTGTTTTATCTGGTATATATTTTCCTATGTATGTTTTGTCCAACTTCCATTTTGCTATAATTTGTGTAAATGAGCTTCTTTGCTATTTACTATGTCTGTCCATTGTAGAATAGACATTACAGGGGAAAGGGGTGAAGTCTTGGGTACAGAGCTTATGGTTCTCCTTTTCTGCCAAATAATAAAGTGGTCAAAATTTAGATGGAACCTGATTACAACATTCAGATGAACAATATTTTTGGGATAACATAAAAGCACTTCTAGTCCAGTACCTTCTGAGAAGAGCAGAGAGATTTCCAGCCTCAAACTTCTAATTTCCCTTCTGGCAGGAATGAAAGTATCCTCTGGAAAAGGGTTTCGTTGGGGAGAGGAAGAGATGAGAGGTTTATATTCTGTTTCCCTTTGAGTCACAAACACAATGACAGGTCACTGAAGTATAGATGGGTCTCTCTCTAAACATTTAAAGTTCATAATTCTCATTCCTTAAAAAGTTGTGAATGGCTGATAGGTAGGGATTATTTTTTATAAGGAATATCCAAAAAAAAGAGTTTCATGGTGGAGATGGAATTTGAGCTAGACTTTGATGGACAAATGAGAATTCATTGAGCAAAGAGGGAGAAAGACAGGGAGTAGCATAAACACAGTCTAGGAGAAAGGAGAATAGAGGATTTTCTTGAGGTGGCAGCATGGGGTAGAAGGCTAGTTCAGTTTAACTGGAGCATAGACTGTGTGGATGGATATAATATGACTGAAGCCTGTAAAGGTAGAGTAACATCATATTCATTTGATTTTTGAAAGTCAAACAAAAATGTTTGAATTTGATTTACCAGGTAAATGAAAGCCACTGAAGGTTTTGGAGCAGAATAAAATGATTAGATCCATACATAAAAATAAATAATATCCCCAAAACTTCCCCCAGTAAAAAACAAAAACAAATAAACAACAATATTCTTGTAGCAGTAGGAAGGCTCAGTTAGAAACAGCAAAAGTGTGGCAATAAGAAAGTCTAAAAGGAGAATTTTGAAATGGACTATACATGTGCAAATGAACACTTGTATTAGGGCAATTAAGGTAAAATAAAAGAAATGCAGTTGTATATTTTAGTCCAGGCTAAGGTAGTTATTGCATAAAAAGTGTTAATTACTTCCTTAATAGTTCTCAATTGACTTTTGGGAATTCCTTGCTCAAATAACCTAGGCAGAAAGGGGCATGTATACACAAAGTTATGAGAGAGGTAGTTATTTTAGGAGACAGATTCAGGATATGTAAACATTTTATCAACCTGAAATTCTAGGATAAACCAAACATGTTGACAGCTAATAAGAATAAATTTGAAGTTTTGGGCTTTGGTTAGAGAAATCAGCTTCACAAGTACAGAATTACACTATCTCCACTGTTGTAAGGAAGATTAGTTATTAATTAAGTATTAAGGGCGAACGTAGCAGGAAGGCTGGAGCATTCCAAGATGGAATGAAGGAGCAGGAAGTAGGTGCCTTGTGCCCTGACAGAGAGACTCCATTAGGGGTTGACAAAAACTGTTGTTAGCCCTGGGAGATCTCAGAGTAAAGGACACCCTGCATCCGATTTCCCTGGGATCCTAAGTGGTGGTGGCTTTCCAGCAAGAGGACAAGACCAAGAGAGAAGCACTGAGAAAAGAAGTTTGGGATCTGGTGGACAGCATCTCAAGCACACTCTTTCTTCTTGGATATCTTGGACTTTTGGCATCCTCATCATCCTTGGATAACCATGAGCCCCAAAGCCACCCTCAACCCTTTAGCTGTGCTGATCAAATCTGGATGGAACCAGGTTTGATACAGCCCTCTCTGTGACTCCTGCACTGCTCCCTTGGCCCTATCTGCTTAGGTCACTAAGTTAGTGTAGAGAAGTCCTCCCCTTGCCCTGTGGTTTTGTCATTAGGTTTTAAGTATAGAAATCCCTTCCCCACCTTTTAGTTAAACATAATTAAACCAGATAAACCCTTTTACCTTGCCTGCTTGTTTCTAGACTCTGGCCTAGGGGAAGCTGGGTGATAGTTAAGACCAACTGTCATTCCTGTGTTAATCCAGTAAACTCTGGTCTTTCCATCTTGGTCCAGTCTCTGCTACAACCCAGTGTGTGTACCCACAACTGTTTAGATTTATTGTAATATCCCTGGTGCCACCCATTATCTATTTTCCACACCACCAAGGTAAAACAATAACAACAATAATAGGAACAAAGAAAATACATGTAAATTTTAACAGAAGGGAATTGATTGATGATGAAGCAGGATAAAGGTATGTTTTGGTGACTCGCTGGCTTATAGTAGGGTTTCTTTAGCTAGGGAAAATTTCTAGAAATCTAAAACAATCTTGCTTCTCAGTGTATCAGTATATTTATGAGAGTTCAACATTCCCTCAATGAGGACAAGACATTGATCCATTAGAAGTAAAAATCCCCAACTCACCCCCACCTTTTTTTTAAAAATTAATGTGAAAAACTTCTAGAAACTGTGAAGTGGATAAAGTATTAATCCTGGTGTTAGGAGAACTGGGTTGACATCCTACTTTAGAAAATTACTAACTATAATTCTTAGCAAGTCACCTAATTCCAGTTTGCAGTGGTTTCCTCACCAATAATAGCACCTGCCCTTCATGGTTGTTGTCAGAATTAAATGAGACAATATTTGAAAAGGACTTAAAACAGTGTTGCGCACCTATTAGGTGCTTAATAATGTTTACTTCCTTCTCTTCCTCTTTCCTGATGAAGATGCTTAGATTTTATGGGCTCAATTGAACCTCTCAGACAATATTTTTGGGTATAACCTTAAAGGAAAAAGAGAGTTTAATTAAGAAAAGTCATATTTCTCCAATTTTCAGTACTCCAGTACTTAATCTAGTACTTTAGTACATAAAAATATTAATTTCTGAACATTGTTATCATTTATTATGATTTTCAAAAATTAATATATTTTATTTTAAATTTTATTAATTTTTATAATTTAAATTTTTAGATGTTAATTTTTATGTAATTTTAATATTATTTTTAAATTTTAATTATTTAATTATGACTGAATATTGACAAACACTTTTTCCTCATAGCAGAGGTTAGAAATTTTTTTTAATCTGATATTCTTGCTATTCTAATTTCATGGATCCTATGCCACACTGTATTAGAATCAGTAACATCTCTGCTAGCAAATAGGCCCCTTTGAAAGTCTTTGTTTGCTTTTTGAGGATCTTTTAAGATGTTTTAAAGCAACAATTTGTCAGCTTGACATTATGTTTCATTTTCAACCAAACTTTTCTTTGTACTGGTATGCAATTGATAGTTTCACTGTCCACTTCAATGATATTTGAGATTCTTGTCATTCATACACTAAAAGCAGTTGAAATATGTGTAACTCACTGAAGTGTGCTTTTTCAGAGTTAAAACTTTTGCCCATATTCCTGGAAAAAAATATCCATTCTTAAAAGCCACAAAATTAAAAATACAGTAAAAAAAAAAAAGAAATGAAATCTCTATAGTGTGAAGTGCTGCCTTCACCTTATAGGGAGCTAAGTAAAGATAAAGAAGTCAGCTCCATCAGGTTTCACATAATGAAAGTCATATATTTTGAATTAGCCTGTTGTCAAAGAAGAAAAACCATTTTAACATTTATAGCCATTAAAAATTCTAAGACTGGTTTCTAAGTAGGAATATGAGTTTATTGATTAGCCTAGTACTAACCAAAAAAATTAAGTGTTAAGCAGTTTTTGCCAGTGACCAAAGATCCTGAAGTCCCTTCTTGCAAATCCACAAATAGACAATTTTTGGGGCTCTTTCTTCTGCCCTCCAACCTTAGATATTCCAAGATAGCTGGAATTTGTGAATAGTCAGTGAGGAAGTGATACATCAAAACTCTCAACTCTTTCCCATCCCCTAGCAATGCCAGGTTAGTCATTTGTAGGTCTCATATCCCCAACTCCCTGGGAGTAAAAGTTAGTTCTGCCAGTCTTAAGTGTCCTTCTCCAATGATTCTAAATAAATAGTCCATTTCTGAAGCATCTAGACTGAGCTAAATGGAACCTCATAATAGAAATCTCTCATCTGCCTACAGTGGAAGATTCTTGGAGTATGGTACTTCTCTGAATTCCCAGGAAACTACAGAATGAGGGATTAGTCTGAGCCTCAATTTAGAGCTTCCAAAATAGAATATATATATATACATATATATGTATATGTATATATATATATATTCTTAGTTATATATATATTCATAGCAATCTTAGAGGAAAACACACACACATTGTGTTTTCCTCTAAGATTGCTATGACAAAATAAAAAAATATTTATTCGTTATGCCAAGTTAGTTGCAAGCATTATAAGATCTAGGGAAAGCTAAAAGCTTAGGTCAAAGACTAAAGAGGTAGCTTTTTATTATGAATTATACAGAATTTCTTTTTTTCAAAAAGGACACATTACTTGAGAAAAAGGAAAACCACTACCATTGAAATGCAAAGCTATCAGATCATAGAATATCTTAGAAGGCAAAATATAGTTTTAATTTAAGTTGAGGAGCTTAGCAAAAAGACATGATTCTTAACAAGAAGGAATATGACTAGGAACATCTGATTGAGAAAGAAGAGCCTGAGTTTTAATAATGCAAGTTCTAAAATCTTGTTCTTCATCTTAGATCATAATCCATTTTCTTCCTCCTTTCCTGTAAAAAACAGTTGAAATAATTAAGAATGTTTAGGGTAGAAAAAAGAAGTTTTGAAGGATGGTACATGGTCATTGTCTTTAAATATGTAAAAGACCATAAAGAGGGGAAAAAGATAAGATTTGTTCTTTACTAAAATTGTTTATCTTATCTTTGAAAGAATAACTAAGCACAATGGTAGGAATTTATAAGAACATGGACTTTTTTCAATATTAGGGAAAACTCTTTAACAGTTAGAGATGTGCAAGAATGGAAAAGACTACTCCAAAAGTAAATGATTTTTCTTCACTAGATATCTTCAGTCAGAAGTTAATCAAGCACTTCCTCAGGATTTTGTAGCTACATTCTTTGGCTTATACATGGGTTAGATGAGATGATCTCTGAAGACCCTTCCCAATCTCAGATTGTGGTAAAATAATAATAATATATTTCTGTCTGCTGGGAAGGAATTGTTTTAAAATTTTCTAAGCCTTGGTTATCCTGCAACTGTAAAATTTTGATTTTATTGTCTCTATAGTAAAACTTGAGAAGAAAAATATATATCTTGCAAATGGATGATTCCATTTCTTTAGAAAAAATTGCATCAACTATCTATTGAGTTATTAAGAAAGTTCAAACTCAGTTAATGACTACTTTTCATTCTACAACAATTTTTGACAGAATTTTTCAAATGTGCCAATTATGTTCATAT
The DNA here is from genome assembly GCF_016433145.1 of Gracilinanus agilis. Lineage (NCBI taxonomy): Eukaryota > Metazoa > Chordata > Mammalia > Didelphimorphia > Didelphidae > Gracilinanus > Gracilinanus agilis. Next base: position 89,465,443 of record NC_058135.1, read on the forward strand.
GTATGAATGAAATGTTGTATGTATGAAAGTATGTTTGGATCCATGTATATGTATATATGCGTAAATACATATGTTTGTATGAATGAAATGTATGTATGAACGTATGTTTGGATCCATGTATATGCATATACATGTATATACATATGCTTATATCATTTTCTATTGTTGAAAGCCGTTAGATGTAAAGAGCCAATTGGAGAAATAGGGTCAAATTTAGGGCCTGTTATCTGGATTCCCTACGTGACCAATCCAGGCTGAGGCAGTCTTTGTGTTTGGTCCTGGTCACCTGAGCCCTGAAAAGCTCTGGTACCAGCAGGTAGATTAATCCAAAAACAACTTGACCCCTCCAAGAGGCTATTAGGAGTCATTTAGAGAAACAGAGTCTGTAATAGATGTTTTATCTGGATCCCATTACAAAATCATCGGCAAGTAAAACTGCGTGTATGATTTTTCTGCACTGCATGTCAGATGCAGATAGAATGGACCATCTAAGGTAAAAATCTGAGGCTCCTCTTTTGACTCATTTTTAGATCCCCACATTCTCTCAACATTCTTATTGGAAAGCTTTGAGTCCTTAACCAGACCAGCAGCTACTGAGTTAACAATTCCTCTCCTTGACAATTTCTCTCCTTGATAATTAAGAAGCCTGAAACCTAAAAAATATATTACTTAGATAAAGACTGGAGCCGGACAATTTAGTCCAGACTATCTGACCAGGTGCAGATCTGTAAATCAAGGCAGAACGCAATTAGTAAACATCTCCATGAAATTTATTTCTGCTTCCGGAATTATCCCCTACTAATTGGTTGTTGGAACTTGGCCCTTGTTTTTGCACCCATATCTCTATTTTTTAGGCTTTGATGAATTGTGTATGATTTATAACCTCCTTCACAGCTGTGATTCTTTCTTTGTGTTCTTTGTTTGAAACCAGTATAAAATAAAGTCCAAAATCCCATAGCATGGGATCAGCATGGGCTAACCTCTAGTTCAGCTGTTCTCAGTTTCTTTTTCCTGTCTTAGCAATCCGACGCCGTAAAACGCCACTCAGGACCCCTACCATATAGAGATGGTCCTCTATATTCTATATTTCATTTGTTTCAATTAACACATTAGGAATAATATTGGGAATATATATGGAAATAAATAAATTTCCTTAATAAAGGAAAGTAATTTCAGTGGCACCATAACTCTGACTACATATGAAGATTTGAACCAATCTTGATTAATTTATAGTTTTTGACAGTCACTTTAGGCTAGTAACTGATTCTCAGAGCCTGTATTATAGCTATTAAATTTCAGGGGTAAGATTTCTGTATTATAGCTATTAAATTTCAGGGGTAAGATTTGAACCCAAATCTTCTTGACTCCAAGTCTAGCACTCTGTCATCTTGCCTCCTGTGTAGATAAATGTTTCCTTTAAAAAAAGTCACTGATTTTAGTTGTGTAAGGCCAAGATCTTCTTTTCTTATCAAATTATGTGATATGGATGAAAGATTTCTACGTTAAAAATCTTTTGGCACATAGATTCCTCCAATCGTATGATCTTCTTCTGAAAGTTATAAATACTCTTTGGACTAAAAAAAAACTTCGGCTACTGCAAACATAATAATGCCTTAGCCTTTAATAATTTTTATGAAGATTTTTTTATTTCCTTAGTAAAATTTGGTAAAAACAACAGATATCTGATTAGCATTATAAAAAATATGTGTGTGGGGGGGAGTGGATTGAGAGACAGACTTAGAGATGGGAGGTCTTAGGTTCAAATCTGGCCTTGGATGCTTCCCAGCTGTGTGACTATGGACAAGTCACTTAACCCCCATTGCTAATCCTTAACGCTCTTCAATTTTGGAACCAATACACAGTATTGATTCCAAGATGGAAGGGAAGTGTTTAAAAATAAACAAATTAATAAATAAATAAAGATATGTGGGGTGCAGCTGGGTTTCTCAGTGGTTCATATCTGGCCTCAGACATTACCTAGCTAGGTGACCCTGGGCAAGTCACTTAACCCCCATTGCCTAACCCATGCTACAATTCTGACTTGGAACCAATAGAAAATATAGATTCTAAGATGGAAGGAAAGGGTTTAAAAAATATGTGCTCCCTTTCTGCATCTGGCCATAATTTCTATTCTGAGTAGCATGGCTATATATACTTTATTATTATTTCAGGCTGAAGTTTAAAAGACCTAACTTCATTAACTATGCATAGGATGATTTATTTCTGATGCCTCTGATGTATTTGATTATAGAGGCTTCTTTGATTTTACTTTTTCATGTTTATAAAATCCAAAGCAAACTGGGTCTATGAGAATTACAATCTAATGGTCCAAAGGAATCTAATACATGCTAATAAGAATTTTCAACCCTAAAGCATCATTTTAGTGGTATATAAGCCTATTATTAACTCATGTCTTTGCTCACAATAAACATTATGTATAACAAGACATCCTTCAAATAACAATATGGTAGTTTAAATCTCCATGTAATGGGGATGTGACTAGAAAGAGCAAATATGAGCCAGTCTTCTATACTTTGAAAATTTGAGTACCATCTTTTAATTTGTGATTAGAATCCCTGATTTTAAAGTCTACTTGTAACTTTCCTTCCATACATAATTTTGAATATATACATACTGGGAAAAGATGGAACCTCATAACCTAAATTTCCCATCTGCCAATAGTGGGAGATTCTGAGGATCGGGCATTTCTATGAATTTTCTAAGAAACAAGGAATGAGTGTGATCTTCAATTTTGATATTCAGAAATAGAATAATTATATTATTATAATCTGACTGGGCTATTATTTTATTTAAAATGCTAAGATGTCTATTCAAATTTTGTCCAAAGAAAAATAAATTATATATCTTCAGGGAATTTGCAATATGAGATAGGTACTGATATGGACAGAGATAATAAAACCTTTGAAATCAACTTGTAAAAAGTGTGTGTATGTGAAGGGGAGGGATGCCTGGTGTATATGTAGACAATATCAGTTTGCTAAAATATTGCCAAACATGTGGAAGACAATAGTGAGCTCCTTTGGGAAGAATCATGACAGCTGGAGCAGATGTGAACAACACACTTTGGTCAACAATGTGAAGCCTTTTTCTATTCGCTATGTACCTGGAATCATGGGTTTAGAAGAGCCTGAATTAGTATTGGTAGGGGATTTAGAAGCATTCAGTGAAGGAGAAGGTGACTCACTAATGTTATATAGTAAGGAGAGTAGAGTCTTAAGGCCTTCTTGATTTGCTCCTTTATAAATCACTAAGAATCAGACCTGAGCTTTTACCTTTGGGTTCATTCTTTTCTGTTTTATGTGCAGAGAGATTTCTAATTTGCCTAGAAATTCTATTCACAAGGATTTGGATGTCGTAGAATATAAGGCAATGGTTGTAGCACATCAGTAGCAAATCTCTAAGGAGCAAGGTTCCAAGGCTATAGCCCAGTAGAAGGTGGGAGGGATGCCAATTTGGGGCTTGAAAAACAGTGTTCTTTAGAGAATGTGCTAAACTGGGAGCCTGATCCCTTCTCTCAAACCTATGTGCTCTTGGAAGGATTACATATTCAAAGCATTGGGTAAAATATTTGAATGTTTGCATTTGCTATATATATATATATATATATTTTTTAAACCCTTGTACTTAGGTGTATTGTCTCATAGGTGGAAGATTGGTAAGGGTGGGCAATGGGGGTCAAGTGACTTGCCCAGGGTAACACAGCTTGGAAGTAGCTGAGGCCGGGTTTGAACCCAGGACCTCCTGTCTCTAGGCCTGACTCTCACTCCACTGAGCTACCCAGCTGCCCCCGCTATATTTTTTTAAGTAAAAAAATTATTTTAAAGAACCTAGGCTGATATTAAATGGTTAAATGGAATGGGAATACAAGTTAATGGACTCCTAACAATGGAGGAAACACAGCTCAAGTTGATGGAAGAGAAAAAACACACAAAGTTCTTGGAGTATCTAAGAACCTCTTTGAGGAGAAGGGGATACAATAGGGCTGACTCTGAAAGATTGGAGTCAATGCCAGTATAACCAGTATGGCAAGAGTGGCAATGATGCTAGATTTGTAATCTGGAAGATATGGATTTAAATTATATTTCTAACACTGATTTGCTCTATAATTCAAGGCTGATCATTTGATCTCTCTAAGCCTCAATTTCCTGATTTCAAAACTAAATACAAATGCTATTGCCAAACTGAAATGAAGTAACCAATTCAAAATATTTTGCAAACATTAAAGTTTTTTACAAATGGCAGTTATTATTATTAGTCTAAAATCATATCACTTGAGTAGGAATTACAGATATTGGTCTTCTGCTATAGTTCATCTTCTCAACCTGTAGGCTACTCTCTATTTAATAACCATGTTATTTCTGCCAGATTTATTTGTAAGGCCACCATTTTCATTGTACCAATTCTTTTCTCAAAAAAAATATGATCTTTGCTGTCTCACCAGTCAAGTTCGAACTCCATAGGACAATTCATCCTCAGGAGCTACTCTTCCCCCAAACATAAATTCTTTTCCTGGCATGCTAATCTCTTCATATTGCTCTATACATTTCATGATAATTGTTATTTATATATACTTATTTCCTCTGTGTTTATTTCCATCTTGCAAGTCAGCTCAAGTGTAACTTCTTCTGAAAATCTCTCCCTAACTAGTCTATAGATTTCTCCAGTTTTGTGTAAGAGTTAAAAAGAGTGTGATCACCAAATTGTAATAATTGCAATTAAAATTTTAAGGCTTTTAGTAGATTTAGCAATTTAGTTTAATTAAAGTAGATATAGTAAAGAGAGGGAAATGTAGGAAGGAGGTAAAAGAATTGCCTAGCCTACCGTAAGTGTTGATCTGATGAAATTCAGGTCACCATCAACAAAGGTTCCCTCAGGTCCCAATCTCCAGACAGAAGTCCACAGGATTGTGAAACTTCAGCAAGAGTCCTCAGAGTAATTGTCTCCCTTCAGGCCAAGTCCCCAACATAGGAATCTGAATCTGAATCTAAGAGTCCCTTCAGCATGGACCACCAGCTCAAGAGGGAGTCCCTTCAGTCAGTGTGTCACCAACCCAAGTGAGAGTGTCTCCAGCCAGAGTGTTACCAACCCAAGAGGGTCACCAAATCAAAAAGAGACTGAGCAGTCCCTGGCTCCCGCTTATATGCAGTTGTCTCAACCCATCAGCTCTTTCCCATCCCATGTTACACCTCAGGAACCAAACATAATTCCTTAATTTTTATGGCACTGTCTAGGGGACAGTGCCTGTGGGATCAACTTCCTGTCTCTGAGGATGTGAACTCCCTTGCAAACAATGATAAAGGATCTTCGAGTTCCTAAGTTAAAAAAAAAGGAGGATAATTTCATTTTCACACTTGGATGTGCCTTGCCATCTATGCTTGATTTCATAATAATAACTTGTTGAATCATCATTTTTTATCTATCAACTAATTCATGACTGAGTTGTAAGCTCCACAAGGATAGGGATCATGTCTTATGATCCTTATTTCCTTCCTCCTACCTCCTCTTGTGTACTTAGAAATATTGAACTCTTGGACTTCATCTCCTAGAATTCTTTTTCTCTTCCCAAAATTCCTTTTCCTCTCTCCTCCACATTGCGTCCTCATGTATTGTATATAAGTTGGCTGTTATCCCACCTTTTCTCTCTCTTCTCTTGTGATCATGCCTGGTTTAGTTCTCTTTTTACTCTAGCTTTTTATTTTCCTTTACTTTAAGTTATTTTTAATAATTCTTATTAATATAATAGAGATATTGTATATTAATTTTTAAGCTTAAATTTATGTCAACCACTTTGGGAAATGAATTTTAAAAATTTCTATTCAGAGAGGCTCTCAGTAAACACAGTAAGTTTGCCCTTTTCTGGGGACCCACCCACCACAAGAGGGGAGAGACAAGAGATTCTCCTTGGCCTAGGCTTATGACTGCTGCTGTTGCTGCTGCTGTCCAAATGGTAGTGACCACTGCTGCTCAACCTCTGCTGTTCTTGCTGTCATGCAGTTGAGGCCACTCCTGCTCTTATCCTGGTCTCCCTCTTGCTGTGGTGTGCTAGAAGGTCTGAGAGTTGGTTGGAGTTCGGAAGTGCCTTCTTGGTCCTGTGTGGAGAGCGAAGTATAAATCCCTTCTCCCTCCCCCCACCCCCATGTGGCTTTCAAGCCAGCCCTAGCCCCTTTTCAGCAGGGGAACACAGCATAATGCATTCCAATCCATGCTATCCTTCCCACCCCCAACTCTGTCTAGCTTCCCAGCCTGGCTAACCTAAGAAGGCTTCCATGCTCCTAGCTGTGGGGGAGGGGATGAAGGTATCACACAGCCATTGTTTTTTCTCCTGTGTGTGGGAAGGAATGAAACTTTTCTCTCAAACATTCCTTGTGAGATTTTTACTCCTAGACAGTGCATACTAGGGTAGTGTCACCTACTGACAAAAAGCAGAGATTGCAAGCATGGCTTAGTTTCCTGCCTCTCTCAAACAGCTACCATTTCCAGAAAGCCTTACTAAACTCACAGATTATAGTTTTAGAATGTCTTTTCTTATTTCTGTTTATGAGGATTTTTGTGCTGATTGGATACATTGCAGTTGATAGCTTGACTAATCTTAAGATTCAGATGGAAGGTTCATCTTACACCCTCTTGTCATTTTGGCCTGAACAATCTCTGCAACACATCCCAGATGGGGTTTATTCACACTATGCCCAGTGCCTATATGGTGTTTTTTAGGTGAAAAAGGGAGGATTATGGGAGAAGGAAGGGAAAAAATGGTAGGGAAGGTAGCTAGGTCCCTAGCCCTGGTGGGAAAATTAACCTGAGACCTTTGGAGCAGGACAAAACTCAGGCTACACTTTAGGAATATTTTAGGTGGGTTTATTTTTTTAGGTTAGGAAAGAAAGGTCTGGGAAAGTTAGGAGGTAGATTTCTGACAGCTATAGCAGGACCAAGGCTCTCCAGGAGAAAAGACTCTCTCTTTCCTTCTCCAAAAAATGCACCAAAACTCGCACTCTCTCTTCTTTATATACTTTCTCAGATACCTTCCACAAAGGAAGTGGAATGTGTGTGAGGAAGTTATGGTAAAGAGTCCTGGGAGATGTAGTCTCCCCGGGTTTAAAGCATTTTAAAATGCACATTCCCCCTTGTGATCCTTTGGTAGACCAGTCTCCCCAGTGGATCATAACAAACATAAATAAATTTACAATTATAATAAAATAAAGGGTATATACATCAATACAAGGGGAAATGGCAATAATTTTTACAACAAAAGAAAATAAACAACTTGGATCTTTTAAAGGAAAATCAGGGGGCAGTCCTCTTTTGTTTTTTCACAACAAAATATATATACATATATAAAACAACTGCTTTTAAACAAAACAAATGAATTTGAACAAGATGAATAAATTTTTAACCAGACAAATGAATTTTAACCGCCTAAAGTTCAAATTTTGCACATCTGGTTTTTCTCTCAGGTTTTCCTGGACCAAGACTCTCTGGGTAAAAAGGTTCTCCCCTCCCTTCTCCAAAAAGGTGTCAAAATTCTCACTCTCTCTTCTTTATATACTTTCTCAGATACCTCCCACAAAGGAAGTACAATGTGTCTGAGGAAGTTACAGTAGAGAGTCCTGGGAGATGTAGTCTCCCTGGGTAAAGCATTTTAAAACTCACAATGGGGAACCCCAAAAGTATGACAAAAGGAATCTAAATGGATGATAATACTGGGGAGGGGAAGGAATCTTAAAGAGATCTGGAAGTTTATTGATGTTAACTTTTTATATTTTGTTTCTCTTCCATAATAGTGAAGAAGTTTTTATTGGAATTAGAGAAAAGGACTTTTGAATTCAGTGACTGTATCCTATCGTGCTTATTGTATTTGATGATTTTTTAATTAAAATTTTGTTTTTAAGTTCATATATTAATCTAATCAATACTATTCTGTTACACTGAATCATTTTAAACTACTGTGTTTTGGCTATTGGCTATATGTTCTGTTACATGATCTTTATTTGTACCTTTCCACTGAGTAATCCCGATATTTGTCAATATCCTCCTCAGGGAGGAATATATTAATATCCTATAATGGAAACACTATTCTTGTTTGAGAGTAATTTAAGATAAGAAACTTGATACCTCCCCAAATCCAGAAAGTGAACTATTTGGAGAAGGCACAATGACGAAGCCTGCAGAAACCATACACTGCACCAGAAGATCCAGAGTGAACTTTGGGATGTGGTGATTTGAACTATGTGGGGTTGAACATATTTGTTTTGAAAGTTCACTCTTATGCCAAAAGGGACTGACCCCTAATTGCATTTTTGTCAATGTACCTAACATTTCTTTTTTTTCTTTTTCTCTTTTATTTCCCTTTATCTCCAAATTATTGTAATTTCCCTTTAGAAACTGCAATATTGTATATATCTTTAGTTTAAAATCTTTAAAGTTCTAAGTTGATTATGTTTAAATGATCCCATGGGGAGAATGGTCTCCCAAAGGAGTACAGGGGGAAATGTATAATTAGAAATCTTGAACCCTTGGACTCCATCTCCGAGAATTCTTTTTCTTTTCCCAAAATTCATTTTCTTCCCTCCCCCATTGCGTTCTCACATCTTTTATATAAGTTGGCTATACTCCTACCTTTTCTCTCTATCTTCTGTCACAGCTGTGACTGGATTAACTCCCTTTTTTACTCTAGCTTTTTATTTTCCTTTACTTCAAGTTATTATTAATAAATCTTATAAAATATAATGCTTGGAGAAATTGTATATTAATTTTTAAGCTTACAATATCACAAAAGAGTTTAGGAAATGATTGGAATAGAATAAATATTTATTAAATACCATGAAGTGATTAGTCAATCATTCAACAAATATTAATTAAGCTACTGTATTAAAGAGTGGGAAACATGCTGGATTTTGAGGAAGAGGGCCTAAATTTTAATCTTGATTTTACTATTTATTGCCTTTTAAAATTAGACAAATAATTTCACTTCTCTGTACTTTACCTGGGATAAAGGAATAGATGAGTGTTGAGGTCTTAAACTGTTTTAAATCTATGATCATATGATAAATGAAACTTTGAATATTTATGTTTTGAATCGATGGTATATATAATAATGAGAACTCATATTTCAACATCACTCAAACGGCTTCTCTCACAACTCTGAGGTATACAGTGAAAATATTATTAATTCTTTTCCTAGGTTCTGTAGATGAATCTTAGAAATACTTGACTCTAAGTATTCTGACACAAAGTCCAAAACTCTTTTCATCATAAAAATAATGAAATAATTTTAGAAGATTCTTGGGTTTGATACGCAAGGAACATCTATGAGCTCCTTTAGAGGCCACAGAGAAGGCTATGTGGAAAAGGGAATGAATTTTAAGGAATCCCTTGAGGAGAGGGAGAAAGAATTATAATTACTTATAGTGAAAATTAGAAATAAGTAGGACGGGCAACTAGTGGCTCAGTGGATTGAGACCAGAAATAGGGATAGGAAATGCTGGGTTGAAATCTGGCTATAAATTCTTCTTAGCCTTGTAATCCTGGCCAAATCACTTGACCCCAGTTGCCTGGCCTTTTCCTTACTGCTTTTCTGCCTTACAGCCAATACTGTATATAGTATTGATTCCAAGATGGAAGGTGAGGATTTAAAAAAAGAGAAAAAGAGAAAAGAAATGATATCGTGTACTGTAGAATTTGGAATAAAGAACACACTATTTTAATTTGTGTTTTATCAAATTAATAAAAATATTTTAAAATTTGAGTTTGATTTATTCTCCTTCCTTCCATCACTGAGAAGCCAAGGAAAATAATATCAATTACACATATAAAATCATGTAAAACATATCTCCATAGTTGTCCTATCACAAAAAAATAAAAAATCAAGAAATGAAGAAAATTATATTTCAATTTGTAATAAAAATTCATCAGTTCTCTCTCTAGATGTACATGGCATTTTAAAAATCACATCTCCTGAAATTTACCATTCAGATATGCTAAATAGAAAATATGACTGAATTTCTCATCACATTTTTCTTATATTGGTATTGCTGTAAAGGAGCAGTATGACATACAGAGAAAAATATAACATAAAATAACTACCTCCCCCAATCTTTGGAAATACATACATACATATATGTATGTATGTATGTATGTATATGTACATATATACATACATATATTAAATTCCATAGTGTGGAGATTAAAATTAATATGCAAAATACTAAATATTATATTTATGGATATTTTATTAATAATAAACTAACAGAGACCTAACTAAAAGGTTATTAACCAGCCTGCTCCCAGGAACAAAAGAGGAAGAGGGAGGAGTTACAGCCAAATATAAAACAATAACATGACCACGTAAACATGGAGGTGCAGGAGAGATTAAAGGGAATTTTGGGAAAACTAAGGGATTTTGGGGGGATGAAGTCCAAGGTTCAAAATCTCTATTTATACATATCCCCCTGTGATCCTTTGGGAGACCAGTCTCCCCAATGGATCATAAAAAAAAAAACAAAAAAAAAAACAAAAAAACATTTTATCTCTCTCTCTCTCTCTCTCTCTCTCTCTCTCTCTCTCTCTCTCTCTCCCTAATTTGTGGATAAAAGGGAAAAAAGAATGAAATCAATGATTGCTACATTAACAAAAGACCAATTTGGGGGCAGTCCCCTTTGGCATAAAAGTATACATTCAAAACAAATGTTTTCAACTCCCCATAGTTCAATTTCACATCCTAAAGTAAACTATGTATCTTCTTGATGCAGTGTGTGGTTTTTGCAGGAATCTTCATGGTGCCTTCTCCAAACAGGTTTGTTGTCTGGATTCTGGGAGGTAGCAAATTTCTTATCCTAAAATTTCCTAAATTCAAATCAAAGTTCACAATAATAACAAAGGCCCCCACTGAGGAAAATAATAACAAACAGGGATCACTCAGGAATATATGAGGGAGTCACAAGATATATGAATCAATTGCAAAAGAAATAAAAAACATAAAAAAAATCCACATAAAAGATAAAAAAGTAACTTGTGGACGAAATAAAAAATGTCAGTCTTATGTCTAAAAAACCTAAGTAAAGGAAAAATAAAACTATAACAGGTCCTTGAATCAGCACCCAATTAAAGTGATTTAAGTAATTTTGCACTTACCCAGTCAGTAGCCAGGACTACAGAATGTTTGCCACACTTATAAAAGACAGAAAAAAAGGGACTAGATTATAGGAGCCAGAATGGGAGCCAGGATGAGTTGCTTGGATAGAATGTGGTTCAGAGGAATTCCCATGTCTTAACATATGTTAAGCACTGAACCTCGAACCCCAAACAAGTTCAAGTCCTCTTGTCTTGGATAAAAATTACATTAATCCCACTGGGATTGGTTGGTCTCTTTGACCTTGTGCTCAATTTACACTATGCAGGTTGTTTTTGTGTTACTTTAGCACTGTGCAGTGGCTCTTTTTATATTTTCTTCTTCTGGAATCAGGTATAATCATTAAGAAAATCCCCATAATATTTAAACAATCAATGGCATTCTACAGTTTAAAGCTATTTTGGGGGTATGCATTAATATTAGAACAAATGTATTTTAAACTTATATTACTGTAAAATTAAAAAAAGGTTAATATTTTTATATGTACTTCAAGGTACTCAAATACTATATTGTAAATACAAGGAAAAACAATAAGGAAAAATGTTTTAAAAAGAAAAAATATATAAGTTAAAATAAGTAACACACTGTGTCAGCCAAGGGGATGTAGAATACAAAAATTCCTCATCAAAAAATGAGATCCAAGGGGCAGCTGGGTAGCTCAGTGGAGTGAGAGTCAGGCCTAGAGACAGGAGGTCCTAGGTTCAAACCCAGCCTCAGCCACTTCCCAGCTGTGTGACCCTGGGCAAGTCACTTGACCCCCATTGCCCACCCTTACCACTCTTCCACCTATGAGACAATACACCGAAGTACAAAGGTTAAAAAAAAAATGAGATCCATTTCCTTTTTAAACTTGGCCATGATCCATTGTGTGAGTACAAATGATTTTTACAAAATAACATATATAAAAACAAAACAGTAGCAGAGTAGATTATGCGCATTCAAATAAAGTAACAAATTCCCAAAAATTCATAATAGCCTAGTTATTGACAATATCAAACAAACCCCTTATTATGTAGGATTTACATGAATTTATACATAGCCACTTGCTGTGTTGTTTAAAAAAACAATCTATGAACTGATGGATATTTGTCACAAGTTATACGGATGTAACAATTCTTTCAAATTTAGGAAAAACACAAACCTCTGAAAATCTTTTTGGTGTCTAGAACATCACAAAGAAATCTAGATTGTTATGGTGGAAATAAATTAAGCTAAATAGTTAAAATATCATGCATGCAGAAGCTCTTTTGGCTTCCTGCTTTATATATATATAAAGTTTTGGTAGGAACTTCTATTTGGTTCTCTACCTTTAATACAACATTCTTTATAATATGAAAACCTATCATCCATTCAGAACGTACTAGGTATCTAAAGTCATCTAAAAACCCCTTTATTAAATTTCAATTTAAATTCTTAAGCCATTATATTCTCCAAGATTGTATAAGTAACATGTAACCTCAATAGTTAAGATGGAAAATCCAGATACATAAGAGTTATGGGCTTTTTACAACTTAAAAAAAATTTTGTGTGATCTTCATGGACTTTTTACAATTATATGTTGTTTAGTAAAATCATAGGGCTATGGTACAGATAAAGAATCATATCACAGAATAGATATTGATTAGATTAATACAGATTAACTTACAAAAAATTTAAACCTTAAAGAAATCAGCAAATACAATAATATAAGGAAAAAACAATCAATCAATGAAGTCAAAACCCTTTTTATCAATTCAAATAGATTTGTTCACTATTAGGGAGAGGAGATAAAACTCATAAGTTAGCAAGCAATGAACCCCTATATATCTTTAAGATTCTTTCCTCTCTTCAGTATTTATCATCCATTTGCATTTCTGTGGGAAGCCAATAAGAGAATAGATAAAAATCTGAGACTCCTCTTTTGACATCTTTTCTGATCCACACTTTTCCTTATTGAAAAGCTTTAAGCTCTTAGCAAACCAATAGTCAAGAGGTTAACATTCTTTGCCTTTTGTCAGAAATGCAGCCACTTGGCACCCCAAGGCCTAAACCTTAGTTTAGCAGGGGCATTAGCCCAGAGAAAAGTATTCTCAGACTTAGCTTGCTGATAAATCATGCAGCTGAAGGTGCAGCCTGGTTTTTATCTTCACCTTGAAGCTTCTAAGCCTGTTGTATTGTCTATGTTAAAAATGCAGCTCTGCACAGCTGTGAAAAACTTTCCTTGTGCTTTTGGGTGAAAGGGAGTTTTTAATTTTCATATAAAATAAACTTGTGACTCAATGGCACTTCAGAGAAGCAGCTATGAGTTAACAGTCAAGATAGTCTCCCATGTCCATTTCTTATCAACTAAGATGTCCTTATCAGAGATGACAAATAGATAGGGACACATTTTGTTTCTCAGAGCTCTGAATTTTATCATAGTGAGGGAGCATAGTGTATTTGATCCTCATAATGGGTATGGGTAAGCCAAAAAACCAAAGAGGTGTGAGGAGATTAATTTCTCCCCTGAATCTTATGATTAGTGAATCTCTCAACTGCAAGGTATTCAATTGGCACAAAAATCCCCAGGAAAAGAATTAAGCAGATCCAAACTGCACTTTGTAACTTAACCAACTAAAACAGTTATTTCACAGTTTCAAGCAAGCTTTGAAACAGCATTATTCCTAAAGAGGCTGAATGAATGCAAACAAAATTTCTAGAGGGAGAACAATAGGGTATTTGCATATGAGAGAGTTGGCCAAAAGGTAGAGACAATATCCCAAAACCTTCTACTTTGAATCTACTGATTTAGTCAAGCTACTCTGAAAAGAAAAACTGCAGAAGTCCCCTGTGGTAGTGGGGGGGGGGCACATGGAGAGGTGGGAATTCCCCACCTGCAAGTCTCTCTCAGCCAGAAGTCAGAAGTACAGGATCAGTTTAAGACTTTGGCTTAAAAATGTTAGCTCAGGCTGGAAAACCCACGTGGGGTGGGAGAAGGGATTGGATAGAAAGATTTTTATACCTCACTGTCCTGAAAAAAACAACAAACAGCTTGGAATGGCAGGGTCTCCTGGCAGGTCTAGTCACTGCAAGTGGAGGTTTCAGGCTGGTTGGGGCAGTGAGGAATGCTGGCAGCAGCAGCGAAAACAGGTTGCTGGTGGCTGCAATGGCCGAGATGGGGTGAAAGCAGGAAACCCCAGCTTTCAGCTCTCGGGCAAACTTAATAACTATACTGAAAATCTATTTAAAAAATATTTGAGGAATCTATCCCTTTGTGTAGCCAAAAATGTGGATTTTAAAATTAATATGCAAAATAATAAATATTATATTTATAATATTTTATTAATAATAAACTAACAGAGACCTAACTAAAAGGTTACTAACTGGCCTGCTCCCAGGAAAAAAAGAGGAAGAGGGAGGAGTTACAGCCAAACATAAAACAATGACCACAAAGACATGGAGGCACAGTAGAGATTAAAGGAAATTTTGGGAAAACTTAAGGGACTTATGGGGGATGAAGTACAAGGTTCAAAATCTCCATTTATACAAAAGCAACTCTTAAAGTTATAATCAATAGTTTGCACAAATAGTGTTTCATTCTTGTTAATCTTGAAAAACACAGAACCACTAAATTAGTTAAAAAAGAAGTCTTTAATCAGGACAAGGGAGACAGAGTTCTTATGGTCATCAAAAAGAGTCATGGGCACACACAACCCCAAGACCACACTGAGCTAAGGTCTTGAGACTCTGGGAACAATGTCTCTGGGAAAATGCACCATGAATGGAAATCTTGATCATGGAAATTTCCAATAAACTGAAGAACTTTGGTGAATAAAGGAAAGGAAAGACAACTGATTGGCTTTCCTGGAGACAAGGGAAGGATAAATTCACAGGGGGCTGGGAAGGAGGCCTAGATACAATGGGAGAAATTTCTAAGACAAAAGGATACTTAGGATTAGATAATATCTACTACTCCTAAATTAACTGAGATAATTAAGTACTTGAAGGTTTATTGTTTTGTCTAAGACAAACCTAATAATCCTATCTGATGATTCAGAGGTGCCTGAGGGTTTCATAAAACAAAGTTGTCACTTTGTACAAATTATTGGGGCTTCAAGCTACCAATAATCTCTCACTTATTTCTATAACAGGAATTGTATCCTCTCCTTGTCTCATTAATCCTCTATTCATTCTTTTTGAGCTCTGCTCTTGCCTTTTGGAAAGACTCAGTATTACTGGAAACAGAAAGTTAGCGCATCATCTGGGACCCAGCTGTATCAAATTATAATCTTGGTATCTCTAAATTATTTTATTGGCAAGACAAGGAAAATAAAAAAAAACATTTATTGCATGGAAACAAACATTTATTATGTGCTTACTGTTTGCTAATCACCACTAATGTACTGAGGATACAAATAGAAACAAAAAGAAAAACACCTATCTGTAAGGAGATAATATGCTTATGGGAGGAGATAAGATTTAAAAGACTAAAATAGTGACAGATTGAAAGGGAGAAAGATAATTGAATGGGTGAGTAATAGTAAAGTCCTGAGAGGTAGAAATACAGCTGGGAGGAGGATGAAGCATGGTCAACTTCATCCTATTCACAGAAAAAATTCACCAATGAAAGGAGAGGGACAGCATCCAGTATGAACAGATGTTCCAGAGTGAAAAAGAACATGAATCACAGTGATGAAGTTTGGAGAGTCAGGAGCCCAGCAAGGAAGTGAATAAAGTATGCTTGCCCTAAGCCCTGCCCATAATGGTTGTCCTTAAAAGGAACCCTCCACTGGACTAAAGTCACGAGATGTGCTCAAGTAGGGTATCTCCCTTTGGGTGTTTAAAATATTAGTTTAGGACTAATAAAATTCAATTTGTTGTTATACTTAAATATGTCTCTTTGTTGCTTCTTCTAGCTGACCTTATTTTTCTCTCTGGGACCAAGCAGAACAAGTTTAATCCCTTTTCCACATGATAGCCCTTCAAATATTTGAAGACAGTTATTGTTTTCCCTATAGGTTTTTGCATCTTATGACTGAATATCTACAGTTCCTTCAACTGTTTCTTCCAATCTTTCTCTATATTTTTTCATTCCAGAGTGCTTTATTGAGGGCACTTATGAAATCTACTTTTTAGACATCTGTTCATAAAGATTTTAAGAATCTCATTGCCTGTAGGCAAAAAACAGGCTAATAGAGCCCTTGAGGTTCTTTACACTGCTCTGTTTCTATAAATGCAGTTTTTTTTATTTTAAATTTTTATTTATTTGCCATGGTTCCAAGATTCATGTTCTTTCCCTCCCCTTTTTCCCTCCCCCCTCCCAGAGGTGACAAGCAATTCCACTGGGCTAACATGTATTATTACTCAATACCTATTTCCATATTATTTGTTTTTTTTTTATTTTAAACATTTATTAATATTTATATTTTTAAAAAGTTAACATGGTTGCATGATTTATGCTCTTACTTTCCCCTTCACCCACTGAATTCCCCCCTCCCCTGGCTGATATGCATTTCCACTGGTTTTAACATGTGTCATTAATCAAGACCTATTTCCAAATTGTTGATAGTTGCTTTGGTGTGGTACTTTCGATCCCCAATCATGTCCTCATCAACCCATGTATTCAAGCCCTTGATTTTCTTCTGTGTTTCCTCTCCTGCTGTTGTTCCTCTTAATGTGGGTAGCGTTCTTTTCCATAAATCTCTCAGAATTGTCCTGGATCATTGTATTGCTGCTAGTACAGAAGTCCATTGCATTCTATTTTACCATAGTATATCAGTCTCTGTGTACAGTGTTCTTCTGGCTCTGCTCCTTTCACTCTGCATCAATTCCTGGAGGTCTTTCCAGTTCACATGAAATTCAGCCAGTTTATGATTCCTTTTAGCACAGTAGTATTCCATCACCAGCATATACCACAATTTGTTCAGCCATTCCCCATTTGAAGGGCATGCCCTCATTTTCCAGTTTTTTGCCACCACAAAAAACGCGGCTATAAATATTTTCGTGCAAGTCTGTTTATCTATGATCTCTTTGGGGTACAATCCCAACAATGGTATGGCTGGATCAAAGGGTAGGCATTCTTTTATAGCCCTTTGAGCACAGATCCAAATTGCCATCCAGAATGGTTGGATCAGTTCACAGTTCCACCAGGAATGCATTAATGTCCCAATTTTGCCACATCCCCTCCAACATTCATTACTCTCCCCTTCTTTCATTTTAGCCATTCTTCTAGGTGTGAGGTGATACCTCAGAGTTGTTTTGATTTGTATTTCTCTAATTATTAGAGATTTAGAACACTTTCTCATGTGCTTATTGATAGTTTAATTTCTTTATCTGAAAATTGCCTATTCATGTCTCTTGCCCATTTATCAATTGGGGAATGGCTTGATTTTTTTATACAATTGACTTAACTCCTTATATATTTGAGTAATTAGACCTTTGTCAGAGTTTTTTGTTATACAGATTTTTTTCTAGTTTGTTGTTTCCCTTCTGATCTTGGATACACTGTTTTGGTTTGTACAAAACCTTTTTAGTTTTATATAATCAAAATAATTTATTTTATATTTTGTTATTTTCTCTAACTCTTGCTTGGTTTTAAAATCTTTCCTTTCCCAGAGATCTGACAAGTATACTATTCTGTGTTCCCTTAACTTATTTATAGTTTCCCTCTTTATATTCAGGTCATTCACCCATTCTGAATTTATCTTGGTGTAGGGTGTGAGATGTTGATCTAAACCTAATCTCTCCCATATTGTTTTCCAAATTTCCCAACACTTTTTGTCAAATAGTGGATTTTGTCCCCAAAATTGAGCTCTTTGGGTTTATCATATATTGTCTTGCTGACATCACTTACCCCAAGTCTATTCCACTGATCCTCCCTTCTGTCTCTTAGCCAGTACCATACCATTTTGATGACCACTGCTTTAGAGTATAGTTTAATATCTGGTACTGCTAGGCTCCCTTCCTTCACATTTTTTTTCATTATTTCCCTTGATATTCTTGATCTTTTGTTATTCCAAATGAACTTTGTTATAGTTTTTCCTAATTCAGTGAAAAAGTTTTTTGGTAGTTTGATGGGTATGGTGCTAAATGGGTAAATTAATTTGGGTAGAATGGTCATTTTTATTATGTTAGCTCATCCTACCCATGAGCAATCAATATTTTTCCAATTGTTTAGATCTAGTTTTAATTGTTTGGAAAGTGTTTTGTAGTTGTTTTCATATAATTCCTTTGTTTGTTTTGGTAGATAGATTCCTAAGTATTTTATATTGTCTAGGGTGATGTTAAATGGTGTTTCTCTTTCTACCTCTTGCTGCTGTGATGTGCTGGAAATAATATAGAAATGCTGATGATTTATGTGCATTTATTTTGTATCCTGAAACTTTGCTAAAGTTGTTGATTATTTCTACAAGCTTCTTAGTTGATTCTCTAGGATTTTTTAAGTAGACCATCATATCATCTGCAAAGAGTGAAAGCTTAGTCTCCTCATTGCCTATTTTAATACCCTCAATTTCTTTTTCTTCTCTAATTGCTACTGCTCGTGTTTCTAGTACAATGTTAAATAATAGAGGAGATAATGGGCATCCTTGTTTCACTCCTGATCTTATTGGGAAGGCTTCTAATTTATTCCCATTGCATATGATGCTTGTTGATGGTTTTAGGAATATACTGTTTATTATTTTTAGGAAAGGTCCTTCTATTCCTATACTTTCCAGTGTTTTCAATAGGAATGGGTGCTGTATTTTGTCAGAGGTTTTTTCAGCATCTATTGAGATAATCATGTGATTTTTGTTTGTTAGACTGTTGATATGGTCAATTATGTGGATGGTTTTCCTTATGTTGAACCATCCTTGCATTCCTGGTATAAATCCCACCTGATCATGGTGGATGATCCTCTTGACACTTGCTGGAGTCTCTTTGCTAGTATTCTATTTAGGATTTTTGCATCTATGTTCATTAGGGAGATTGGTCTGTAGTTTTCTTTCTCTGTTTTTGATCTACCTGGCTTTGGAATCAGTACCATATTTGTGTCATAAATGGAATTTGGTAGGACTCCTTCTTTGCTTATTATATCAAATAATTTGGGTAGTATTGGGATTAGTTGTTCTTTGAATGTCTGATAGAATTCACTTGTGAATCCATCAGGCCCTGGAGATTTTTTCTGAGGGAGTTTTTGATGGCTTGTTCAATTTCTTTTTCTGATATGGGATTATTTAGGTATTCTATTTCTTCTGCTGTTAATCTAGGCAGTTTATATTTTTGTAAATATTCATCCATATCTCTTAGATTGCTATATTTATTGCCATATAATTGGGAGAAATAATTTTTAATGATTGCCTTAATTTCCCCTTCATTAGAGGTGAGGTCTCCCTTTTCATCTTTGATACTGTCAATTTGGTTTTCTTCTTTCCTTTTTTAAATTATATTTACCAGTACTTTGTCTATTTTATCTGTTTTTTCAAAATACCAGCTTCTAGTCTTATTTTATAAATGCAGTTTTCTACTTGTGTGATGTTCCAGGTAAAGTCTTTCTACTTTCTGATTCTGCAGTAAGTAATTAGCTTGATTTTTTGCAAAGAGTGCATCTTATCAAACATGTAAGAATGTGGTGAGCTTATTTCCAGCCCTCAGTAAACTGAGGAATGGTCTTTGTGGTGATAGTAGGCTTGTGAATGATTACAGTGGATATAGAAATGACACAGGGATTGATGAACCATAACTCAATTCTCATACAGGTCCATCTATTCCCCCTACAGGTACTTTTCTTTCCCCTAGCAACTTTTGAATGAGGACTATTGTTAGATCCCAGGTGGAAGAGGAGAAGCTGTTTTATTTTTCCCCACTAAAGCTCAACTTCCCTTGCTCCTCCTCCCTTCACCTCAAACCTTACAGAACTCCTCACCTCTCTTTCTTTTGTGTTTATTCTTTTCTGATCCTTTAGGGATGAATATTTGGCCAGAAATGGCCTAAGTGTCTGGTAAGACTGGTAAATTCATTTGAGCAATTAAAGGTCCTATCAACCTGAACCAGTAGCAGCAGCAGCAGCAGTCAGCTATATTGAGGAGGCAAGAAAATAGCCTAATGACTTGTTTGACACAGTCCAATAATAGACTGACATAACCTGAAACAATATGCACTGCGTAGAGCCAAAACAGCTGAGCAAGGGATCTGTTTGTCTATTGCTAATGCTATTCACTCATATTAAACATGATGGGGACATTCCAAAAGGAAAAAAAAAAGAATACACATGACTAGGTATGCTTTGCATGTGCCTTGGTATTTCAAATTTGAGGTTATTCTTGGAAAGGAGTTTGAGTAGGTAGGAAATGAAGTGAGATGGTGCTCTCTAATGGGAAGTACTTTTTAATAGCTTGTTTCACTGTTATTTCTTCTTAGTATATATCACTTTATAAAAGCCAATTGATGTCAGCTGGTTAATCAATATGAGAGGATGGCAATCAGCCAGTCCACAAGCCTTTTTAAGTATTTGCTATATTAGCAAAATTGTGATGAGTGCTGGGCATACAAAGAAAAGCACTTTTTGTGAGGGGCTCATATTTTAATGAGAGACACAACATGTAAATAATTGTGTGATAGTTTATTAAGTCAAAATGAGCTTTGAATATTCAGTTATTTAGATGAGATAAGCAGAAAGGGTTAACAAGATCTCTCTTAGGTTTTGGAAGAAAATTCATTTCATCTTCCCAATTAGCAACAGTCAGAACCTTTTAAGCCAATGGGATATTTGGCAGATAATACTGATTCAGTGCACAAAGAGCACTTAAGACAAGTTTTCTAGCAAGGACATGAAAACACATGGACTATTTCAATTACAAATATATTATTCTCAAAAATTGTTTCTATTGTTTTGGAAGGCAAACTAATGCACCAAAAACAGACACCCAGAAGCCAAATTATAGAAATCATTACCTTTATTACTGACCAGCAGGGCAGCCCCAGAGGGGAGTTGCATGGATGCAAGTGGTAGGTGCAGAATTTATGGAGGAAAAGTTTTCAATTAGCAATAATCGCTCCTCGGTTAGACCTCATTGGCTACTATACTGCCACTGCGCAAAGCTAGAATTTATGGAGGAACAGGAAAGCATGTCAAAGGATGGGGATTAGTAGTATTGAACAAAGCATACATGTGTGTCCATATTGGGATTCTGCAGAGCAAGCAAATAATAAATCACAGAGGTAGGGACTATTTATACTTTTAGCGATTTCTCAGGCTTCCAGTGTTTATCAGTGGGGTGTGTGTGTGTGTGTGTGTGTGTGTGTGTGTGTGTGTGGGTATGTGTGTAGGTATATGTCCTGCCATAAATTTAAACCCAGGGTGCACTGTGTCTGAGTCCCTGGGGTTAATTGAAGCTTTCAGAGGAGACTATCAGATACTGCTTGGAAATATGGTTTTTGTCTCCTTCTCTACAGTCTTCTTGGACATGTCTGGGATTGTGAGTTTTTGTCTACTTCACTATTAAGGATTCTGGCAAAGAATTTGGATTTGGATAATAAATAATGTCTACTTTCATTCACTTAGGCACATTTAAAGCTACTTAGAATGTGTATGTGTATGTGAGAGAGAGAAAAAAAAGAGATCAAACCATGTCATCACCATATATATATATATATATATATATATATATATGTTTTTCTCCCATTTATTTTTTTCCTCACCCTTCTTGATAGTTGGAGGCAAAAATTATATTATTTGTATTTATACCTGCATATTGAATATTCTTTTTTTTAACCCTGGCCTTCCATCTTAGAAGTCTTTTTATTGGTTCCAAAGCATAAAAGTGTTTAAGGGCTGGGCAATGGGGGTTGTGTCTTCCCCAAGGTCACACATCTAGGAAGTGTTTAAGGTCACATTTGAAATAGGAGTTCCCATATCTAGGCCTGACTATAAGTCCACTGAGATATCTAGCTGCCCCCTGAATTTTTTTAAAAGGGACATACTAGAACGATGAGTTATTTTTATTACTTTAATTCCTAGCAAAATTCTAGATTGTGTTTTCCCCCAGTTCTCTGGTATGCAAAATGTGATTATCTATTTCGGTGATTTTCTAGATTTTCTTCTAATCAATGTACATTTTGGTATCTGTCAAAAGATAAGGGATTTTAGTCCCTTTAATTTCATAATTCTAAACTGTTTTCCAAAATGCTTGTACTGATTTATAGCTCCACCAACAATGCACTAGCTTGCCAATCTTCGCATTACTCTGCCAACATTGATATTTCCATATTTTATTATCTTTCCCAGTTTGCTGTTTAAGAGGAAAAGCCTAAAGTTTGTTATAGTTTACAGATTTCTTGTCATTAGAATTTTGGAGAATTCTTTCTATTACTTGCAACTTTTTTTTTGAAAATTATCAGTTGATCATTTATTAGGAAATACTTTTGTATTTGTATAGATACATACAAGTATGTTACCATATGTATGAATGTATATGTAGATAGATTTAATTTATGCCATGTGGATATCTATATCATAGAAAACCAACATATATTAATCTAAACCTACACATTTATATAACATATCTATTTTATAAATATGAATTATCTCTGTTTTTAAATATATACATATGCAAGTAGATATAGATATAGATGAAGAGATCGGTTAGTTGTCTATAAATCTTGAATGCCAGACCTTTATCTGGGAAACTGATTTTAAAAACTGCTTTTGATTCAATTGCTTACTGTCTTGATCTAGATATATTGATTTGGTTTATCTAAAAGCTTCATTCTTTCACCGAATACATTTATCAATTTTATCTTTTAAAATTGCTTCTATGTCTGCTTTGGTTAAAACCATATCTCTTGCCTTTGGCAGTGAAAGATAATTGTACTTTTCTTTTGAGTTTTATGGTGTACTAATTGCTATTACTGTCACATATCCAGTTTGAATTTATTGTGGAATATGGAGTAAAATATGCCACAGGATGGTATTTTTGATGCTTAACTTTTAAATTATTATTTATTTATTTTTAGCATTCTTTTTAAAAATTGAATTCCAAATTATCTCCTTTACTCTAGCCCATCCCTTACCCATTGAGAAGGCAAATAATATATCAATTTTCATGTTAAGCCATGTAGACATTTCCATCTTAGCCTTATAGCAATAAAAATAAGAAAAATAAAGAGAATGAGATAACCTATTTGCACTTAGAGTTTATCAGTTCTTTCTCTGAGGTGGATAACATTTTTTTTTATCATGAGTCTTTTAGAATTGTCCTATATCGTATTGATAGATCTTCCAGGCTTTTCTAAAATTATCTTGTTCATCATTTCTTACAGCACAATAGTAATCCATCACAATCATATACCACATCATGTTTACCCATTTCCCAATTAAAAGGCACCTCCTTAATATCCTTGCCCTATATCCATAATGTCACATGATCACTATATTTGTCATTTTGCTTTGCTTATCTCTTAAATATCTTTTATCTTTGTATCTCCCTTTCTCTCTCAATAATCTTTCTCTGTCATCCCTGTCATGTTCATCTTTGTTTCTCTTATCTATTCCTCCATTGTTTCTATCATTTATTTCTCTCAAAATCCATTATCGATCTGCCTCTAGATAGATAGTTCTAGTCCTTTGCAGGGTCACTCATCTTCCCTTGGTGTCTACTTTTTACCCAACTCTCACCTGTGGCTCCAAGAAACTATAGCAGATATAGTGGCCACACCATCTCAGCAGGATGGTTAAACCATGTTGAGGTTAACTAATAAGTCTCAAGCCCTGTAGTGAGTTAGGGGTATATACTCAAAGTATATGAAAACTTCATTTTGCAAAATGAAGATGGGAACCAATTGTACTTGTGGCCATGAAAACAACTGCAGCAGGTATTTTAGAGTGAAAGAGGTTGGTCAGATATCAAAAATACAAAGGTCATCCATTGTGTGCCATTCGATTGCCAGTCATCCTGATTTTTGTCCTATCACTGGACTTCGATGACTTAGGAAGAGACAATGAGTCTAACCACTTTAGATTGTGCTTCACTTCAGTCCAGTTTACACTTATGTCAATATATCATTCATGATGCCATTGGTTTTCTTTGAAATGAACGATGACAGCATCTGTTTCTCCATATCTCACTACCTATTCTATCTAACATCTTTAATTGGCACTACAAAAAACTCTCAGTTTAGAAAGGGTAGTAGGACTTGAGGCTGTTTGTTATTTGTGACTTGAATGATTCTTTCAGTGATCAGTGATTTTCAGTAGCTTTTCATCAGAAAAGCAATATTAAAACATCATATTCTACTGGTGGTGCTTTATTTGCTGTATAAAATAGAGTTATTAATGTTATTATGGGTGAAAATCATGGAATGTTACAGTCTTGGAAGAATTCAAAGTTAAGTGACTATAAAAATGATTCTCAGAGGGATTAAGTTGGTTGCAGCACATTATCAACAATATCCTGTGCATGAGAAGAAGCATAAATGCTATTAGAAAGAATGTGTAGCTGAAAAAAAAAGGAATGCTGATCATCATAGAAGGAAGGAGTGACAAACAACCCAAATGTTACATTATACCCTGGAAATATTCAAAAGATAAGAGCTAACATTCAGATCTTTGGATGCCCCTGGGAGCATTTACTGAAGCAAAGAGAGTTCCAGAAGTTGGGAAGTCATTAATGAATTAATTGCAATGTGCGATGGTGTAGAGATCATTCAAAGTGATGGATTTGTAGATCTCTTTCAATATCTTAAGGTACTCCTATTTACATCTAAAAGCAGAGAAGAAAAAGAGTGGGGAAAGTCTGAGAAGATAGTTCTTGAAGAGTGAGGAAAATCAAGAACATAGTAAGAAGGGTTAGAGATAGAGAAGTGAAAGGATTGTTCACGACTTATTTAGAAAGGAGGGGGGAAATGTAGGCAATAATAATGAGATAATATTATTTAGAGAAAAAAGTGCTTGATGACTTCAATCTTCTCAATAAAGAAAATATTATGTCTCTAAAACTGATGATAGAGGAGTAGTGGTGACTTGAAAGAAAAAGGTGAAGAAGAGAAGGTGTTATGGGGACTAAGTGAGGCCATCAAGGTCATGTGAACATTAAGATTGCCAAGTCAAGTTGCCAAGCCAAGTTAGGAAGTTAGTAGAAGTTAAAACATTAATTTTTAGGGCCCTCTGGAGAGCCCAATAATCTGCAAATGGGAAAGGAATATGTAGGTCTTATGACTGAAGCTTATAGAAGATTTGCACCTATTTTACAATATGAAATCTTAGTTGTATGTGGCACAGAAAAACTAAGACTTATCTAGGGACAACCACTTCCTTTGAGCCTCAATTACGTCTTATCTTCCACAATAAGTCTTTCTCAACTCCTCTTTAATTCTAGTGCCTTTTTCTGTTATTTACTATTTAACCTATATATATATATATATATAAGTCTCATTAGATTGTGAGCTCCTTATGGTCACAGACTGGTTTTTGTCTCTCTTTGTTTCCCCAGTACCTGGCACATAGTAGGTACTTAATAAAATGCTTTTTGACTGATATGGCTCAAATACATCAGGATCTGAACTCAAGTTTTCCTGATACCAAAACCAACTCTGCCATATAGATGATTATTTCTCAAACAATTGTAATGCAGTCAAATGAATTTTATGTAAGCAATGAACTATGATTAAGACCATACTTTTACATGTTCCAAAAACTTCAAATGCCCTGCAATACACATTTGTCACTGTAGGGTATTTATAGAGGCAGAGCTTGTAGTAGAAGTTGAATTTCTATTAACCTTATGATCCCTGGAAATTATGTTTTTAAATAAACCCCACATATTCTTTGATCATCTTGTCAGTGTCTCTCATGACGTAAAGTACAAAATTTGAAATAAAAAATAAATCTAATCATTTGAGTATTCAGGTTATTCTGATCCTAATATATGCCAGTACACTGTGTCCTTCTAATGACAAGACAAATTTCTGTAGGATAAACCATATGAATCAAGACATCTGTAGTTAGTAGAGTCAGAATGAAGAGTCAGAATTAAGTTTAAACACTGAAGTCATAGAAACCTTTTTACTATCAAGTAGATTTACTAGTAGTAAGAAAACATTTTCAAATATCTGAGCTAAAAAAGCACTGAACAGATTCCAGACCTTCAATTGCTTTCAAGAGGATGGAGGAGTTCAGCAAGCAAGCCTCAAATTCCCTTTTTGGCACAGATGGGATTAAGGGATGCTCTAAATGTAAGCAGTTGCAATGGAATCTAACTACAACATGGCAACATAACATTTTGCTTCAGCTATAGATTTTCATTTGGAGAGCTAAAAATATATTGCTGGTGCTATTTGTTTTTCCTTATTTCCTTTTCCCCGATCACTTACTTTTTTATTATGAATAAAATGTAAATATGTTTTGAACAATGATACATGTATAACCCGGTGGAATTGCTTGTCAGCACTGGGAGCAGGGAGAGAAGAGGGGTGGGAAAAATCATGAATCATGTAACCATGGAAAAATATTCAAAATAAATAAATAAATTATCATTACTTGCTTTTTAGAACTTGTTTTCTTAAAGTTCATTAGAACTAGTATCATAGAAAAAGAGAAACAGTGTTATATTTGGTGTACTCAAGCACAAGGTTAAAGTAAATTTTTTAAATGATGGGTAAAGGTTACTAAAATTAAAAAAAAATTTCCAATTAAAGAATAATAATGCAAAAATTCATTTGAACTTTCCCTACTATAAAGTCTTGAAAATTTGATTAGCTACATGCAGTCATTAGTCTTGGGGGTTATATTATGAAAAAAATGATAATAGACTATACGTAAAATATAAAAAAAAGAATTGAAGTCAAACATCACATTAAAGGGGAAAGGAACACTTCCACGAACCTGAAATTAAAGGCCATAATCTCTTGTCAATTAAAATATCAGACTGAAATTGCCATGATAGTTGTTTATATTCTAATTAATACAACTTTCTGATTATTGTCATTTCATAAATAACATTTTAATTTTCCACATTCTTTATGTTGACAATCTTTTCCAAAAACATATAACACTTTTTTGTTATTATTTCCCTTTTTACCATATTGATATTTTCAAAGTAGCCTGGCAGGAATGGAACTACTGTTCCTTGGGAAATTATAGTTTACTCAACTATAAAGGCTATAAAAATAGCTACTCTCCATGGCATTTTTGTGCCTGAAGAAAGCAGTATAAGTATTTTACCAAATACACATTCATACAACTTGATAAGACTAAGCAGATGGGAAAATAAGATTCATGCTAATTTCACTAATATACATGATACTTAGAATAGAGGAATTTACAAGCAGTTCTATTGAAATATTTATTAAGTGCTACATAGAGGACCCTCTTCCAGGTACTAGGAAGGCAAAACTACAGCATATGTGTGTTCTACAGTTTCGGAACTATTGGTCTACTTAAGTTTCGTTTTTGTTTTTTAAATTAATGGATTTAGAGGCTATGCTCTATCAGACTAATCTTTGCCTATCCCATAGTAATCAGCCTAGTAATCAAAAGGAAGCAATGTCATGCTGCTATATATATGGTTAGGGTAGAATAGAGGGAGGTAGAGAATAAACATTAGTGCTAACTCTGTGCCAGGCTCTCAGCTAAATGCCTCCTTCCACACAAATATTATTTAATCTTCAAAACAACCCTGTGGGGTAACTAGTATCATTATCCAAATATTACAACTAAAGAAACTGAGGCAGAGGTAAAATGATATGCCCAAGTTCACACAAGTCCCTGAAGTGTAATATTAAAGCACTTTTTCACTTTTATTTTCTAGAAAGCCAGTATTTCTAAGATTGCCCTAGTAAGCTCTGTCTTCATGACAAGTTTGTATGGTTTGTAGAGACCTCATGTATTCTAAGGCAAGATTTAGTGATTTATGTAATTTCACACAGTGAATGATAGAACTATGATTTATACTGAGGTCCTCTCATTTCAATGTAGTCTTCTTTCATCTGAGCCATTATTTTTTGTTGTTGTTCGAAAAATTATATTTAATTAATTAATTTAGAATATTTTTCCATGGTTACATGATTCATGTTATTTCCCTCCCTTCCTTACACCCTCTTTATATAGCCAACAAGAAAGACCACTGGGTTTTACATGTTTCATTGATCAAGACCTATTTCCATATTATTTATAGTTGCACTAGCGTGATCGCTTAGAGTTTACATCCCTAATCATATCCCCATCAACCCATGTGATCAAGTAGTTGTTTCTTCTATGTTTCTACTCCCACAGTTCTTTCTTTGGATGTTGATAGCGCCTTTCTCATAAGTTCCTCAGAAATGTCCTGGATCCTGCTAGTAGAGAAGTCCATTACATTCGATTGTGCCACAGTGTATCCTTCTCTGTGTATAAGGTTCTCCTGGTTCTGCTCCTTTCACTCTGCATCAATTCCTGGAGATACTGCCAGTTTAAATGGAATTATTCCAGGTGAACCGTTATTTTTAGGTGCTAAAAACCTATGGTTTACATATAACCTCACACTCAATCATAATGCAAGTAGTTCTACCACTCATTTATTTATTTATTTGTTTGTTTGTTTATATATTTATTTGTTTGTTTGTTTGTTTGTTTGTTTGTTTAAAACCCTTACCTTCCATCTTGGAGTCAATACTGTGTATTGGCTCCAAGAGAGAAGAATGGTAAGGGTAGGCAATGAGGGTCAAGTGACTTGCCCAGGGTCACACAGCTGGGAAGTGTCTGAGGTCAGATTTGAACCTAGGACCTCCCATCTCTAGGCTTGGCTCTCAACCCACTGAGCAACCCAGCTGCCGGCAGTTCCATTACATAAAAAGAAAGTTCTCTACTATGGGAAATGCATGAAAACAGCTTTGCAAATTAGCCTTAAGTACTGGATCCCAATTAGAAAGCTGGTCTGGTAATATCATAGGTACAGTATAATTTCTCTATGGATGCTTTAACTTTAGACAATTCTATTCTTCCCCCAAATGAATCATCATTTGATTGCCTAATTTATTAAAAGAACTTAGAATAAGTTTACAGAATTGGCAAACTTTCTGTATCATACATCCTCAAAATGATTTTGTGAAAATAGCATTTAAGGTAAAAAATAAGCTTCTTTTAAAGTGATTTTTCCAAAGGTTACAGGTCTAGATGTTGCCACAAGTGTCCTATTTTCTCCCATTAAGGGTTTACTACAGAGATAAATATGAATCTCTCCTTACTATATAAGGTTATCAGATAAGATCTTTATTATTGGAATGTGGAATATTGTTGATAAAATAAAATTTTCCATTAGTCTAGGGAATGGCAATCTGTTATACTGAGAAGACTACTGATCTTGGGGTTAGAGGGAAATGTCTAAGAAGGATTGATGGACATTTGTCCTAATCCAAGCTTTGTTACAAATAGCTGCATATAATTAGGGAAGTGTTTGTTATGACAAAACTGTTTTTATCACTAGTTAGGCCTCGGTTTATTCATCTGTAAAATGAGATCAAACTAAATGACCTTTTGGTTCAAATATTCTGATGATAAATTGTCAATGAGATGGAGTATTGAATCTAACTGCATGTCCATGACAACCAAAGTTATCCCTAAATCTTCATCATTG
This sequence comes from Gracilinanus agilis, assembly GCF_016433145.1. Lineage (NCBI taxonomy): Eukaryota > Metazoa > Chordata > Mammalia > Didelphimorphia > Didelphidae > Gracilinanus > Gracilinanus agilis. Next base: position 89,495,131 of record NC_058135.1, read on the forward strand.
ATGTTCCAAGACAAACACACGCACAATTCCTGATTAAAAACACACACACGATGAAGCATCTAGTTTGCTCAGTGGATTGATAGTCAGGCCTAGAGATAGGAGGTCCTAGGTTCAAATCTGGCCTTGGACACTTCCTAGCTGTGTGACCCTGGGCAAGTCACTTAACCCCCATTGCCTAGCCCTTACCACTATTCTGCCTTGGAACCAATATACAGTATTGATTCTAAGACAGAAGCACCCCCCCCAAAAAAAAAGCCTAAGAAATGCCTATGGTCTCATTTGTAAAATTGTAAAATATCAGATTTACCTGGAGCCAAGTAATGGTATGAAGATAAAAGGTGATAAGAAGTAAAAAGTGCCTTAAAAATTGAACTGCTCTATAAAAGTATTGGCTATAAATACTTAAGAAATGCTCAGATGTGAGACCTTTAGGAGTCTTATTAAAATCCCTGCTCTCCAAACATCAGTATTTTAATACATTTCATGCTGGGATAAGACTACGGAGTAAGGCAACTCCATCAGTTGTGCTGTCACTTTTTTGTATATCATATGAGATATATTTGGTAAAGGCAGTCAAGAATTCTATGTCAAGATAACATCATTAGTGTCCCAACTGAAAACCTTAATTAATTTTGTTGATCTGCTTGAAATAAGGGGCCAATTATTTTTCCTAAATGCAACTTAATTTTGGAAGAGAAATGATTCTATTTATTTTCATGATCCAGGACAAAGGCCAGAAACTCCACTAACCTCTTTAAATTTGGGGGGGAAAGGGAGAGAATGAGCTGTTTTCCTCTCACTTAGAAATAAGAATCTTGAATAATTAATTCAAAAGCTCAATAGTGTTTCATTAAATCTCTGATTTAATCTATTCCTATAATTAGTCTAAGTGATTTTAATTATCTCCATCTAAAGTGTAATTTGCAAACAAGTTACTTCTGTAAATATGCACATGATAGATAAAATAGGTGTAACTTTCATATCCAAGTGAATTGAATATTAATATTTTTTTTGGATTTTTTTGACTCTCATTCTAAATATGTAGAAAGTACTATGGAAAAATAGTCATCAGGCTCTTCAGTCTGCTTTTGTGATACAGGGAAAATCCAATTTTTTAAAGGAACAAGCATAGCACAGATATAGGTTACATTCCTTAACAGGAGTAGAGGTGAAATTTTGTCTTTACAATGAAAGAAAAAATTATGGTTCATTCACAGATCTCAGAGAAATTACCTAGATAGGTTACTTTCTGTAGACAAAATCCCAACTAAATTAAACTAAACTCTGAGTGCTTTATGATGGAGAATTTTGACATTAAAAATAGCCTCAGCCACACCAGAAATATCCATGCTTACAAATTCAGCATAATCTTAAAATCTTACATTATGAGTGTTACAGACTTTCATCCAAAATGCCCAGAATCCTTACAACTACAGAACCGTGTTATTAATGACCAAGATTCTTCCTCACTCATATCTTAGTAATCATTTGGGAGCAGTTAAGGATACTTGCTTACTTTTGGAGGTTAGTAAAGTTTTATTTAGTTCATTAATAATTCAGCAAATAAATGAACTATCTTGATGGTTTTCAAATGGCTGTCCTTTGGGTTTAATAAGAAAATTATTCCATAAATGGATATTTGTATTTATAAATAAATATTTTTATATATTGCTTGAGTCTAATTTGAGAAATCATTTGGAAGTTCAGTCGAATTCCACATTTTCTATGCAGAGACGGCCTCAAGGTGCCTATAAGGGAAGAGAAAAGTACTCGGTATTCTGAATCTCTTTTTCAAGGGACTGAGATGTGTTGAAACTGCTCATTATCTTCTTTCTGAAAAGCTAATCTGGACAGATTTACCTTAAGAAACAAAGATTTTGAGTATAGGCCTGGTGAGGACCTGTATGCCTCTCATACAAAGAGAGGACTAATTATATTTGCAGATGTTATTCATCAGGGTGGCTTCAGGAGGATTGAAGAGTGGCTTTTTTAAGCTGTAGAGTTCTTGAGGACCATGTACTCAGTTGTAGGGAGTGGACTGTACAATCTTTTCCAGTGGAGGTAGAGGTAGTAACCCCATATATATGTGTGTGCATATATACTTACACACACACACATAGCTATGTAAATGATATATCTCTATACATACACACATACATATATAATGCACATATGTAGAAAAATATATATGTATATATATATATGTTTGTATATGTATGTATATAAACCAACTTTGTTAAGAATTGCTTCAATACTGTGTCTATTAAAGTTGGCCAGGCAAGTAGTTTCATTTGGCTTTTTCTGTAAGGGACAAACATTTCCAATTGTATAATCTTTGACTTAAAAAATTATCACAATATCACCATCAATTTCTCCCATATTCCCTTTCCCCCTACCCTATAATAAACAGATCTAAAGCCATAAATGGCTTCCGTACCTGACATCACATCTCCCCAGTGCTTTGCCAGTTACATACCTAGTACACAAGGACTCCTGGGCAGTTTTTTCCAGGTAACATCATATCAACTTATGTACTGGATGTTCCTGTTTCTCTTACCCACATTTTCCTAGTCACCAAGACTAAATTCTGTAGAGTCATGTTTGACTCTCCTCCTTGGCCACAGATTCTCCTACCTATCACCTCAAGGTAAAAAATATTTCGTCAACAAACCTAAGGGTACCAAAATCTATCCAGGATAGGGCTGACTTTATTCTGTGGATAAAACACATAAAAATGCATAAGAGATTCCAGCTGGCCCTGAGCCAGCAATATAATTAATTCTCATCCCTCTCCAGTGATTCCCACTTTCCTACAGGGTTTATACAATTCTCTAGACTCAAAATGCCACTCTATGAGTTGAATTCTTCTCAGAAAATGGTGGGGGGATTTAACTCCCCAGCCCTGAAATTTCAGTAAGTCCCATTTCAACTTCAGAGATCTACACAAGTGTGACCCTTGTGATGTACAAAATAATACTGCCATATTTCCTTAGGGTATCCTGTCAGTTGCCCAGTTTGGAATGTTGGAGTTTGCCATAAGCCAAAGTAGGCAGGTGCCATCTGGAAGTTGGAACCAGGTTATATAAGACCCTGCAGACCTGGGACTTGGGTCTTTCACTTCTCATCTTTCCAGCTGCCCCTTGATAACTGGAAGGTGGTTGGTGGATTATGGGAATTAGATTTTAGCTCAGGCAGGTTTAGAGCATAGCAAGCCAATTTGCAATAATACTCTGATACACCAATTATTTCACCAGCAGGAGATTAATTTATTATATTAGCAATTAGTCCACTTTTATTTCTGACCCAAGGCTGATTCTTGGGTCAGCCAGGATTCAAACAGGAAGTCACATCATCTTTCTGAATTAGATCTGAAGGCAAGATTAAACTAGAGTTTAGTTTTACCTTGTCCCACTCTCCTATCCCTCCTTCCTTAGTTAATTAAGTTAAATAAACCCTAGTTTGTTCAAACTTAGAGTGTCCTACCTTGTTTCAGTTTTAGTACTGGCTATAGTTTCAATACTCTGCAGTGAACATAGAGACTCCATTACTATAATACAGGAAAGACCAAGGACCCCTTCCTGCCAAGTCTCCTAACCACCAATAGGATTCATTTCCTGGTTTGAAGGAGAGCCTTTCTTAAAGGGGTATAGACCTCACTAAGGGAGAATTGTTTTATCCCTTAGCTGAGTCTGACAGGGTATTTGCCATCCTTAGTACATTACTCAAGTGTTTCTAGTTAACTACTGGCCCATATAGCTTCCTGACTATTATCAGCAGCACCTATTATTCATTCAAATCATTTCAGTAGCACCCTTATTTTATAACACCCTTCATGCTTGACCTCTTCTTAAGGGAAACAACATTATAATTGTGCAAGTAGCCTTCAGCATTGCCATTAAACCTACACTGTCTAGATGGAATTCTGGGAAGATGGTGGTTTAGAAGCAGCAAGTCTCCAGACCTCCATAAAGCCCTTCAACACTAATCAAGGACAAAGGGCTGTGAGGGAACAGAAAACCAAATCTGACAACAGAACAGAGCTGGGAGATCCTTCAGTTGAACTCAACTTAAAAGGTACATGGAAAAAGAAGAGAAAAAAAAGCCTGAATTCTGGGAACTGTATGGTGGGAGGGGAAAGGAAAGAGTGAGATCTCAGATTCTTTCCTCCATCTAATGTGCTGAGTCTCCAGTGGATCCTGGAATCTCTGGGCTGGGGCACTAGTCTGAGGGAGTGCCTTGCTATCAGAGCTGTGCCAAACTGAAGGCTCTGATCATGACAGCAGGGAGGCTGCAAGGGGAGAAACCCAGAGAGAGTGAATATGCATTGCTGGTGGAGTTGCAAACTGATCCAACCATTCTGGATGGCAATTTGAAACTATGTCTAAGGGGTGCTAAAAAACTGCCTGCCCTTTGATCCAGCCATAGCATTGTTGGGTTTGTACCCCAAAAAGATCATCGTATAAAAGACATGTACAAATTTTTTTTTAGCTGAGCTCTTTGTGGTGGCAAAAAAACGGAAAACAAGGTATACCCTTTAATTGAGGAATGGCTGAACGAATTGTGGTATATGCTGGTGATGGAATACTACTGGGCTCAAAGGAATAATAAACTAGAGGAATTCCATGTGAACTGGAAAGACCTCGAGGAATTGATGCAGGGTGAAAGGAGAAGATCCAGGAGAACATTATACAGAGAGACTGATACACTGTGGTATAACTGAATGTAATGTACTTCTGTACTAGGAGCAATACAATGACCCAGAACAATTCTGAGGGATTTATGGAAAAGAACACTACCCACATTCAAAGGAAGAACTACAGGAGTGGAAACACAGAAGAAAATGAAATGCTTGAACACATGAGTTGTTGCAGACATGATTGGAGATGTAGACTCTAAAGGACCACGCCAGTGCAATTATCAATAATATGGAAATAGGTCTTGATAGATGAGATGACACATGTTAAAACCAGTGGAAATGAATGTCAGCTATGATGGGGCATGAGGGGTGGGATGGTGGTTGAAGGGAGTGTAAGAACCATGGAAAATTTTTCTAAAAAATTAAAAATTCAAAGTCATTTAAAAAACCAACAAACTACACTGTCTAAATAATGCACAGTTGATATTCAGTAGTTACTATTTACCCATATTAAATTCTTCTTGATTATGGAAAATGTCTACATTTTTTGTGCCCCCATATTATAATAGTCTACCTATAGCCTTTCTTACTGTAGGAACCATATTTATGGTCCTATTCTTCAAAGAGGATAGATATTAACAAGAAATATCCTTTCTCTACCTACAAAGATATGTTCTGAGAGCAAACTTTCTAAGAATGCTCTCTTCTCATAAAGGGTAGAGGCAAGAATTCTCAACATTCATCAACAAGTTTGAGATTCAGGGATTCCTAAACATGTATCACATGATCTCCCTCTCTATATCTACAATGTTGTCAAGAGCATGTATGATTTTGCTCTTGCCCCACTAGGGTTGAGTGTAGGTTCTCAGCATCTAGGGACTGAGGATCCAGAAACATTTTATGTACAGAGACTGCTCTTAAGAGGCATTTTGGTATAAAGAAAGAGGGTTGGACATGGAGTCAGGAAGACCTTAGTTCAAAAACTGCCTCAGATATTTACTAGTTTGTTAACCTGCCTCAGATACTTACTAGTTTGTTAACGTTGGACAAATCATTTAACTTCTCTGACTCTCATTTTTCTCATCTATAGTCTAAGATTTGTCATAAAGATTAAATGAGATGTGTACAACTCTTTACACACCTAAAGGCCCTCTATACAGGTTAGCTAATGTTAATATCTCTGAGGGTAAAGATGATATGGTTAGCTTGATTCAGGGATTAGGGTGAGGGGGAGGTGAAACTATACCACAGTGTAGGTGCCCTATAAGGACCAAAGCTCTCACTCAGATGTCTGGTCAGGAAACGTGTTCAAAAGGAGTCTTTAATGGAAACTCCTTTTCGTAAGCCTAAGAAAAAGAAACAGTTCTATTCCCTAAGGATCAATTTAATTAACTAATTTATCTTCACTAGAATCTCCTTATATACTTCAGGAAACTAATTTGACTACCATTTCTTCCCAACAGTATGCTTTAGATCTTTTCATCTCTTTCTTATGATTACACAACAGTCATATAGTCTCTCTCTTCCAATACATGTTTTAAGACAAATCCTGGGCTAATCTGCCTATAATACCACTTGTGCAATAGATAAAAATCTTAATTTCTTTTGTTAATTTTCTAGATCTTCCAGAATCTGAATCCAACATATCTTTTCAACTCTTTGTTACCTATGCATTTTTATGAGCACATATACACACACATACACATACATACACTATATCAGTAAAGGGCAAACTACAGCCTGCGGTCCAGATGTGGTCCCCTGAAACGTTCTACCTGGCAGTGCGACATTATTCCTTATCCCACAAATACAATGAGTAGGAGACAATACAATGAAACTTCGAAAGAGTTGCCTTAGAAACAGACTGACAGATGAGCATTTCCTTTCCTTTCTCTTTAAAAAGTTTGCCCATCACTGTACTATATCATTTAATGAATGGCTCATTTAACTGCATGTTCCAAATCAGGCAATATGTGTCATCCTGTGATATTCTCAATATTCTTCAATTGTAAGGAAATACTACTTAATTCATGGTGCTGTTGTAAGGAAAGAACTTTTTAATTTTAAAATATTTTTGAATTTGAAATCTTATAATTATAAAAGAACACTAAACCAAGAACTCTAAGCCTTCTTGAAAAGACTTTTCTTACATTTAAAAGCCCCAATGCTGACAAACTAGAGGGAATTAACTAGGACTGCTATCTAAATTTTGGCATAATTTAGGCCTAATACAGTGGTTATTATAGAACAGCATTCGCTGCCTTAAAAATCAATTTTCACTATGCATAAATGGAAAGAAAAGAAGCAGATCAGATTCTGATCTAAATATTCCATCAATATAATAGTGAAGAACAAGCCTAGAGTTTAGTACAGTTTTATAGCAGTATGTAGCTAAGACTTCAACACTTCAATACATCAAATATCTGAAATTTCATGATTCCGTTTCATGTGGCTGCAGACTTGTGTCCATGCTCCTTTGTTTTGGTGGTGGCCCAAGCAATTAATCTGCGGCAATATAGTCAAAACAATTAGTATATTATTGACTGACCTTCTGGAGATGAACCTCATAGGATTTGATACTAAATTTCTTCTGTTAAAAAGAAAAGAGGATTATACTCCTGGAGATATATATCAACTGATCTTATCTTTCTTTGTATATCTCCTACTACTACTACTATTTCCCTATAGATCTTCCTTCTAGATATTAGAAGATGGCTGGTATGTAGATCTTAGGGATAGTATAGATGAAGGAGGGATCAGGGTCCAAGACCTAAACCAGCTGCAATTGGTGGAGGAGGAACACCCATTCATCTCACAATAGCTGTTGTTGTAATCTATCCCTCTTCTCCCTGACAGGCTTGGTTGGTTAAACCTGTCAGTGACTTCTTTCTAACAGTTGCCCAGGTTGGGACCTCTTGAGAGGTTAGGTAGATGGTTAACCTCTCTAGGCCCAACCTGAGGTTGGATTAATTGTTAATAGGCTATTGATTGGTTTTGGAAACGATTGAGGTCTGACTATGTATTAGTTCTCCTTCCCGCTGTGATAGAATAACCACTCAGGAAGGTACTTGTTAAATCACTGTATTAACTATTGATGGGGAAAGGATAATAAGGTAATAGGTTTGGGGACTGGGAACCCTATTGCTATGGTTTGACTACTAAGCTAATCTTTGATCAGGACTGTAGACTGCTAGGCTGGTCTTGAGTATGAATTCCTAGGGCAATACATCTCATTTTGGGGGCTTTAGATGCCTCACTGCTAAAATGAGATGTTTTGTGTATGTGACATTTTTTTATTTTCACAAAATTTTTTTATTCACAAAAATGTGAAATTTTAATATTTACTCACAATCTAAATACTACAAGTTTTCTAAATTTAGTTTCTCTGGTTCCTTGTTGGCAGATACATTTTCTGTGGCTGGGTGGCTAGATCTCTACTTGGTAGAACTCCACCTTGATGGGAGTTTTCAGATTTTCTGCACTATCATTATTGCTTTCTTAAAGGTAGGGCTAACCATTTGATACAATGCATTAGAGATACACGTGTGCATGCATGGAAGTTATATAGGTAGGCCAATGAAGTTGAACTGCAGTTAAAAGGGCTAGTGGAGAACAACATATTGATTTAGAAAACTACAATGAACATAATTTATGTTTTATTATATATTTATTAATTTTGTTAAACATTTACTAATTAAATTTTATCTGGCTTTAATACTGTGGAGTTTTGTGATCTTCATGAGGAAAGGAACCTTTGATTTTGATACCTCTAATTTAGACAAGTGGTTTACAGCTGGCAAACAATAGACATGAGGGAAAGGTGGAGCACCAGAGTTATTGTTTAGTCTCCTATTTCATATTCTTTCTATTTATTATCCTGGACCTTTTAATGACTTAACCTTCTGTGAGTCAGTAACACCTTTTTACTTAAATGACAACTCATCATGTTTTTCCTATGAAAGAATAGCCTTTCTTTTTAAGCCCTTACCTTCTGTCTTAGAACTGGTTGAATCACTAACATTATTGTATTTGAGAGGATGCATGGATAACCTATGTTACTGACTCACAGAAGGTTAAGTCATTAAAAGGTACAGGATAATAAATAGAAAGAATATGAAATAGGAGACTAAACCTAATGAGGGAAGAATTTGTCAAATGAAGACTGAAGAAATAATAGTTTGTTGGACTAATTTTGAAAAGTCTAAAGGCAAAAACAGGTAGCTAGCAGAAGACTTCAGAAATATGATTCTTAATTGGCTAAATGAATACTATAATTATACCTTTTACTCTTCAGAAAAATAAGAGGAAACATCTCATAAATTCATACTGCCTTTTTCTATTCTTTCTGGTTCGAGAGGGAAAAGGAGAAAGAGAAAAGGCAAATACTATAATTTTTTTCAGTTTGGAAAAATCTGGTTAGACTAATTTATCTGATCTAGAGAGTCAACTTGAGAAGTTTGCTGTAAGTTCTATTCTGATCGGACAACATACTATCCAAGGGAATGAATTATTGACTGGTATGATTTCTATAAGCCAGAAATATCCAATCTGATGAGTATTGTAGAACTCTGGTTAAAGGGATTGCTATTGACATTCAGAGGCAACATTTAAGTATACTCTAAGGAAGATTATAAGGTGAATGAGTTTGTAAGAACTGTGTTGGAGTACAGAAGAGGATTCATCCAGCTGCAGAGTGGCATTATTGGTAATATTGATCTTGACATGGATTATTGATATTGGTAGCTTATTGATCCTTATTAATTCAATCTTGTCACTAGCTTATCAAATCCAAATCTATTTTACCCTAAATTATAGATAGGCTTGAGTAGTTAAGGTCACCTGGTTGTAGATGTAGAATTTGCTGGACAGAGTGTAATCCAAGACTTATTTATTATTCACTATTAGGAGAAGCAGGAACAGGACAAAAGAGGTAGAGCTAAAATAGGAAAGCTCTTATTCTGATTGTAAGATTTCTAATTATAACCCCCTCCCCCCAATCTAATCTGCAAGGATTTGCTTCTTGTTCACCAAAGGTGAATGTCCTTATAACTATTCTAAACTCTCTACCTAAAACCTAATTCTGTCTATCTAACCTTATTCTAATATATAAAATTCAAATATTATTAACCTCCTTAAATTATATATCAAAAGTAACAAGTTGCCTTCTCTAACTGAACAATGAATGTGGCAGTTAGAGATCAATGGCTTCCTCTGACTCTTCCCAGCAGGGAGTCAGATCTCACACTGTTCAGTGAGAGCAAACAGCACCCTCTGCTTGGCAGTTGCTTCTCCCTTTCAGGAAAACATCTCTCACATCAAACCAAAATTCTTCCCATCTTCACGAATGTTCTTGTAAGGTTTCAAAGTTGTTTAACCAAAACTACTAGCTAATTGCATCTAGAGACAAGCCCCTAACCACTTTTCAAGACAGTGACTTTCAAGAGAGTGGCCCAGAATCCTCTGTCTTCCCAGCATCCCAATATTCCTTAAAGTGATCACTGTGATTTTTTTCCTGGCCATGCCTTACAGGGACAAGGAAAGAATCATTTCTCTGGTATTTATCTTTCTGCTTCTAATTATGCTATATAAGTAATTAAGAACTAATTAAACCTTACAGTGGCAAGGACTAAGAAGCAAACAATTAGCTTAAATGTGTTTTATATAGTGAAGATTTTCCTGAAAGGTCTAATGATAGGAAGGCTTGTAATCTATACTTGTGAGTTACCTTGAACATATGGATTCTATACAACTTCGTACTTCCCAGACAATTTCCTATAAGCCTAGCTCCACTTTTCTTCAAAGGTTTTGGTAGAAAGGAGAGTGCGACCTAAATTTATATTTAAATTGTGCTTTATTTTATAGTTTTTGAATTTGATTTAATATGCTATGATTATTATTATTGTTGTTTATCATGTTACTAAGTAAATTGTAGGATCAAGATTTAGAAGAATATTATTGTGAAGAACTGGCTTATTTCAATGTGAAGCTTTCTTCATGGATTGTCTAGACCAGTGATGGGCAAACTACGGCCTGCAGGCTAGATGCAGCCCCCTGAAATGTTCTATGTGGCTGCACAACATTATTCCTAATATGACAATACAATGAGTAGGATACAGTACAATGAAACTTCAAAAGAGTTGCCTCAGAAACATACTGACAGATGAGCATTTCCTTTCCTTCAGTCCCCTTTTTAAAAAAGTTTGTCCATCACTGGCCTAAATCCAAAAAAGCCTGGGATCATGTATTATATTATTGATGAAATCAGGTGGGTAAATAGGACATAAATGGTTGTATAAATATAAATATGTAAATTTGGGGTCAAGAGCTTGATGAGAGAATGTTTTTCTTTCAATAGTGTTACTCCTAGGACTTTGAGAGAATTTGAATATAACAATATAATTGTGGACCATCTCTGAGAACCTAACTAGCTAGTGTGAGAGCACGTTGGAGTATCTACAATGCCTTGTATGAGGAATATAAAATGTGTTTTATTGTAGGAGGAGCCATACCACCCACATACCTGTTGAAAGGTTTTAACTATTCAGTTTTATAATGAGAAAATTGAGGCACAGAAAGATTATGTGACTGGCTATCAGTCATAATAGTTTTATAGAGAGCATCTAGGATTATAAGCCACAGCTTTTTAGTTCAAATTTAGTTCTTTTTCCACTATGCTAAATTGCCTCTTCCTTACAACATTCTAAAAACTGAATTAGTTAGTTTAGTGAGAATAAAAACAAAATCAACTCAGCCAGTTACTGACAGATAACTGAAAGATCAATACCAAATTATATAGAGTAGAGATTGTGATTCAAAAATGGAAGAAAAATAGGAATAGAAAGATGTGAATAAAATCCTCAAAATGTTTCAGAATCAAAATGTCATAATCTTACATTAATATCTAAATAATGGCTCTTAGAATTCCATTTTGGTTAATGTAATGAATGCTTTTAAAAAGAGAGGGCTACATTATGCCTTAAAATATCATTTTTCTTACTCACAAAATAAGAACACTGTTTTTCTTATTTGTTACTATACTATGAGTTGGCCAAGTAAATGAAGGAAAATCAAATGCAGGAGAAAGGGCGTCCATGCATGAGATACTACTCTTCTATATTCCTTTGCACTTGGTGGCTTCAATTACAATGTAGATGAAAGATACACGGATTCTTATCTGATGATAACTCTTTTCAGCAAGAAGTAAGGAAAAGGCCTCTATATATTTGATATATGGAAATGAATATGAAGAACTATTTCCTGGAGCCTCTCCCTCATAGTAGTAAGATAGTGTACATTAATATTCTCAGTAACTTACTCCCTTCAACACACAATATAATGGAAAGAGGAATAGAATTAGAAATACCTTTTATTTCTATGACTTTCAGTAAATAATTTTCTTTCTATGGCCTTCAATTTTTTCACTTCTCTAATGAGTAGTAAAGGTCAGATTATGTCACAGATTCTTTCTAATTCACATAGTCAATCAACGTGCATTGATTTAACATTTACTTTATGGGAGGCCTTTTGTTCAGTCCTGAAGATAAAAATATAAAGAATGAAATAATCCTTGCCATCAAAGTTCTTACTTTGAAAAGGGGCGGGGGGAACAAAGAGGAATGAAGACAATAAGTACATATTTAAATAAAATAAAAATAAATATAAAGTGACTAAAATAGAAATTGAAACTAGTGAAATACCAGATAGTCTGGGAGAGAAAGTGGGCAATTTGCAGGGAATCAATATAGGCTTCACGTTGAAGGTAATACTTTAGATACATCTTAAAAGAAGAGAGGTTCACAAGTGAATTCTATCAGACATTCAAAGAGCAACTAATCCCAATACTATACAAATTATTTGATATAATAAGCAAAGAAAGAGTCCTACCAGATTCCTTTTATGACACAAATATGGTACTGATTCCAAAGCCAGGGAGATCAAAAACAGAGAAAGAAAACTACAGACCAATCTCCCTAATGAACACAGATGCAAAAATTTTAAATAGAATCTTAGCAAAGAAACTCCAGAAAGTGATCAAGAGGATCATACACAAAGATCAGGTGGGATTTATACCTGCAATGCAAGGTTGGTACAACATTAGGAAAACTATCCACATAATTGACCATATCAACAATCTAACAAAAAAAATCAAATGATTATCTCAATAGATGCTGAAAAAGCCTTTGACAAAATACAACATCCATTCCTGTTGAAAACTCTGGAAAGTATAGGAATAGAAGGACCTTTCCTAAAAATAATAAACAGTATATACCTAAAACCATCAACAAGCATCATATGCAATGGGAATAAATTAGAAGCCTTCCCAATAAGATCAGGAGTGAAACAAGGATGCCCATTATCTCCTCTATTATTTAACATTGTACTAGAAACACTAGCAGTAGCAATTAGAGAAGAAAAAGAAATTGAGGGTATCAAAATAGGCAATGAGGAGACTAAGCTTTCACTCTTTGCAGATGATATGATGGTCTACTTAAAAAATCCTAGAGAATCAACTAAGAAGCTTGTAGAAATAATCAACAACTTTAGCAAAGTTTCAGGATACAAAATAAATGCACATAAATCATCAGCATTTCTATATTATTTCCAGCACATCACAGCAGCAAGAGGTAGAAAGAGAAACACCATTTAACATCACCCTAGACAATATAAAATACTTAGGAATCTATCTACCAAAACAAACAAAGGAATTATATGAAAACAACTACAAAACACTTTCCAAACAATTAAAACTAGATCTAAACAATTGGAAAAATATTGATTGCTCATGGGTAGGATGAGCTAACATAATAAAAATGACCATTCTACGTATTAATTTATCTATTTAGCACCATACCTATCAAACTACCAAAAATTTTTTTCACTGAATTAAGAAAAACTATAACAAAGTTCATTTGGAATAACAAAAGATCAAGAATATCAAGGGAAATAATGAAAAAAAAATGTGAAGGAAAGGAGACTAGCAGTACCAGATATTAAACTGTACATCAAAACGGTATGGTCCTGGCTAAGAGACAGAAGGGAGGATCAATGGAATAGACTTGGGGTAAGTGACATCAGCAAGACAGTGTATGATAAACACAAAGAGCCCAACTTTTGGGACAAAATCCACTATTTGACAAAAACTGCTGGGAAATTTGGAAAACAATATTGAGAGAGAATAGGTTTAGATCAACATCTCACACCCTACACCAAGATAAATTCAGAATGGGTGAATGACCTGAATATAAAGAGGGAAACTATAAATAAGTTAAGTGAACATAGAATAATTTACTTGTCAGATCTCTGGGAAAGGAAAGATTTTAAAACCAAGCAAGAGTTAGAGAAAATTACAAAATGTAAAATAAATTATTCTGATTCTATCAAACTAAAAAGCTTTTGTACAAACAAAAACAATGTAGCCAAAATCAGAAGGGAAACAAAAAATTGGGAAAAAATCTTTATAACAAAAAACTCTGACAGGGGTCTAATTACTCAAAAATACAAGGAGTTAAACCAATTGTATAAAAAATCAAGTCATTACCCAATTGATCAATGGGAAAGAGACACGAATAGGCAATTTTCAGATAAAGAAATCAAAACTATCAATAAGCACATGAGAAAGTGTTCTAAATCTCTAATAATTAGAGAAATGCAAATCAAAACAACTCTGAGGTATCACCTCACACCTAGCAGATTGGCTGAAATGAAAGAAGGGGAGAGTAATGAATGTTGGAGGGGATATGGCAAAACTGGGACATTAATGCATTGCTGGTCAAGTTGTGAACTAATCCAACCATTCTGGCTGGCAATTCGGATCTATGCTCAAAGGGCTATAAAAGAATGCCTGCCCTTTGATCCAGCCATACCATTGTTGGATTTCTACCCCAAAGAGATCATAGATAAACAGACTTGTATGAAAATATTTATAGCTGTGCTTTTTGTGGTGACAAAAATCTGGAAAATAAGGGTATGCCCTTCAATTGGGGAATGGCTGAACAAATTGTGGTATATGCTGGTTATGGAATACTATTTTGCTCAAAGGAATAATAAAATGGAGGAATTCCATGTAACCTGGAAAGACCTCCAGGAATTGATGCAGAGCAAAAGAGCAGAGCCAGAAGAACATCGTAAAGAGAACGTTACACTGTCGTAAAATCGAATGTAATGGACTTCTGTACTAGCAGCAATGCAATGACTCAGGACAATTCTGAGGGATTTATGGAAAAGAACGATACCCACATTCAGAGGAAGAACTACAGGAGTGGAAACACAGAAGAAAAACAACTGCTTGAACACATGGGTTGAGGAGGACATGATTGGGGATGTAGACTTGAAACTACCACACCAATGCAACCATCAACAATTTGGAAATAGGTCTTGATCAATGACACATGTTAAAACCAGTGGAAATACACATCAGTCATTGGGTGGGGGTTGGGAGGTGAAGGGGAAAGTAAGAGCATGAATTATGTAACCATATTAACTTTTCTAAAAAATAAATACTAAAATTGTGTGAAAAAAAAAAGAAGACAGGGATTCTTTGAAAGGTAGGTAAGGAAGGACTGAATTCCAAGAAGAAAGGTCTTCTAGTCCAAATGCTTAGAGAAGACAGGGAGTATTTGTGGCAGAAACAGGAAGTTTTAATCTGTCTGATTAGATAGTAGAATACAAAAAGGTAATATTGCCCAATGAATCTGGGGAAAAAACAGTCCAAGACATATTGGGAACAACTTTAAAAGCTTAACAAAGGAGTTTATTTAGGCAATGGGAAATCATTGAAGTTAATTTTTATTAATAAATAAGCATCTTTCAATATCTAATCTCTAAACACTAGAAAAATACTGATTAAATGATCTGCAAATACAAAAACATAGGTGCTCTTTTTGTGGTGATAAATAACTGACAATTATAGAGGAAGTGTTCATCAATTGGTTGAACAAGTTGTGGTTTATGGCAATGATAGAATAATAATGTGTTATAAGAAATGATGAGCAAGATGGTTTCAGGAAAGCCTGGGAAGACTTTTATGAACTGATATAAAGTGAAGTGAGCAGAACTGGGAGGTCATTGTATATAGTAAGAGTAATATTGTAATGATGGTCAATTGTGAAATTGTGAAATTGACTTAGCTGCTCTGATAAAGACAATAATCCAAAACAATTACAAATAAATAAACTTATACATAAAAAAGAGAGTGTCTTCCTTGTTTTCCCTTTAGAGAAAACACTTGAGAATTATTTAACATTTTTTATTCTAAATCACTCTGAGAAAACTCATTTTAAACAGTATGTTAAATTCAAAAAGTAACCAAGAGAACTTAACTTTAGACATTAGATTCTTGTGGTTCTGTGAACTTTCACAAGGAAATGTTATCATCTGAGAATGAATAGACATGAGAGATCATTTGGTCCTGTGGCTTGTTCTTTGGAGTACTAGAAATAAGAATTATGTCTACCTAAGTAAATTCAAATCACTGTAGAGTTGACCAGCATTCTCTCTCCTAAGAAATGGCATTCAGCTAAATTTCAGTAAATCAGTCAATAATCCTTTATCAAGCACCTTCTACATGTCAGTCAATGTACTAAATGCTAGGGATAGAAAAGGAAGAAAAATATTGTCTTTGCCTACAAAGAGTTTACAGTCTAATGTATTTTTAAAAATATGATTTTATTTTTTTATCATTTTATAATACCCAAATTGCAATCCCTTTAATTTGTTAAATAAAATCATTGATGTTCCAAGACAAACACATGCACAATTCCTGATTAAAAACACACACACAATGGAGCATCTAGTTTGCTCAGTGGATTGATAGTCAGGCCTAGAGATAGGAGGTCCTAGGTTCAAATCTGGCCTCAGACACTTCCAGCTGTGTGACCCTGGGCAAGTCACTTAACCCCATTGCCTACCCTTACCACTCTTCTGCCTTGGAGCCAATACACAGTATTGACTCCAAGATGGAAGGTAAGGGTTTTAAAAAAAAGATATAGCTCATCTAAAAAGTTACATTTCATTTTTCTAAATTACATGTTAACAAAATTAACTCATTAAAATTTTTTTGAGTTCCATATTCTTCCTCTCCCTCCCCTATACTACTTCCTTCTTAAGAAGTGTAAGATTGATTCAGATTGGCAATGGTTGGTAATGGAGTCAGAGCAAAGGATCAACCTGGCTATCCTAGCAGGGGGGAGAGGTGTCAGTGAATAGAATTCTTTCTCCTCCCCCTCTTCAGGCTGTTACAGCAGCAGGAGTAACAGTTTTTAACAGAATCCCTTTTAGAACAAGAAATAGAGACTGCTTAGGCTTGGCTAATTCAGGGCTAAATTGGTACACAGATAGGAAATAATCCCACTGAGATTAGCAACTTTCACTGTTAGAAGATTATTCCCCAAAACCTAAAATAGATAAAAGTTCAGGATGTCTTATAATATAGCAGACTTGCTCTCTGGATAACAGCTGTTCCAGTGCTTGCCTGGATGAAGATTTTACCTAGGTAATGTAAGATATTGGTTGGTAAAGCCCAAACTGTAACTTCACACAGGCTCTCAGACTTAAAGAGGAAAGGGATTTATTAATTTCAGGAAAACAGGGGAAGGAGGGAAGTTTTAGGATTGAGAATAAGGAAAGCTACCTAATTTATCTTCAAGAAATAACCACTAACTCCCTCAAAAACTAACTTTCCTCTTAATCTAATGTTATCAAGTTTAAGATGGTGAAGGTAACCTTGATCGTAAATCTATATAAATGATGAATTAAATGAGATATTGCAAGTGAGGTATTTTCCAGTGCACAAAACCTGGTTTAGTCTGTATAAGGTAAACAGCAAAGTAACACTCTGCTCCATGACGTCAGAGATAAGCTAACAAAAATAGTAATCCTACCCTCTAGTTCTACTATATCAGGACAGGTTACTAGATAATTTCTGGGTTCTTTTTTTTATGTTCATGATGTTGAGGTAGTCCATTAAGTCTAATTATCTTTCCTCAATCTATTTTCCAGTCAGTTGTTTTTCCAATGAGATATTTCACATTGTCTTCTTTTTTCATATATTTAATTTTATATTATTTATTCTTGGTGTCTTATGGAGAGAGTAGTTTCACTTTCCCAATTCTAATTTTTAAGAAGTCATTAAGCCTTTGTACCTCATTATCTATTCAGCCAATTCTAAATTTTAAAAATCATAGTGGCACTAGATAAGTTAGTACATTGAACACTGGGCTTGGTTTCAGGAAGATATGAGTTCAAACTCAGTCTAAGAACTGCATCCTAGTTTTCCCAGCATTTTTTGTTAAATTTTGGGTTCTTACCTGAAAGCTGGGATCTTTGAGTTTATCAAATGCCAATTACTATGATCATTTACTACTGTATACTTAATCTATTCCACTGATCTTTAGGTCTTTTTCTTAGCCAGTTCTAGGCTGCTTTGTTGATTATCATTTTGTAATATAATTTGAGATCTGTTATGACTAAGTTCCCTTCCTTCATATTTTTTTGCATTAATTCCTTTTACATTAATGACTTTTTGTTATTCCAAATGAATTTTAATGCTTTTTTTTCTAGCTATATAAAATAATTCCTTTTGTAGTTTTATTGGTATGGCACTGTATTAATAAAATAGAATTGTTATTTTATTATATTTACTCATTACCAATGAATAATTAATTTTTCTCCAATAATTTAATTTGACTATTAAAAGGTTTTGAAATTTTTTTGTCTTTGTAGACTGACTCCCAATCATTTTATATTGTCTACCATTATTTTCAATGTGTTTTATCTATCATGCTGAATTTTGTTGGTATTATAATGAACTGATGGTGATTTATGTGGGTTCATTTTATAAACTGCTACTTTGCTGATGTTGATAATTTTTTCTAATATTTTTCACTTGATTCTCTAGGGTTTCTTACATGTACCATTATCATTTGAAAAGAATAACAGTTTTATTTCCTCAATATTTTTATTACTTTAATTTCTTTTTTTCCTTGTTGCATTTATCAAAATATTCAGTAAGAGTCTTCAGAAAGGATAAGCTTGTTTTACTTTTGATTTTATTGAGAAGAGTTCATGCTTATCCCTGTTACAGGCTTTTCTTTATTGATTTATGTGCTTCTAAGTGTTTTTAATAGTAATGAATGATGCATTTTGTCAAAGATATTTTTTCTGTATTCATTCAAATAACCATGATTTTTCTGATTTTTCGTACTGATATTATCAATTTTGCTGATCATTTTCCTAACATTGAACCAGCCTTACATTCCTTGTCTAAATGTCACCTGATCATAATGTATGATCTTTGTAATAGATTACTATAATTTTGATGCTAGCATTTTATTTTAAAATATTTTTGCATCAATATTCATTAAAAGAATTGGTCTATAGATTTTTTACTCCGTTTCTGGTTTCTCTAGGTTTGGTATTAAAACCATATTTGTGCCATAGAAGGAATTTTATAGGCCTCTACCTATATGCAAATAATTCATATCGTATTGGGAATAATTATTGCTTAAATTTTGGTTGAATTCACTTCTAAATGCAGCTAGTTTTAGGGATTTTTTCTTAGATAACTCATTCATCTATCCTTACATGATAAAGGACTCAGATTATTTTAGCTATGTAGCAACCATATAAGTATTATATGTTGATGGTAAAACAAGTTTGCTGGCCACATCATGCATGTTGTAATCTGGAGATTGTTTTTCATCCACTTTGTTATTCCATGTGTGCAGCTAGGATGATCTTTTTTGAGTAAGTATTGATATCACTGAAATGATTCTTTCATGTCCTGATGTGGAATCAAAAAAAATATTATTCAAGGTCTGGTATATCTGAAGTATCTCACTCTGGAATGAGAATTCCTTTTTATTGGAATTATATATATCAAGCATCCTTCTGAACAATGCACTTCAAACACTTTGATTATATATTTATTTATATAAGAATAAATATTAATATAAATGCTATTAGTACAAATTCTCCTAATTGTAACTACAATATTATAAAGGAAAGTATTTCACATAATATATGACCAATCATGACTCTGGATCACCAAGTCATTTAATTTTTTAAATTTCTATTTTGTTAGCATAAACATAGTACATTAAAGTTTGCAACAAAATATTATTCATAATATTTCAAATATTTGATAGCCTTATGATAACCTTAGGAGAAAGGACTATTTTTATTCTCATTTTACATATGGAAAAATTGAAGTAAACATGTTAAATGACTAAAATCCAGGAAGTCTCTGAGGCCAGATTTAAATTCATGTCTTCTTGATGTCAAGTTTAATAATCTCTCCATTATACCCCCTGGCTGACTTCATCAGACCTCCCACCTGTTTTCAGAGAGATGATATATTATAGGTAAAGAATGGTATATTTTCCTGCATAGCTCATGTGTGAGTTTGTTTTTGCTTGACTATATTTATTTGTTACTAGAGGGTTTTTGGGGGGCTGTGGAGAAAATTATAACAACAAGTAAAGAGGAGAAATGATAGTGATAGTACAATAAGAAATTAAGAGAGAAAATTGCCAATGAAATATTTTTAAATACACAGGAGAGAGCAGAAGAATATTCAGAAGTAGGCACAAAGAATGCATTGCTAGAGTTATCATGTTAAATTTAATATATATTAAAAATAATATGGTTGAGATGTGGTTTTATTTATACTAACCTTTTAAAATTCTTTATGGTATATGGGAATATTTATGTTTGTATTTATAAAGTTTAGGACAAAAACAAAATATTTTTAAATATTTTATGTTAGATTTAATGTTCCTTTTGGTCAATTTCAATGCTTTAGAAATAATAGTTAGTTTACATAGGGCAAGTTGAAGGTCACAGGGTTCTCAATTTTAAATTTTCTTCCACTTTGACAAGAATTTTAAACTTTGCTTTAACAAGATGATTTCAGACTATAGAAAGCTCATTAAAACATAATATCTTTGTCTTTTACCAGTTAGATTTTTTTACCAGAACATTGATTATAGCTAACATAAATTCTGTTTATTATGATCTTTTCTTGTGTGAGCATGATTGACACTGCAAAAAAAAAATGAGAAGGGAACAAACATTTATATAGTGCCTACTATGTGCAAATTTCTATGCTAAGTATTTTACAACTACCTCGTTTGATTTTCAAAATAACTCTGAGAGGTAGGTGTCATTATTATCCTCTTTTTACAGCTGTAGAAATTGAAGCAAACAATGTTTGAGGGATTTGCCCAGGATATCTCAGCTAGAAAGTTTATGGCACAGGACTTAATCTCTAGACAACCTCATTATAGGTTCAGTGCTTTATCTGTTGTATTGCCTAGTTGCCTGTAATGTTGTGTGAAGATGCAAAGCATGGAATCCCTGCAAAGGTACAGGGATAGCCTCACCCAGAATTCCAGGGGACCCCCCTGGAGAACTTTGGGTGAGGGGCAGTTGAGAAGGGTTGGAGACAGTTAATTTGTGGGAGTGGATGTGAGCAGACACTCTGCTTGCTACTCCTGACTTGTCGTTTCTCCTGAGGTGGCCATTGTAACATAAGCTAGTGGTTTCTACTCATAGGGTTAGCCTGTTTGTTATTACTATTCTTCATTAATATAATTATATAATTACTTAGTGATTAGAGAGTAAGATACTTATCAATAGCAAGAGAGCCAGTTTCAGTTAAGTGCTTTATCCCCTCTTGAGAAGAGGGGGAAGGGCAGCATCTACTTAGCAGTTCAGGGTTTCCTCTCATTATCCTAAAACCCTCATTTACCCTTTTTAGTTTTCCTTGTTATTACTTAATATAATCTTTATCTTCAAATCTGTGCCCGATAATTATTTGGGAAAGATACTTACAACTCAGTCTGAACATCTAGTTTGAATCCTGTTGGCTGCCAGTTTAAGAAGATCTTCTCTGTCCTCAACAGTTAGATAGCTAGCTGCTATATCTCCTCTAACTGACCTGAGAGGAATATAAATTAAAAAGGAACATTATTGGGGTTTCAGCCATAACTGAAACTTACCAGAGGAATCTTATTCCTGTCTTCATTACCAACTGAAGCAGAAGCAGTTAGAGGGGGAGGGGTTTGAGAATCAGGAGTGTTTTACCCCCTCCTTTTCTCACTGAAGCCTGTCAATCTCTGGCTCTTGACTTAAAGCTATATTTGGCCCTGACACATTTATCTGCTTCTCCAAACTATCTGTTATTATCATCATAACAGTAAGTACTTAGATGACGACCACTATTCTCTTGAAATAATGTTCCTGCTAACCTTTAGAATCAAGAGTAGACTAGCCTCAGTAATTTCTTTATTCCATGCTTTAAGAAATACCCTTAAGTCATCTTTGTATTTAGCTGACATTATTTTCTAGTTTACATTACATGGAGAATGTTAATGTGGATATGGTTCAGTTTCTTCAGATGTGTATAAACTTACTGTCGATTGGACAAAGACAAATTAATTTAGAGTAATGAGAGTGAGTGCACACTTGGGTATATATGTTCAAGAAGTACTAGTACCTTTGGTAGGGGGTCTTGCCTATCCCTTTCAGTGCTCTTCTTCTACCTTTGGTGTCTAATTTTCCGCAGCTCACTTGTGGCTACAAGACATTGTGGTATGCCCAGTAAAACTGTATTGGCAGGCAGGCTAAACTAGTTTGAACATAACTGACAGGCCTCAGTCTTGTTAGGCTGTGCCTACGCTAGGCATATGAAGCCTTCCCCTGGTGGAAGCTGATGAAAAAAGTTTGTACCAATAGTCATGAAGATGGCTAAAGCAGGCTCTGTGCAGTGCTTAGAGATTGGTTAAACATTAAAGAAGGCAAGATCATCCACTGCATCCTGATACTAGTTATCTCGACTTTTGTCTTGCCAGTGTACTTTGATTACTCTAGAAGAGAGAGTGAGACAGATGACTTTGTACAAGGCTGCTTCAAAAATCCAATTTATGTTTCAGTCAAAAAGAATCACCAATAATGTCATGTTGGAAGGACAATGACCTTCAGTCACTGCGAGTTAAATTCTTCATGTTTGTAGAGAGAGATTATTTTTGTTACGTCATCTTTTATCTTTTTCTCACTTCTGATATCATCACTGTGGTATCTGTTTAATCTAGTCCATGTGTTTGAATGATACCACCAAATTTTATCACCTAGTGGTCAACTTTTTAAATACAAGACTTTCTGTATATGGCTGGTTCTTTCACAGCACATATTCTTTCATAAATATTATATTTAAAGGGAATACTTTCTTTTCAAGTTATTCATTGCATCACACATTATCATTATCCCCATATTGCAGCTGATCTCCAAAAATTTATAATTCAGTTTTAATCTTTTATAATAGTGATAGTTATACTGAGAATAACATATAGTCTTTGCACTTACACTGTTTTTGCACTGAGATACATTTTGCTGTTATCTATGAATTACTTATAAATCAAGGAAAATTTTTACATCCCCCATTGAATATAAAAATGAAACTGTTAATATAAAGTCATAGTATTATAACAGGACGCCATCATTGAAATTTAAATCCCATTACAGTTCTAAAAATCTTTGTCAACTTCCTCTAAAGTTAAAAAAGTGAAAAAATTAATATAAATTTTAATAGTTTAATTGAATAATAATGGAACCTTTATTTTAATAGACTATGCATACATAGTACTTGCTATTTTCTTCTTTTTCTTGCAAGCATTTTTAGAGAACTAACTTCTGGTATCATTTGGACTTACAAGTCTGGAAATAATTGGTCTACCTAAATCAGAAAAAAAAATAATGCTTTCAGACAATTATATGGGTTTTCACTAGCAGCAATTGCTAGATCTTGAGTCAGTTTAAGAATATAAAATGGTTTTAGTGAGAAAAGGACAATTTGGTCTTTTACATAGGCGAGAATAATAGGAATAGTGTTTAAAGCTTGAGAAATAAGCATTCTATAAGAGTATGAATTTTTGAATATTCTTTGACAAATAAGAACATACATACATTTCACAATGAATATTATCCTAGAACAGTAATGGGGAACCATTTAGAGACCTTAGAGACTTAGTGCCCAAACTACAACCTTCACATGGAAAGTGATTCCCCCCACCTTACTTCAGTCAGGGGAGGTAAGAAGTGCTCCAAGTGAGCTTCTGGGCAGAAGGGCAGGTCATGTGAAAAATGTCCTCAGGCATGGGAGGATAGGGGGAAGGGAACAGCCCCCTCCAGTACTCTCCAGTATGCCTGCCATAGGTTCCCTGACATGGTCCTAGAACTGACAATTTCATATTATAGAGTTGAATAAAACTTTTATTTAAGAAAATAGAATAATTTATTTAAGAAAAAAGAATAAAACTTTTATGTAAGAAAATGCTTCTATTTTATAAATTAATCTCTAGCATTCAGTGCAGGGATTATTATAGACGAAGTATTTGGGAACATTAAGCTTATAACAGCAGTTACACAAAAAAATAGAGCTTTAAAACAGATCCCATTTTGAAGGGGTAATACACATTTAAAAAAATGAGAAGAAAAACTGGTGAATTCCTAGCCACATTGTAATTACTCACCTATAAACACAAATATTTACATATATTCATATCTGTCTCATCTGGTCCAAAATCTGTCTAGCAAACATAGAAACAATATTTTTCTCCAATACTAAAATATAGAGGTTTCTAAAATCCATTACTTTTGCTATATTGTTTGTTTTCTCCACTAATACATAAAGAATCTTGAAATGGAAAATGCTAGGGGCTTTTAAATGCATTTAAATATCACAAAATAGTTGTGATTCAAAAATTTTCTTCACAATAATACAACAAAAAGCATGGTTTTGTTGTTAGTTATTCAGTCATGTCCAATTCTTTGTGAATCCATGGACTATAGCACTCCAAGACCTTCTATCCTCCATTCTTTCTTCATGTCTAATCATTGTTTCCAGGATACTTATCTATCTTTCTCTTCCTCCCCTGTGCCCTTCTCCTTTTGCCTTCAATATTTCCCAACATCACAGTCTTTTCCATTGAGTCTTGTCCTCTCACTATATGGAGAATGTATTTAAGCTTTGGCTTCTGCCTATTACTTTCTATTGAATAGTATGAATTAATTTCTTGACATATAGACCAATTTGATCTCCTTGCTATCCAAAGGACTCTCAAAATTTTTCTTTAGCACCACAATTATAAGAGTTGATTCTATTCCTCTCAGCTTTCCTCAGTCCAGTTTTAGCAACTATACATTGCAAATGAAAAAAAAATCCCTATAACTTTGATTACATAGATTTTTTTGTCAAGGTGATGTCTCTGCTTTTTAATATGCTTCCCAGATTTGCTATAACTTTCATTGCAAGGAGCAAGCATTTCTTAATTTTATGGTTGCAGTGCTGGATGAATCAAAAGCAAGAATTTAGGTCAATGGAGAAATATTAATAGACTCAGACATACAGCCTCTTGATGAGAGTGAAAGAGGAGAGTATAAAAGCTGGCTGGAACTTGACATAAAAAAATAAGAGCTTGGCAATGAGTCCTATCACTTTGCAAATGGACAAGAAATGGAAGCAATGGCAGGTTTTATATTCTGGGGCTCAAAAACTACTAGAGACAGTGACTGCAGCCATATGAGGTAGACTAAGCAAATATTATAATTACAGTTTTATAGACACTGAATCTTAAGGCTCATAGAGTTTAAATGTCATATCTTGGATCATGTAAAAAAATGTTGAATCCAGGGCTTATACTCAGGTTGTTATTCAAAATTCTCTGTTCAATCCACTATTCCATGTAATTTGAATGTTACCCTAAAAAACTACAATTCCCAGCAACACACTCTCCTCTTAAACTTTATAAAAACTTACTTTATAAAATATAATATTTGGAGTATGGGATATCAATTTAAATCCTACATTTTTGGCAAGCCATGAAGGGATTGAATCTTTGTATTTTTTTTTAGAAAGCCTTTGAGTAAAGTATAGGGAGCAGATAAATTTTGCTCCTGCTGATAAGCTGCTTTTTGCTGTGCTTATTTTTTTTTTCATTTTTCATGATCTGTCCACAAGCCTCTGCAGCTCATGCCATTGCTCCCCTCACTCCCACTGCAAGCCTCCCCACCACTACTCTTTGCCCAAAGGTCTGAGAGCTATTTCAAAGCACCTTATTTTTCCTGCCAAAAAGGTGAGATCCAAATCCCATTGGGCTACCCATCCCCCCACACATACACACAAGTTGGGTCTCAAGCCTGCACTATCCATTTTTCTACAGGGCAACACAGCATGGAGCAGCCAGTCCATGCTATTCACCCCAACCCAAGCCTGGCTAACACAGGGGGCTTCCATGCTCCTGACTGTGGGGACTGAGGTAAACCACTGGTTTTACCCCTTGGGGGGGGGAAGGGACAGAACTCTTTTCTCAAACATTCTTTGTGAGCCTTTTACTCTTAGGAAGTACATACCAGGGTAGCATCACCTACGGGCAGGAAGTAGAAGTGCAAGCATGGCCTAGTTTCTTGCCTATCTCAAACAGCTTCCATTTCCAGAGAGCCTTATTGAGTTCGCTCAGCTTGCAACTTTAGGATATCTTTTCTTGCTGCTGTTCCTGGGGGTTCTTATATTGATAGAATACCTTGCAGTTGATAGCTTGAGTAATCTCGAGATTCAGAGGGGAGATTCATCTCCCTACACCCCCTTGCTATTTTGGCCTGCCCAGTCTCTGCAATATATCCAATATGGGGTTAGTCAACACTATGCTCAGTGTGGGTATTGGAAACCCCAGAGGTGTGAGCAAAGGAATCCAGATGGATGATGATATTTGGAAGGGGAAGGAACCTTAAAGAGTTTGGAGGTGAATTTTAAGCCTTTTTCAGAGCCCATTACTTTATTGATATTAACTGTTTCAATTTATTTCCCTTCAAATAGTGAAGAAGTCTTTGTAATGCAGCTATCAGAATTGGAGAAAAGGACTCTTGGATTGATTGCTTACATCCTGTCACATATATTACATTTGCTGATTGTTTGCTTTAAAGTTTAATTTTATTTTTTAAGTTCATATATTAATCTAATATAATATCTTCTGTTACACTAAGACATTTTCAGCTACTGTGTTTTGTCCATTAGCCAAATGTTCTGTTACATTGTCTTTATTTGTACCTCCCCATATGACTAGACTAGATAAAATACCATTGTAAAAATCCATTGTCTACTTGTTCAAACCTTTTTCCATGACAAAACCATAGGTTCTTATGGATGTTAGGTTTGTCACCAGATCCATTGAGATCACACATTGCCTATTATTATCCTATAATGCAAAGTTTAAATTCTTTTGAGAGTAATTTTAGGATAAGAAACTTGCTACCTCCATGAATCCAGAAAGTGAACTTTTTGGAGAAGACACCATGACGATGCCTGAAGAGATCACATGCTGCACCAAAAGATCCAGAGAGAACTTTGGCATGTGGTGATTTGAACTGTGGAGGGGAGGGGTTGCATGCATTTATTTTGAATGTACACTCTTTTGCCAAAGGGGACTGCCCCTAATGTTTTTTTGTCAATACACTTAGCAATCATTACTTTTGTTCTCTTTCTCTTTTATTTCCCTTTTATTCCTCAATTATTGTAATTTCCCCTTAGGAAGTGTAATATTGTATGTACCTCTTGAAGATCTTTAGAAATACAAATTGGTTATTTTTAAATGATCCACTGGGGAGAGTAATCTACCAAAGGATCACAGAGGGGATTGTATAATTAGAAACTGTTACCCTAAAAAGTTACAATTCCCAGCATCCTCCTCTCCTCCTGTCATTAATACTGATGTAGGCAGGTTATAAATTCTCTTTTTTTCCACCTCTCTCTCTCTTCTTCTTGTAATGTCAGTGACAACTGGTGATCTTTTTTTAAACAGGCAAGATAGTCTAGTCATGTGGTTCTATTTTGTTAGATAATTACCCTTTTATCCCTTTACTTTTAGTGATGATTAATAAACTTTATAAAATATAATACTTGAAGTATTGGATATTGATTTAAATCCTACAATGGTGATGTTCTAGTATTAATATATATGTGCATATATATACATACATATATATGCCAAACAAAAATCAACATTCATATTGAATATTCAGTAATAGACTGTCTTTTGCTATAAATACAAATATATTTGATTAAAAATATATATATGTATGTATACATATATAAGTGTATATGTGTGTTGACACTTTTTGACAGACCAAGAGTAAGAAAAATAAATAATAACTTTCCAACATAACATTGCTTCTTTCACATACAGAATTATGTCATGGATATTAAACAAAATAAATTATTCCTAGTAAGGTCAATCAACCTCAAAATTTAAAAGGTCATATATGTGTGCGTCTGTTATTCTGTGTGAACAGAGATGGGCTGGTCTTGTGATTGAATGAGTTTAGGGAACTCCCAGAACTGAAACTCCCTTAATGAATTCAGATATGAATTCCAGTTAATTTTTTCAGGAAACATAACAGTAGCCCTGTGGAAATATCCTATGCTTCTGTAAGGTGGGCAGTGTATCGTGATTATAAGAGAAGTAGAACTGGAAATAAAAATAAAAATCAAAGTAAATATGAGGCAGCAGGTTTCTGAGAGAGAAAGAGAGACAGACAGAGACACAAAGAGAGAGAGGAGTCACATTTTATTGCAAACTATATGCCTCACTTTGAACATGGATGGCAATTTGCTTGTGTAACATTAATAATGTTACCATAGATGTCTTATCTAGTAAAAATTGACCAGCATCTTTAAAGAAAATAAGCTGAGAAGGAGTAAGAGCGGGGAAAGACAAGACAGATGTGTCATTTGGAGGAAAATTACAACTATTCAGTAGACATAATGTTTATGTGTAGAAGCACTGTAATCTTTCCCATTTTTTTTATTAATAATAAACCCTTCTAAATTTCTTCAGTACTTTATCAAGAGTATCTGTACTGTTCTTATAACATCCTTTTCCTCTATCCCATATTTCAACTTGTCAGTGAAGACAAAAGTTTTAGTTGGCAATTGAATGCAATGAACATCTCGCAAGGGCGAAAAACAACTGTTACAACAAATTTCAGTAGATTCTATATTGATGGAGTGATATTTCATTTTGTTAAGTAAATAATGAATATTGTAAACTCTGATCTCTGTCAACTCACTGCCTACCTAGGTTGCACATTATGAGTAGGGTTAATATTAATACACATAACAGTTTTAGGAAAAAAATTAGAATTCATTTTGGGCTCTTTTCTTCTTCTTATGTTTCCAATATGCAATAATAATTATTATGAAAGCTTGTAATAGACTTTGTAAAATATCAATAGATTTAAGAGCTTAGTGATCATTCAATAGTATTTGCTGAAAAATGGTCCAGATTTGATTACTGTTTAAGTAAGAAAATTTACAATGGTTCTCTCTTGAAGTGTGCTGTGAATAAGACACACCTCCCTTGAAGATTTAAAAAACAACTCTGTACCATAGTTATTTAGAACAAAATGAAATAATACCAATGGCATAAGAAGAATGACATCTTATATAAACCCATGAAACTTCAACAATTGGTAAATCTATTGGGCTTTAAGCATTAACCTTCCTCTTCATGGAATGACCATCTCGTTAATATTTTCCAGTAGAACTGAAGTACAGGACAAAAAACAATCCATATCAGAAGTACAGAAATAGCTCTGTAATCTCATAAGTATAGGTGATGCTTCTGGTATGGGAAGTAGAAAGAATGGTCATAAGCATTTTATAGTGCCTATTATATGGCAGGCACTATGCTAAACACTTTATAGATATTATCTCATTTGATCATCAAAACAACCCTGTAAAACAGTTGCCATCATTATTCTCATTTTTTTTGGAGAAAATTTGGGCAAAAAGAGTTTAAATGATTTGTCTAGGGACACACAGTAAGTGTAGGAAGGGTGGTAAGTGACTGAGGCAGGATTTTAATTCAGGTGTTCCTGAGTTCAGAAACAGCTCTATATTGTGGCACCAAGCTAGGGTAGAACACAACCTATATCTTCGCATCACTTAATCTTTGTCCATGGGTCTCCATAAATGGCACATAGAATATCATTAGAAGCTACTGGTTTGAAAGGGAAGGGTTTTGGGGTAGAGAATAGCTTATGATGTTGAAAATGGAGCACTATTTAGCTAGTGGAATCCTGCCTGCCCTCCAATTAGTGGGTAGATGTGATCTCATACAGCTCAATGTTTGTGTTTAGACTCCATTTGACATAGCTGTACAAATAGATTAATTCCATTAGCTTCCCAACCAACTGGATATCATTAAGCAATAAACGTTCATCTGGGTCTTTCTATGCAGACTACTAACCCAATTCTTTGATTAAATCTAATCAATGATGAAATATACAGTTGTTTGAGAGCCTAATGTATATAGCACAATGTCATCTGGAGGACCATGTGATCTATAAGGAATCCTTGCATTTAGATTTGGCAAAGGATATTCAATATGACACTGATGAATATGATTGCTTAGCATATGTGTCACAGTTTTATGCCTCATTTGATATTAATAATCAGAGGG
This sequence comes from Gracilinanus agilis, assembly GCF_016433145.1. Classification (NCBI taxonomy): domain Eukaryota; kingdom Metazoa; phylum Chordata; class Mammalia; order Didelphimorphia; family Didelphidae; genus Gracilinanus; species Gracilinanus agilis. The sequence continues at coordinate 89,525,278 of NC_058135.1, forward strand.
TCCTTGAGCAAAGTCATCTGCTTGGTAATATCTGCCAAGGAATCTTATTCTCTGACATTAACATATGTTTGAGAAGACATCCTCATGAGATTTACTAAGCCTTGCTCTGCCAGGTTGATAATTTCATCCTTCAAAAGATGAAAGAACAAACAGTAGGAATTTTATTCTGGATCAAATTCTCACTAAAAGAGAAGATGAGATAGGTTATGTAGAAATGATTTGAACCTTGGAGGGAAGTTATCTAACTAAGAATTGTAATGAGTGGGTAAAAGGCCTTAAGCTGGTAATAACAGTAGAAGGAGGAAGGTGCTAGTTGTAAAAGGATGGAATGAGCTGTACCTGGGGTGACCTTGAAACTTGTTATAAATGTATCAAGGATCCAACCCAGGTAACTGAGTGTCAAGTGAAACTCTCACTGCTAGACACCAGGTTCCTTTAAGATATCAAATTACCAGCTCCTTTCCTGCTGAGAAAGTAGCTTCCTAGACTGACAGGAAGTGGATGTTAAACTTCCTGCCCTTCAGCAATGGAGTTTATTCCTGATTAAAATGCTCAGACTCCTTCCTGTTTCCTGTCCCTGCTTGGCCTTAGATGGTAGGCAAATAACCACAGAGTTCTCAGGTTAAGACTAAGGGGTTTATTGATAACAGAGTAATGGGAACAAGGCAGTGGAAAGAGGGTTAGGAAGTACTGAGAACTAAGAATAAAAGGTTTATCTGACTCAGGTTGCTAATAGGTCTTGTCTGGATGCTCTTCTGCTGACCCAGGGTACGCAACCCTAGGTCAGAGTGATGTGGTCTCTGGATAATAAATAATGTTGATCTTTGACTAAAGGTTTGCCAGTAGTGTTGATAGTATTGATAAGTTGTTCTTCAGGATTGGTTTAACCCTATTCTAGTCCTACAACTACCCACATTCCCATTCCCATCACCCAGGGCCCCTGGGGGTATGGGATAAGCGAGTGGTCAGGGGAGAAGTCAGGGAAGAACAGAACCCAACCCTGAGTCTCCAGGGCTTTATATACTCTTGGCCCAACTGGCAATTGGTGCTTGCCCTATGGCTCATGCCACCGTCAACATTCCAAACAGGGCAACTGACAGGTTGCCCCAAGCCAACATGGCAATGTCCACAATCCTATATTACAGAATCCAAGATGAATTCAATGGGGATGAATGTAAAGTCTTATATTTATGTAAAATAAAGTTCAAAAATATAAAGTGAAGAGATATAGATGTAGAGGAGTTATGAAAAAAGATCTGAGGAATATATTAGAATGTAAGATCAACATGAATTAGCAATTTAATGTGCCTAAAAAGCTAAATATAATCTTGAATAGCATTAACTGCCAGAAATATATAGGTGCATTCTGCCTTCGACAGACTTCATCTGGAGGCTGTGTCCAGTTCTGTGCCCCACTGTTTAATAAATACATTTATAAACTAAAGCCTATAGAAAGAGGCAACTATGATGGTAAAGGGTTGTGTATCCATGACAAATGAGGATCAGTTGAAGTCTACTCATGTTTATCCTAGAGAAAATTACTTAAGAGGTATATAAAAGTTACCTTCAAATATTTGAAGGAGTATTATAGGGATGAGGATTTAGAATTATTCCATTTCATCTTAGAAAGATGAACCAGAATTCAGAGGTGGAAGTTACAAAGGGTTAAATTTAGATTTCAGAAAAAAAACCAATTTAGATGTCAGAAAAAAAACAAAAACTAATGTTTTAGCAATTAAAGTTGTCCCACAGGAGAATGGCTTACCTCAATAGCAGGTGGGTCCTCCCTCCTTGAAGATTTTCAAGCAGAAGTTAGGTGATCATTTGTTGGAAATGTGATAATATGATGCCTTTCATGGGATTCCTTCCACTTCTCTAATTCTTAAATAAAATGTTTTGTTTTTGTTTTGACCTGTCATTATGGCATAGAGAATATAACACAGGATTTAAAGTCAGGGGACCTGTGTTAAATAAACTTGACTCTGTTACTTACTACTTGTGGTACTGCTAAATTTACTTAGTCCTTTTGGGCTCCAGTTTCCTCATTTATGAATTGTAAGGGTTTGACTAGATTACTTCTAAACTAAATTACCTCTAAAATATCTTTCAGGTCTAGATCTTGTGATCTATTTTATATTTTGTTTCTATATCAGATAACTGTTTGACTTTGAATTTGTGACTTCTTGTTTTTTAAATCTGCTTAAAAATTTCTAGTTCTCATATGATACTTTAACCAGGATTGATATCAGTGCATGAAGAAACCATTGACATAAAGGTGGTTAGCAAGGTCTTTTTGCTTCCCAATACTTAATCTATTTCCCTATGCTGACATACTATCTCCTACATTCATGCCTTTGCATTGGTTGTATCTCATATCAGGAATATCCTCTCTTTTCATTTTTTCTAGCAATTCCTTGGTGTCTTCAAAATTCAGCTGAAGGGCTAACCCCAAGACCAAGGTTGTTAGTACTCTCTTTAGCCCATTTACGTTTACATTTACTCCTTATGTATTTTGTGTTCACTTCTGGTTAAGGTTGTTACCTATATTTACTTCCCCACTACACCTCATTTGATAGAATATAATCTCCTTGAGGGAAAGGATTACTTCATTTTTAGTGTCTGCATTCTTAGTATCCCCTCCATTGCTTTGCACATAGCAGGTTCTTGATAAATACTTGTTTAATTAAACTTACTTTGATTAAATCAGTTGTCATTTTATGTAGTACTATTAATAGATTTCCTAGTTCTTTGAGACATCTTGGGTATCATTATGTACTTAATCAATTACAGTCATTCTTCCTCATTTCATGTTTCAAATCATTATTTCCCTTTCCTTATATAATACACTGACTGCTTCTTCCTGCAGCATGGAATAAATAAAAACACAGTTATTCTATTATCATTAATGATGAATATACCATAGGTTGCTGGCAGATATGTTATATTTAATATCAATACTTACTAAGGCATGACAATTATATGTGCTTCAGTTCTTCTTCTTGCATGTCAATTTCATTTTGAACTTAGTTTCCTCGAATTTCTCCATTGAAGACTTAACCAATCCTTCCATTTTTAAAAGTTCTTTCCTCTTTCAGATTTCTGTGAACTTTACTTATGTATGTCCAAATTATATTAGTCTAGTGCAGTGATAGGCAAACTTTATAAAGAGGGGGCCAAAGGAAAGGAAATGCTCATCTGTTAGTCTGTTTCTAAGACAAGTCTTTTGAAGTTTCATTGTGTCGTATCCTACTCATTGTATTTGTCAGCTTAGGAATAATGTCCAGCAACCAGATAGAACATTTCAGGGGGGTGCATCTGTTCCATAGGCTGTAGTTTGCCCATCACTGCCCTAGTGGAATGTAAGGTCTGTGGAGGAAGACACTCCCCCTTTTTTTTCCATTTCCAGTGTTTTGCACAAACTGACATATTGAATTTGGTGAATTAAATTCAATCAATGAAAGCTTAATAAATGAGTTGGCATTCAATATGGTTCTCAAATCATGAGTAGGATTACAACAATAGGAATCTCCAAGTATTCCAAAATTATTGAGATATTTCATAAATGGAAGGGCAGAGTCTTGATAATACTGCTAATTTATAGGTCTTCTCCTTTATGGGTAGTTATGAGCATCATGTTAACTAATTGGAATTTAGCAAGAAGGTGTCATTGTTGTTTTCACTCTTTCAGTCCTATTAATTTCTTTATGACCATATATATATATATACACACATATATATATTTTCATATATATATATATATATTTCAGTTTCTTCCATCCTTCACAATCTCCCAAAGTCTATCCATGTTAAGGTTCATTGTTTTTATGACCCTATCTATCCTTCTCATTATCTGCCAACCCTTTCTTCTTTTGCTTTCAATTTTTGCAATATCAGTCTTTTCCCATTAGTCCTATCTTCTTATTATGTGCATAAATATTGAAGCTTCAGCTTCAGTATTTGTCTTTCTAATATAGACTCTGAATTAATTTCTTCATGTATTGACTGATTTGATCTGCTTGGTGTCCAAGGGACTCTCAAAAGTCTTTCCAGTGCTACAATTCAAAAACATCAATTCTGTGGTGAACTGTTTTCTTTATATTCCAACTCTCATAACCATACATACTCTAGGGAAAATATATCTTTTACACAACAGACTTTTATCAGTAAGGTAGTGTCTCAGCTTTACCATAGCTTTCCTTCCAAGGAGCAAATGCCTTTTAATTTCTCTACTTCAGCAGCTGTCCACAATTATATTAGAGTCCAAAGATAAAAAATTCGACACTATTTCCTTTTCTTCTCAGTCACGAAGTGATGGTATCAGTCAACCTGATCTTAAAGGTTTGTATGTTTTTTTTCATTTGTTCATTTTCTTTTCTGTTAAGCTTCAAGATAGTTCTTTCACCTTCATGGGAAGTTGCTGTTATAGAGTTTTGAACAAAATGTTGACTTGATTATATATGTACATAGGGAAGATTTGGTACAGGCATGAAAGGTGCTTTGGAAAGGAGGTTATTACATTTTGTCTAGGGGAAAGAGGGTGAAAGCCTGATCTAAACTGGTGATAGCTATAATAGAAAAAGAGTCATAGATTATGTACACGGTGGTCATTTTAAGATGTACTTTTTTCATTTGCCAAAACTTGTTTCCTAATCATTTAATGTATGTACATTTAAAATTCTTTTCAAAATCCAATTTGCTTGAAATTAACAATAAAGCATAAATCAACAAGAATTTCTCAGCCTGGGTATACATATATATATTTGTTCTTTTTTTAAAGAACTGAAAATGATGGCAAGTCATAAACATTCTTTTGTAACTTGTAGTTAAAAATCATTTTTATTTTAAAAATTCAACAAGGAAGTCTTTTATGCTTCCAATCTTGCAGTTTTCCATGAGTGGCCCACTTATACATCCTATCCATTTCAGAGCAAAGATTAAATGGAAGAATACATAATTGGGTTTTCATCAGACCAAGACCATTAACACAACACACACTTCAATGAGCAGTGCTGGAAAGGTTTGATACCTTGGGATACTGATAAATAGCTAAAAAGCTCACTAGAAATGCTAGAATGAGTATGAAGGAGAGTGGAAAATGACTAAAAGTGGTTGAGCACTCTAAGCAATTAACCTGAAATATTTTTAAATGGCTGAGATTTACTAATAGGCATACTACATACAATTTTGGCAAAAGTGCTTTTTAAAAAGGACAAGGAAAATTTCAGATTTTTCCAGGAGAAGAAAAATGCTAACATTCAAAAAGATAAATCTCAGGTAAGAAATGATATATTTATTGACTCAAAGTTTTAGAATGAGAACACCTTGAACAGTATGCTGAATAAAGGGGAAATGTAGTGGGTAAAATAAAGAAGATGATATTTTTTGATTCTGCTATTGAGAACAGTGTTGACAGTGACATTTAAGTAAAGGTCGGTTATGTATTTCCTCAAACTTGTGGAGATAGTTGATTGTTGGTTGTCTACATTAATGAAAAGAAGTAATGGTGCAGATAACATGGAAAAGTGAATTGCTCTTTGCTATCTTAACTTTTATAAATGGAAAAGGTGAGATGACTTGAGGAACTCATAAAATTGGTATAATTGGGGAACTATTCAATCCCAATTTTCCAAATACTTTGCAATGTAGATTTAGAGCTACAAAGGACCTTTGACTCATCTAATCTAATAGTTTACTTTTATAGTTCATTGAATTGATTCCAAGAAATGGGAAGAAAGGGGACTTGCCTAAGTAATCCAGTTAAGAGGAAGCTTGTAAATCTAAACTCTCTGATTCCATATTCAATTTTCTTTTGATTACTTTATTCAATTGGTCCACTTGCCAATGAAAAATTTAACAGTATATATTGCAGAAATAATGTAGTTTCCTCATATATATATATATATGTATATATATATATATTCTTATTCACTCAACAAATATTTAAAGTACTTTCTACGTTTTAACCTCTGTGCAAGGAGTTTACTCAACTTTACAGGTAGGGAATTTTTCTTCAAGGTACTTTTAATAAGTGGAATAGGAGACATAAAAAGTGCATATGGGTAAATTAAATAAAATGTGAAATGTGCCTTATGACTAAGGGGATGAAGTGGCATAAGAGTTCCAAAAAATGAAACATTATTTTTAAATAACCATTTCAGTAAAGGTGGTGTGATATAGGGCAGAGAACACTGAATTTGGCATGAAAGGTTTTGGAATTTAGTTCTGGATCCGTAGGACCTCAGGCCAGCCAAATAATGTCTTTGGTTCTCAGATTCCTCATCTATAAAATGAGGCACTAAACCAATTATCTTTAGATATCTCTTAAGTTCTATCCACATATAAAATCTATAGAGGGCATTATGGAAAAGGCTTCATGATATCGAAATAGACCATAATTTCCAACCTGGACCACATTTAGCCCTTTTTTTTAACCTCTAAAATATACTAATCTATTATTGCATATTATTATATTTGTCATTCCCTCTAACAGGACTCAAGAGTGACAGTATACTTTTATAATTCTACAGATTGGAATTTAGAATTTCAATCCATTTTTAGGCAATACTCTAAAGAACTGTTTATATTTTAATAGCTAGAGCTATAACTATTAAAAATAAAAATTAATCTGGAGGTCTATTACTAGATTTGTAAGCATTTATTAATAAAGAGAGAAAAGATAGAAAAAGAGAGTTTATAGCCTTTCTTACTTAAGTAAAAATACTCCCTTGCAACCAGTCTCCAAGCTGCCCCTGTAATGCAAGGTGGCTGACAGAAACTTTTTGCTTCTGTAATTTCCAATGGTCACAAAAAGTCAGTTAAACATCTTAGAATCTTCAGAAAGTCAGTTAGAACTTAAAGCTATAAATAGAGGTGAAGTTCCAACTGAAGGTGCTTTTGCTTTCTGGCTTTCGCTGTGGCTGGAGGCTTTTGCTTTGGCTTAACCTCTTGGCTTTGTCCTAACTGCTTCGGCCTTGGCCTGTGCTTATTTTGTCTTGGGGAAATTTGGGGCTATCTCATTTCTCTGGACATCTCCCTGATCTCCCATCTCCATCCCTCCCCTTCCCTGAATTTCCTTTGGGTCCTGGTGGAAGGGAGGGCTTGGTGTTTAGATATTGTGGGTTTAGTTTCTATAGGCAAGTAGAGTATCCTCAAATAAGTTACCCCTAGTTTTAATTATTTGATAGAGACTTTACTTAAAAGGCAGTCAAATATTCCTGACTGGGAGAGCCGGACTCTCTCTGTCTAAACCTCTCTGCGACCCATCCCCCACCATCATCCTTCTCCTTAGCCGCAGTTAGAAAATCCTAAACCTCTCTCCCCTTCTGACTGACCCTGGTATTAATAAATCCCCTTATTACCTATTCAAACCTTTTGGTGAATCATTGTGTGGAAAAATAAGACAAGGGCTCAAGGGGATAGGCAATGCAGGTTAAGTTACTTGCCCAGGGTCATACAGATAAGAAGTACCTGAGGACAAATTTGAATCCAGGAACTCCCATCTCTGGGACTAGATCTATTGAGCCACATAGCTGCCCCCATTTCAATTTTAAAGGCAGAACATGTCATCCAAATTTATTTCTATATAACTTTCCTTGTTTGGTGTTTCTATGCTTGGCCCTTTACTCTCCATCCTGCCATTTTCATTACGCCTTTTCAACATTTTTTTTTCTTTCCTTAAAACAAAAATCCTCCTATAAAAAGTATTCCATTTTGTAACATGCATGACCTGAAGTGGGTGAACTGCCTCACAGAATTCCACAGTACCCCATCCCCAGAACTCCAAGAGAGGGCACAGTTGGGGCAGTTAAGAATGTGGGTATAAAAGCAGGACACCCAGCATGGTAAGGGCTTTCTTTGGGGGGAGCTGGGTGGCTTGAGAGGGGTAGCATTTTACCTCTCTGTTAGCTTAACTCTGACCTCAGGAAGCAGGGTGATTCTTTGCTGTTTACCCATACAGACTAAACCAGGCTGTGAGCATTGTGAAAAATACCTGTAGGCAGTATCCCAGTTAATTTCTAAACAATATAGATCTACAATCAAGATTACCTTCATGGTCTTAACTAGATAACATTAGATTTAAGAGAAAGTATACTTTGTGAGGGAGTTAGAGGAATAAGTTACTCTGAGGCATTCCCCTCTGGGGGATTGCTATTTCTGATAAGTATCCAGAAGATATTAGACAGTTTTACCTCACCCACCTTCCTAAAAATTATCCCTCCTTCCCTGTTTTCCTGAATTAATAAATCCCTTTCCTTGTTAAGTTTGTGGGTTGTATGAAGTTATATTTATAGGCTTTACCAACTCAATCCATACATTACCAAAGCCAAATCTTCATCCAGGCAAGCTTTGAGCATAGCTGTGGTCCAGAGGGCAAGGCAGCTGTTTGAAGTCATCCTGAGCACTCTAACTACCTGGGGGTTTGGGAATAATCTTCCTACAGTGGAAGCTGCTAATTTCTGTGGGATTATTCCCTATTTGTCAGCCAATTTAGCCCTGGGATACAAAAGTTAATATAGCCTCCATTCCTGGTCTACAAGGGTTTCTGTTATAACTATTATTCTGTGGAACAACTGCCCAGGAGGGGAAAGAGAAAGAATTCTCATCACTCACTCCCCTCCCCACTGCTATTGCTAGCAGCTTGACATCATTGCCAACTGGACCAATCTTATCTGGCACTATTTCAGTTTTAAAGGCAGAATATTTCATCTAAATTTATTTTTATATAATTTTCCTTGTTTGGTGTTTTTATGTTTGGCCCTTTACTGTCCATCCTGTCATTTTCATTATGCCTTTTCAACAAATTTTTTTCTTAACAAAAATCCTCCAATAAAGAGTATTCCCTTTTAACTAACTTCTACATTAGCCGTTGAATCATTTGCTACTCCATCCTTTCATTGGTGTCTTGGAGTTGGAGCACACCCGGGACCCCTGGAGTCTAGGTCCTTTCTTGTCCATGAAAGTTATATAAGAACTTCAAAATTTTCTTATCAAAGTTTCTCCTTTATTTTCATATTAGTCTGCCCATTATCTCTTAAGCCAATAACTTCCTTCTCTTCTTTTTTTTAACATACTCTTTAGGTAGCTCTTTTATTCCTACTTGACTTTCTCATTCTTAGACACCCTCAGCACTGCCTAAAAAGACATTCCCATTTATATGGATTTATTATTATCTGATTGAGCTCATGTATCCTGAACCATTCTTCAAGATCATGATGATGATTACTACCACCACAAGATATAGTAGGAGATGTTATGTTTGTAATAACGGGGATATGGGAAACTGATGGTCTGGCCAGGGCCAGGTGCCTGCAAGACACTCTCCTCCCCCATGCACAGTTTTGAGTGAGTGGGGAGGGGCAAGTGCTCCTTGCTCTCAAACCCCACCTACTCAGCAGTTGGTTTTTAGTTGAATATGGAAGCAGGGCAATGACTTCTGACAAGGCTCAGCGAAGCTAATCTCTAATGATGTTCTCCTCAATTTATATTCCCCACAGGTTTGATTGAGGAACATAGGAGAAGCTAGATATCTTGATGTTAAGGACTGAGAAGGAACAGACTTCTTAGGCTGGCAACTGACAGGAACCAAGCTTAATGGCTGTGTGAATATACCCAAAATAATATCCAGGCACTGCTGCTAAAGATAAAATTTATATTGATAAAAGAAGGAAGGGGAAGGTAGAGAGGGGTATCAAGGATTTGGATAAACTGGGAAGCCCTGATCAGTTAGATAGAAACTTCTCCTCCCCTCCCCAGGAGGGAGTGGCAGACCTATAGCTAATTTGCCCTCAAAGCTAATAGTAATTACTCCTAATATCTAAATAACTAAATGGATAATAAAATGCTATTGCAATGAAGGTCTAATTCCACTAGACAGGCAAACTCCTGAGTAGAAACCACAATGGCTTTTGCCACTATGGCCTCCCAGGCAAACCCCAAACCAGGAACCACGAGCAGAGAGACCTGCTCATCTCAACTCCCAGAAAACAACAGTTTAACTCCTTTACAGTTGTCCCCTCACCCAGAGTTCCCCAGGGGTGGTCCCCTGGAATTCTGGGTGAGGCTTGACCCTGTATCTTTCAGGAATTCCATCCTGCCATTTTCTATATTACAGAGATGCCCAAAGGATTCAGAGAAAGGCAAATATAATCTCTTCTCTCAAGAAGTATACATTTTAAAGGAATAAGGAATATGTATATATTTAATATAGGCAAGGGCATGATACAAAAAATTACATTTGAATGAGGGGATAGGATATATAAATATCAGGCAAGTACAAGATACATATGGAATAGATTTAAAGTAAATCCTAGAGAGGGAAGGCTCTAGCAAGGTGGAACAAAGAACAGGGAAATATACAGTAGGACCTCATTTTACCCAATGAATATATTCCATGGTCCTTTGTGTCATTTGAAATTTGTGCATAACAGCAAAATATGTTAATTAATAAGTATTTCCTATACAAATATACCTAGTCACTTCACAACTTTTCTTAGGCTTGCTAGAACTATCAGCATCATTTATCTTCTCTGGGACAATTTATTAATAACTTTGTGGCCATTATTAATAACTAAATAGCATGAATGAAACAAAAAGAAACGCTGATGTGGATATGACTTATTACAAGTTACCCTAGGCAAAGACAGATGTGGGAGCTAATATTTGTTGCAAAATAATGTAATGACCTACATACTTCTCATAGTTGGAAGGAGTATGATTGGGCAAACTGTTATGAAAGTTTATGCTAGTTGGGAAAATGGCATGATTTAGTGCATAAATAAAAATATATATTTACATATTTTTCCACCTTTATTTTTTCAATTGCCAACTATTTATACTAAATTCACATGTGTTAAGCTCATATAAAATGAGGTCTTATTGTAGAAACAGAACATTTGAGTTCAAATCCCAGTTCTAATATTTATAACCTGTATGACTTGGTTATATCACATAACAACTTTAGGCTTTGGATACTTTGTATAAAAAATGAAGAATGTCTACTAGGCAACGTCTAAGATCTTATAATCAATATAATGGTACTGAACAGTAGCATCAATATAACATACTGAATAGCATACTGAACCCTTATGTGGCATTTCTAATACCACAAAGAGAAACTTATTATTCTTATGCAAATAATTTTCCCATATGTGTATGAACTTTTGCTACTTCAGGGAAGCAGCTGATTTTAACCAATCCAAGTTATATAAAATAGAATTAACTTTACATTATTCTGATTATGAATAAAAAGCAAGCTTATCCCAAATTCTTTCAAGTTGCTTTATGAGAATATCTAATGAGATGCACTTCAAGTGTAAATTATAATTTTAGGCAAAGAACCTACTGCTATTTGGATCTGAAGACTTACAAAGTGAAACTGCTCTTTCTGTTTTGCTGGGTGACTTAATAGAAATGGTACTTTACTGTGATTACCTAAAATATATATATATAGTCACTCATCAATTTTTAGTGACTTTCTATTGCCTCTAGTAAAAACAAACAACTCCTTTGTTTGGAATTTGAAATATTTCACAGTTTGGTTCCAACTTCTCTTTTGAATGATTTTACATTATTATTTCTCGTATCTTTTATATGCTGGTCATATTGGCCTACTACTTGTTTCCTGTATACAATATTCTGTTTACTGCCTTTGAGTCTTTGGCCCTCTTTAATGCCTATAATTATTTTCTTCTTCAACTTCATCTCTTAAATTCCTGTTTCCCTCTAAAACTCAGTGAAAGTGTTGTATACTACTAGAGGCTTTTCTTAATTCCCCAACTCATTAGTGTTTATATGCATTACTTTATACAAATTTATCTGTGTACATATTGTTCTTTCTATGTACATTATTAAATGATTGAGTGCTTTCATTTCTAACTTTGTATCTTCAGCAATTAAAACAATGCCTGGTTTATAAGAGGAACTTATTTTTTGTTGCTCAGTTAGAGATAGGTTAAAACTTTCTTGATGACTAAAAAGCTCAAGAAGCTAAATTTCATCTTTCCAAATAATATTTAAGCTGTTTCTTAGTTTAGTTGTTAATTTAGACAGCATCTAGCTCTTTTGTTAAAACATGAGACATCTTGACCTCTTATTCTATTTTTATTCAGATTGAGCAAAGACTTTTTATGGATTATGGATTCTCAAGTTGCATAAACCAGCTTGCCAAGAAAAAATGGCTTTTATGAAAGAAGGAGAGGGGGAAAAAGTAGAAGAAAAAACTTGTCTTTTTTTTACTCAAAACTAAGTTAGATTGACAAAAAATCCTATTATTGTTATGTTTGGCATCATAACTTTGGCTTTTTAAGTAGATGTGTATCAGGTTTCCTTTACAAACAGAAACTGCATGTTTAGAAAGATTTTCGACTCTCTTGGTAAAAGTACACATATAGTGAAGGCCTGCTTAATTTTTTATGAATGGATAAATGTAGAGGATTATTCAATTTGTGGATGAGAGATTAGCATAGATGGTAGTATATTAAGAAGCAGTACAGTTCAACTCTACCCACAATTACTGTCACAAATATTTAAGCAAAATGGCAGAATGAATAGGTTTGACAAATCTAATGAGAAAGCATAGCAAGTCATGTTTCCAATCAAAGACCCAACATTTGAATTATAGACAACTGAACAAAGTAGACTATGGAACAGTGGTAGGCCAAGATTGTGGACTTATCTGCAATTCTTCTGTTGTGGAACACAGCTATGGCCCCCTTACCATAGAGCAGTATCAAGGTCTCAACTACCATTTCCTTTAGAGAGTAACCTAGAATATATGTGATATTTTTCTGATCCCAGAGCAAGCTTATATACTTACCTCCTTGGCTTACAACAGGAGTAATCAGGCAACTGTTATATATTTGAACCTATGGAATCTACTAGCTGGATGATAGGGAATGGAACCAGCAATTAATTTTAAGTTTAATTTAATTTTTTCAATTATAGAGAGGAATACATTTTGAAAATCATTTTCTGGCATTTTGCAGTTCAGATTCTCTCCTTCTGTCCTTGAGTCACTAAATAGTCCTATATAGGTTATATCAGAGTTTTCTCACTATTTTTAAAAATCAAATATTAGGAAGGATATCACAGCAATATTTCAAAAAGATTATACACTATGAGGATATCAGATTTATGCAAGGAATGTAGGTCTGGTTTAATATTAGAAAAACTATGAAAATATTCATAATAGAACAATATATACCTGATTATATCAATTTATACAGTAAAAGCTTTTGACAAAATACAATTTCAATCCCTATTAAAAATAAATTTGAGGAAACATAGTATTAAAATAATTTCCCTTAAATTATAATCTTTTTCTAAAACCAATAGGAAATATTGGTAAGAGGTATAACCTAGAAGTCTTTCCAATAAGATCAGGGGGAAAACAAGAATGTCCATTATCACCATTATTATCCAATATTATGCTTGAAATGCTACAGCAGTAACACAAGAAAAAGAAACTGCACAAATAATCAGAGGCAAAGGGAAAACAAAACTATTACTTTTCATAGATAATATGATGGTATGCTTAGAGAACCTTAGAAAAATAACTAAAACACTAACTGAAACAAGAAATAATTTTAGCAGTTGAAAATTCAAGATAAATCTACATAAATTATCTCAATTTTAAGAATATTACTGATAAAATCAATTTTGAAGAGATAGATTTCATCTAAAGGATTAAAAGTCAAGAAGATTGGTACATATGTAGAAGAGAATTTGTACACTAATTTAGTATATGATAAACCCATATATTCAACCTATCGGCACAAGTACTCATTACTTTACAAATATCATTGGGAAAACTGGAAAGTGGTCTATCAGAAACTAGGTATAGACCAATTTACTTACAGCATATACCAAGAAAAGCTTCAAATGTACCCATGATTTAGACATAAAGGATGGCATAAGTAAATTGGGGAAGCATGAAAAATTGTCTATATGATTTATAGGAAGAGTACACAAACAAAAAAAAATAGATGGGTGCAAAGGAGACAAAATAGATAATTTGAATTGTATAAAATGAAAAAAATGTAGCTGAAATGAGACATTCTCTTTTTCAGCAAGAAATTGGGGACAATTTTTGCAGTAAGTTTATCTAATAAAAAGTTCATTTCAGGGGCAGGTAGGTAGGTCAGTGGATTGAGAACCATGACCAGAGATGGGAAGTACTGGGTTTAAATCTGGTCTTAGAAACTTCTTAGCTGTGTTATCGTAGGCAAGACACTTACCCCCAATAATCTACCTCTTACCATTCCTCTGCCTTGGAACCAATCCAAGATAGAAGTTACTGATTTAAAAAAAAATAAAAGGTTCAATTTTAACAAAGATAAGGAATTGATTCAAGTTTATAAGAATGACATTTGTTATGCAGTTGATAAATTATCAAAGTATATGAAGAAATTTCCAGAGGAAGAAATTCAAGTTATGAAAAGCCATATTGAAAAAACTCTAAATATCAAATAATTATAGGAAAATTAAACCAACTCTGAGGGACCATTTTACATCCACCAAGTCAGCTAAATTGACCCCCCAAGAAAAGAAAAATGACATTCTAGAGCAGTGCTCGGCAACGTATGGCTCTCGAGCCATGTCTGGCTCCACCTCCCTACTGGCCAGTCCCAGCAGAGCCCCAAGATGTGCCCCAAGATGTGCCCCAGGGGGCCCTTCAGCCCCCCCCATATTCCAGCTCCTTCTGCCTCCATCCTCTATCCTCTTCCTTCCACAGGTGTTTATGGCTCTCACAGCCAAAAAGGTTGCCGACCGTTGTTCTAGAGTAACTGTGGGATAACAGGTGCTTTAACACCTTATTGATAGAATGAGTTCAATCATTCTGGAAAGGATTTTGGAATGACTTTCCAGAAGCTATTAAACTGTTCATATTTTTTGACACAGCAATACTACTACTACTAGGAAAATCTACCAAAGCGATTCCAAAAAAGTGGAAGAGGATTCTGTGACCAAAATATTTATAGCAGTTATTTTCATTGTGGCAAAAAATTGTAAATAGAAGTGGTCTCTATCACCTCGGGAATAGCTGAACAAATAATGGTGCATGGAGGAGATGGGATAGTATCATATTAAAAAATGAGAGAGGGAATGGTTTAATAATAATAATGATAATGATAACAAAAGCAGGAATTCTTGCATCAACAGATGAAAATGAAATAAGTAGAACTAAGAGAACAATTTACGAAATAGAATAAAAGATAAACAGTTTTGAAAGACTTAGGAATTCTGAGCATTGCAGTGAACAATCACATTTCCAAAGAACTCATATCTATCTCCAAATAGAGAGCATATGAACTCAGAATGAAACATATATGAAGGGAATTGATTTGGTTCTGTATATATCTTTGTAATAGATTTGTATTTTGCCCTTGTCTTCCAAATGAGTAGGGAAGAAAAGTAAGAAGTAGATAATTCTGACACTGAAAACAAAATAAAGTTGAAATTTAAAAAAGAAGAAAATGAAGTCGTCAATTTTTCAATAATACAGGTTTTTCTTAAATTTACCTTGCCTGTATGATTGGCGTATATACGTACTGTAGAACAACTATAACACTTTACCCTCATTGCTTAGCCAAAACACAGATTAAAATAAATAAATAAATAAATAATAGACACGATAATATTTCAGTTGTAATTGGGATGCTGATATTTTCTGCAGAGGATTTCTTGACAAAATTGTCTTACTTTTCAGAAACTAGGTAATTTATGTGCTACTGGTATATTAGCATTAACTGGTATAGGTCATATACAATTATTTGTTTTGCTTCATTCCACACCAGAGCTAAAACTTTCTTTTCACTTCATACCAGATGGTAAATGATTGTATCCAGGTTGTGGAACTAATCCATTACAGGCTGTTTGACATAATGCAATATGCATATTTTTCAAAGAGCCCAATTCATTATGAAGAAATAGTATTGTGGCTTTAGTTAAATAATACTCTATGGCATTAAAACAAATGCTAATCATTAGTAAACTTTTTTTTTTCAAAAAGAAAAGTCTTACAATCTAAGAGTGGTACATTGCAATCATGTGCATATAGCTGTAAACATTTGCTGTCTGATTTTAAGGTGAGAGAAGATAGTATCTAATCAAAATTGTCACTATATCAAGAACTTGGAACTTTTTCAGTATGATAACACCATCTACACATTTGTCTGACAAACAATAGACAAAACTGAGTTTGAAACTTATGGAACATAAGTGACTATATGGTTACAAAATTTAGAAGTCACAAGGTAAGAGCTGAATTTAAGTCTTCCTGACTCAATGCTCAGCACTTGATACACAGGATTAGAACTGTAGAACATACTTCCTCTATTCTTGAGATATTTTTGTCCTTGCCATTTTATACTTAGAATTTCATAATTAGAGTTCGAAAATATATTGAAGCCCAAGTATTCCAATTCTCTCTTTTTTGTTTTGTTTTGTTTTGTTTCCATTTAATAATTTTTATTTTTTAGAAAAGTAAACATGGTCACATGATTCATATTCTTACTTTCCCCTTCACCCCCTGCAGCCCCCCCCCCCATAGCCGATGCACACTTCCACTGGTTTTAACATGTGTCATTGATCAAGTCCTATTTCCAAATTGTTGATAGTTGCATTGGAGTGTTAGTTTCGAGTCTACCGCCCCAATTATTACCACCTCGACCCATGTGTTCAAGCAGTTGCTTTTCTTCTGTTTCCACTCCTGCAGTTCTTCCTCTGAATGTGGGTAGCATTCTTTACCATAAGTTCCTCAGAACTGTCCTAGGTAATTGCATTGCTGCTAGTACAGAAGTCCATTACATTCGATTTTACGACAGTGTAACGTTCTCTTTACGATGTTCTTCTGGCTCTGCTCTTTTGCTCTGCATCAATTCCTGGAGGTCTTTCCAGGTTAAATGGAATTCCTCCAGTTTATTATTCCTTTGAGCAAAATAGTATTCCATCACCAGCATATACCACAATTTGTTCAGCCATTCCCCAATTGAAGGGCATGCCCTCATTTTCCAGTTTTTTGCCACCACAAAAGGCACGGTTATAAATATTTTTGTACAAGTCTGTTTATCTATGATCTCTTTGTGATACAACCCCAACAATGGTATGGCTGGATCAAAGGGCAGGCATTCTTTTATAGCCCTTTGAGCATAGTTCCGAATTGCCAGCCAGAATGGTTGGATCAGTTTACAACTCCACCAGCAATGCATTAATGTTCCAATTTTGACACATCCCCTCCAACATTCATTGCTCTCCCCTTCTCTCATTTTAGCCAGTCTACTAGGTGTGAGGTGATACCTCAGAGTTGTTTTGATTTGCATTTCTCTAATTATAAGAGATTTAGAGCATTTTTTCATGTGCTTAATGATAGTTTTGATTTCTTTATGTGAAAATTGCCTATTCATGTCCCTTACCCATTTATCGATTGGGGAATGGCTTGATATTTTTATATAGAATTGATTTAATTCCTTGTATATTTGAGTAATTAAACCCCTGTCAGAGTTTTTTGTCATAAAGATTTTTTCCCAATTTGTTGTTTCCCTTCTGATATTGGTTGCAATGTTTTTGTTTCTACAAAAGCTTTTTAATTTAATATAATCAAAATTATTTATTTTACATTTTGTACTTTTCTCTAACTCTTGCTTGGTTTTAAAATCTTTCCATTCCCAGAGATCTGACAGGTACACTATTCTGTGTTCACTTAATTTTTTTATAGATTCTCTCTTTATATTCAAGTCATTCACCCATTCTGAATTTATCTTAGTGTATGGTGTGAGATTTTGATCTAAACCTAATCTCTCCCATATTGTTTTCCAATTTTACCAACAGTTTTGGTCAAATAGTGGATTTTTGTCCCAAAAGTTGGGCTCTTTGGGTTTATCATACACTGTCTTGCTGACGTGACTTACGCCAAGTCTATTCCACTGATCCTCCCTTTGTCTCTTACCCAGTACAATACTATTTTGATAACCGCTGCTTTATAGTATAGTTTAATATCTGGTACTGCTAGACCACCTTACTTCACATTTTTTTCATTATTTCCTTTGATATTCTTGATCTTTTCTTATTCCAAATGAACTTTGTTATAGTTTTTTCTAATTCGGTGAAAAAGTTTTTTTTGTAGTTTGATAGGTATGGTGCTAAATAGGTAAATTAATTTGGGTAGAATGGTCATTTTTATTATGTTAGTTCATCCTACCCATGAGCAATCAATGTTTTTCCAATTGTTTAGATCTAGTTTTCATTGTTTGGAAAGTGTTTTGTAGTTGTTTTCATATAATTCCTGTCTTTCTTTTGGTAGATAGATTCCTACCAATTCTCTTTTTATAGTGGAGGATAATAAGATGTAGTTGGTGCCTTAAGTAAGATAGGTATTGAATAGTAGAGGAGGAATTTGAACCCAGATCTTTTGATCCTCCATAAGATGCTGTTTCTGAACTTCAGTGACTATACCAATCCTTTGAATCCACCCAATTTGTTTTGGTAATGGATTTGGCAGTTACTATACCAATATTTCATGAAGAGAGATCAAGGAAAAGAAATTTTAATAGGAGGCATGGATAAATGACTTATAAACATAACTATTCCTATTTGTCTCACTACATCAGGCTACCAAAATAATGAAATTCTAAATCAGGCTACCAAAATTATGAAAATGATAGCTCAGTAATGTTTCTATTGTTGTTCAGATGAAGGTACATAGATTTCATGTTCAACTATAAAGAGTTATGTCAGCTGAGAATTATGGCTCCTTAATGACACCAGCAGGTGATAAATACTACCTGCTAAATTTCCTACCTTTGCATCTCCCCATCCTGCTTTCAGAATAGCTGAAGCTGTATTCATATGAACACAAAAGAATAAAACACTATTTCTCAACATGCTGTACCTTGTAATGTTTGTTAAATACTTTTGCAAATTGATTACATAGCTGAATAATGAATGCCTACCATCTGTTCTAAGCATAATTGTATTATAAAGGGGAAAAGTATGTGGGTTTTTTAAAATAAAATAAGATATTGTGTGTGTGGGTTCTAGATGGTGTTTTCTTTTTTATGTGGATGTTGGAAGTGGGGAAATAGAATATATGTGTTCTTTGAGGTAGGATAATGAAAGAAAAAATATGTGCACAAAGCATCACAGATTAAAAGTCTTTACTATTTCTTGTATTTAAATTATTAAGTTTTTGACAGGAAAAAAGTAAACTGAAGAAATTGCCTAATGTAAATGAATGAGAGGATGTTTTGGAAACCTTCATGTTGTGTTGCTGCTTAACATTTTAAAAATACTTTCAAAGATAGAGAAAAAAGTTGTACTTTTTCATTTAGAAAAGGAAAGCTTGGATTTCAGGAGATTTCCTGGGTAAGATGGCAGCAGAGTAAAAAGCAGCTGCTTAACCTCTTCTAACCTAAACATATAGGACTCCTTAAGAAGACATAAAAACAAATCCAGATGAACGAAGGGACCCCACAACAGGGCACAGCATTGGAGATACATGGAATCTGTGCATTTCCATGCTCTAAAGGGGTGAAACAGCTCTCACTAAAACTGGAGCTGAGCAACCCCCTCCCCCACCCCACACCACCTACAATGCCAAAGCCAGCACACAAGAGTTAGAGCAAATTTGGGGCACGCATTAAATCCTTGGCAGCTACCTGGGATCACCAGGGCCTGCTCCTGAGAGCAGCAAGACTTAAGATCCCAAGAAGCTAAGGAATGTGCAGACTTTCAACACAGACCTTGAGCTCATGCACAAGTGAGGGCACGGATGCAAGCACAGACTTGGATGTTGAGTACAAGCGTGGACCTTGAATGGGGATGCAGTGTAGAGGGGTGAACAACTGTGGAAGCATCGCCCTGAAACTGCTAAAGAAGCCTCAAGCAGAGGAACAAGCAAGGAGACCACCAGGAGCCCTGACCCTGAGAACGACTAGACCTGAGACCTCAGGAGCCTAAAGAGCACAGACAGAACCTGAGTGTGAGGATAAACCTGAGAGGGCACAGGACTAAAAATGGCAAGCCAGAGACAAGAACCCCAAAAGAGAAAGATCATCAAGAAGAAATCTGTAACACTCAACAACTTTTACACAGATAAAATCCAGATAGCAGAGCAAACAGCTGAGGAGAACAAACAAGTAATCATATCTAAACCTTCCCAAAATAATGAAAACTGCCCACAATCTATTGAAGAGTTCAAATCTGAGATGATGAAAAAGATGGAAGAGATTTGGAGAGAGAAGTGGGAAATAGCTCAAAAGGAAAATTAACAGGTTAAAAGACAAAAACTCCCAATTGGAGAAAGATGCCCCAAAATCAAACAAAATGGTAAGCAAATTGGAAACCAAAATCTGGCAAAAAATAACAGTTTAAAAGGCAGAATATCACAATTGGAAAGTGAGGCAAGTAAATCGAAGACCAGAAATGACCAGATTGAGAAGGAAAACCAAAAGATTATAGCTGAAAACCAGTCCCTAAAGGCTAGAATTGAGCAATTAGAAGCTAATGATTTCTCAAGACAGCAAGAACAAATAAAACAAAGTCAAAAAACTGATAAAATAGAAGGAAACATGATATACCTTAAAGAGAAAGTGACAGACCAAGAAAACAAGTCCAGAAGAGACAATCTGAGAATCATTGGTCTTCCTGAAAAAGCAGAAATTAATAGAAATTTGGACTGCATACTAAACAAAATTATTCAGCAAAATTGCCTTGAAGTTCTATAGCAAGAGGGAAATATAGACATTGAAAGGATCTATAGATTGCCTTCTACCCTAGACCCAGAAAAGACAACCCCCAGGAATATAATAGCCAAATTTAAGAGCTTCCAAGTAAAAGAAAAAAAATTTTACAAGAAGGCAGAGACAATTCAGATATCAAGGAGCACCAATCAGGATCACACAGGATCTGGCAGCCTCCACGCTAAAAGACCACAAGGCATGGAATATGATATTCAGAAAGGCAAGAGAACTGGGTCTATAACCAAGGATCATCTACCCATCAAAACTAACTATATACTTCCAGGAGAAAGTTTAGGCATTGAACAAGATAGAAGATTTCCAAGTATTTGCACAGAAAAGACCAGGACTAAATGGAAAGTTTGATATCCAACCACAAAAATCAAGAGAAACATGAAAAGGTAAATAAGAAATGGAGGGGAAAGAAAGAAAACTCAGATTTTTTAAATTTGCTTCTTTAAGGGCTTCAATATGATCTAATTTATTGTATTCCTATGTGGAGAAATGTTATGTATAATTCTCTATAAGGAACTCTATTCACTAATGTAATAATTAGAAGAATTATTCATAGGGAGAGTTTGGAATACTAAATGGTCTAAGATGATATGGGGGTGGGAAAGAAGGGGGTGAATAGTAGAGGACACTAAGAGAAACTCAAATGAATAAGAAAAATAGGATATTCTATTACACACAAAGAGGGCATGGGAAGGGGAAGGAATGAATACTATTATAAGAAAGAGAGGAAGAGAGCATTAAGAGGTAATATTTAAACCTTACTCTCAGTGTAATTAACCCTGAGAGGGAAGAGTAGCTATATTATCCATTGGGATATAAAACTCTATCTAACCCTACTGAGAAAGTCAGAAGGGATAAACCAAGGGGAGCAGGGGAGTGGGGAGGTCAAAAAAGGGAGGGGAGAAGAAGGGGGAATAATAAGGGAGGGGGCAGAAAGGGAAGAAAATCAAGGGAGGAGACAAGGGTTACTGGGATAAAGCAAACCACTAGTTTAAAAGGAAATAGTGTAAGAAGAAGGGGCAGAACTAGGAGAGGATACCAAAATATTGGGGAATACACAACTGATAATTATAACTCTGAATGTGAATGGGATTAACTTGCCCATAAAAAGGAAGTAAATAGCAGAGTGGATTAGAAAACAAAATCCTAAAATATGTTGCCTACAAGAAAAAGAAACACATATGAGGTGGGTGGACATACACAGGTTTAAGGTAAAGGGCTTGAGCAAAATATTTTGGGCCTCAAATGAAAAAAAAGAGGCAGGAGTGGCAATTATGATTTCTGACAAAGCCAAAGTAAAAATAGATATGATTAAAAAAGAGAGGGAAAGTCATTACATCCTGATTAAAGGCAGTATAGACAATGAGGAAATAACATTGCTCAATATGTATGCACCAAATGGCATAGCAACCAGATTCATAAAGAAGAAACTGGCAGATCTCAAGAAGGAAATAGATAGTAAAACCATACTAGTGGGAGAACTAAATATTCCTCTATCAGATCTAGATAAATCAAACCAAAAAATAAATAAGAAAGAGGAAAGAGAGATGAATGAAGTCCTATAAAATTAGATTTAATAGATATGTGGAGAAAAATAAATAGGAACCAAAAGGAATACACCTTTTCAACTGCACATGGTACATTCACAAAGATTGACCATGTAATAGGCCAGAGAAGCATTGCAAACAAATGCAAAAGAACAGAAATAATAAATGTAACCTTCTCAGATCATATCATAATGCAAAAAAATAATAATTAGTAAGGGCACCTGGACAGGCAAATCAAAAACTAATTGGAAATTAAATAATATGATTCTCCAAAACCACCTAGTCAAAAAAGAAATCATAGAAACAATCAACAATTTCATTGAAGAGAATGACAATGATGTGACAGCCTATCAAACTCTGTGGGATGTAACCAAGGCAGTACTCAGGGGGAAATTTATAACCTTTAGTGCATATATTAACAAATTAGGGAGGGCAGAGATTAATGAATTGGGCATGCAACTTAAAAAGTTATAAAGCGAGGAAATTCAAAATCTTCAAATAAAAACTAAATTAGAAATACTGAAAAGAAAGGGAGAAATTAATAAAATCAAAAGTAAAGGAACTATTGAATTAATAAATAAGACTAGAAGCTGGTATTTTGAAAAAAATATAGATGAAATAGACAAAGTACTCATCAATCTAATAAAAAAAAGGAAAGAAAAAAACTAAATTGACAGTATCAAAGATGAAAAGGGAGACTTCACCACTAAGGAAGGGGAAATTAAGGCAATCATTAAAAACTATTTTGACCACTTATATTGCAATAAATATAGGAATCTAGGAGATATGGATGAATATTAAAAAAATACAAATTGCCTAGATTAATAGCAGAAGAAATAGAATAACTAAATAATACCATTTCAGAAAAAGAAATTGAACAAGCCATCAAAGAACTCCCTAAGAAAAAATCTCCAGGGCCTGATTTCTATCAGACATTCAAAGAGCCACTAATCCCAATACTATACAAATTATTTTTTATAATTAGCAAAGTAGGAGTCCTACCAAATTCCTTTTATGACACAAATATGGTACTGATTCCAAAGCCAGGTAAATAAAAAACAGAGAAAGAAAACTACAGACCAATCTCGCTAATGAACGTAAATGCAAAAATTGTAAATAAAATACTAGCAAAGAAACTCAAGCAAGTGATCAAGAGGATCATCCACCATGATCAGGTGGGATTTATACCAGGAATGCAAAGATGGTTCAACATTAGGAAAATCATCCACATAATTGATATCAGAAATCTAACAAACAAAAATCACATGATTATCTCAATAGATGCTGAAAAAGCCTTTGACAAAATAAAGCATCCACTCCTATTGAAAACCCTGGAAAGTATAGGAATAGAAGGACCTTTCCTAAAATAATAAACAGTATATACCTAAAACTATCAACAAGCATCATATATAATGGGGATAAATGAGAAGCTTTACCAATAAGATCAGGAGTGAAACAAGGATGCCCATTATCACCTCTATTATTTAACATTGTACTAGAAACACTAGTAGTAGCAATTAGAGAAGAAAAAGAAATTGAAGGTATCAAAATAGGCAATGAGTAGATTAAGCTATCACTCCTTGCAGATGATATGTTGGTCTACTTAAAAAATACTAGAGAATCAACTATGAAGCTTGTAGAAACAATCAACAACTTTAGCAAAGTTGCAGGATACAAAATAAATGCACATAAATCATCAGCATTTCTATATATTTCCAACATATCACAGCAGCAAGAGGTAGAAAGAGAAACACCATTTAAAATCACCCTAGATAATATAAAATACTTAGGAATCTACCTACGAAAACAAAGACAGGAATTATACAAAAATAACTACAAAACACTTTCCAAACAATGAAAACTAGATCTAAACAATTGGAAAAATATTGATTGCTCATGGGTAGGATGAGCTAACTTAATAAAAATGACCATTCTACCCAAATTAATTTGCTTATTTAGTGCCATACCTATCAAACTACCAAAAACCTTTTTTACTGAATTAGGAAAAACTATAACAAAATTCATCTGGAATAACAAAAGATCAAGAATATCAAGGGAAATAATGAAAAAAATGTGAAGGAAGGGGGCCTAGCAGTAACAGATATTAAACTGTATCATAAAGCAGCAGTTATCAAAATGGAATGGTACTAGGTAAGAGATAGAAGGAAGGATCAGTGGAATAGACTTGGGGTTAGTGACATGAGCAAGACAGTGTATGATAAACACAAAGAGCCCAACTTTTGGGGCAAAAATCCACTATTTGAAAAAAATTGTTGGGAAATTTGGAAAACAATATGGGAGAGATTAGGTTAAGATAAACATCTCACCCCCTACACCAAGATAAATTCAGAATGGGTGAATGACTTGACTATGAAGAGGGAAACTATAAATAAGTTAAGTGAACATATCTTTGTCAGATCTTTGAGAAAGGAAAGATTTTAAAACAAAGTAAGAGTTAGTGAAAATTATAAAATGTAAAATAAATGATTTTGATTATATCAAACTAAAAAGCTTTTGTAGAAACAAAAACAATGTAGCCAAAATCAGAAGGGAAACAACTAATTGGGAAAAAAATCTTTATAACAAAAAACTCTGACAGGGGTCTAATTACTCAAATATACAAGGAGTTAAACCAATTGTATAAAAAATCAAGCCATTCCCCAATTGTTAAATGGGCAAGAGCCATGAATAGCAATTTTCATATAAAGAAATCAAAAGTATCAGTAAGCACATGAGAAAGTGTTCTAAATCTTTAATAATTAGAGAAAAGCAAATCAAAACAACTCTGAGGTATCACCTCACACCTAACAGATTGGCTAAAATAAAAGAAGCAGAGAGTAATGAATGTTGGAGGGGATGTGTCAACATTTGGACATTAATGCATTGCTGGTGGAGTTGTGAACTGATCCAACCATTCTGGCTGGCTATTTGGAACTCTGCTCAAAGGGCTATAAAAGAATGCCTGCCCTTTGATCCAGCCATACCATTGTTGGGGTTATACCCCAAAGAGATCATAGATAAACAGACTCATACGAAAATATTTATAGCCAAGTATGTCCATCAATTGGGGAATGGCTGAACAAATTGTGGTATATGCTGGTGATGGAATACTATTGTGCTCAAAGGAATAATAACCCAGAGGAATTCCATGTGAACTGGAAATACCTCCAGGAATTGATGCAGAGCGATAGGAGCAGAGCCAGAAGAACATTGTACACAGAGACGAATACACTGTGGTAAAATAGAATGTAATGGACTTCTGTACTAGCAGTAATGCAATGACCCAGGACAATTCTGAGGGAATTATGGAAAAGAACACTACCCACATTCAGAGGAAGAACTACAGGAGTGGAAACAGAAAAATAACTGCTTGAACACATGGTTTGAGGCCGATATGATTGGAGATATAGACTCGAAACCACCACACCAATGCAACTATCAACAATTTGGAAATAGGACTTGATCAATGACACATGTCAAAACCAGTGAAAATATGCATCAGCCATGGGGAGGAGGGAGCTCAAGGGGTGAAGGGTAAAGTAAGAGCATGAATTATGTAACCATGTTAACTTTTCTAAAAGATAAATATTAAGAAATGTTTAAAAAATAAAAAAAAATTAAAGCTGAAGTTACTGGCTTCTCCCTGATCCTGTCCCCTGAACCAAGTACTATGCTCTCCCCCTACCAAAGACTACATTCCATGCCCCTCCCCATCATTGAGTGCTGGATGTACCCTTTTTACCCCAAACCGGGGAAAGAGAGGGCACTACTATTGAGCATGAAGTGTAGACTGTTCTCAATGAGTTTAGAGGCTGGGAGAGGGTTACCCTCTGTTCCCCTCCAGTTCTGCCACCAGTGATTCACCCACCTTATCCCCTGTGTACTCCAACGGGGCTGCTGGCCAGAGGGGTGGATGATAGGAAAAAACATCATTAGCCATGATAGAGAGGAGGAAGGAAGAAGTTATACCCCTTTCCCTCTGCCTTTCTAGTAATGAACTCTCAAGATGGGTTGAAGGGGAGAGTAGCCATATGTCCACAGAGAGCATTCTGTGCCATCTTTGGTTCCTGTGATATAAGTTCACCATCTCTGCCCAGTGTAATAATTAGCTCATCTGAAATGATTGCTTTTCCTTGCTTTTCTGCTCAATGAACCCTGATCTCTTCTGTTTTATCCTAAAATGTGTTTTTGATTTCACAGTGTTTTGTATAGTATTATTAACCACCTTAAATTCTCTTGAAAAAAGGTGGGTCACATAGTATGAGAGGATAAATCAGAGTGCCTCACAACTATCTGATATAGAAAAATAGTCACAAAACCCTGCATGTGGAGGCTTTTAGAGCTAGAAAATAATTATCTATTCCTCCAAAGTTGTTAGGAGTTGTATAAATCACATTGCTTCTCATATTTTATCTTTCTCAGCTGTAAAATGAGGCAACTAAGTGAGACCCTCTAAAATCCTTCTGATTTTAGCATTTTACATATTTACTAAAGGATTTTCAAATGAATGGATATAAATTAATAAATGGATGAATGTGTTTAACACACATTTGATGTTTTCATTTGTTTGATATGGTTTTTGTTAATTTTCTATGTTCAAAGCCATTGCATTTAGGCACCTGAAGAGAAACAAAGATAGAAGCTACAGTTCTAAGCATGCCAGATAGCTACCATTTAAAACTAGAAAAATAAATGAAATAAGTCATCAACTTCATTGTAATAAGTTATGTCAATATTTCATATCATTTCATATTTCATCCTTACAAGCTATGTGGTAAAGGTACCTAATTACAGAGAAGGAAAACTGAGGTCAGAAATTTGGCATGATTTTATATGTATATTGCATGTCTCTTATTTGGAATAACTGATCCTCTAATCAAAGTTTTTTTTTTCCTTCCATAGCAAAGATCTTTTCCAGTGTACTGTAGGAAATATGACAAAATGATCAGCAATAATATTTCATTAAAACTAATGTAATATTTACTTGCTTTAACAGTTTGAGCTCACACATACATAAAAGTGCTTTGTGTGTGTGTGGACTTGTGTGGGCTCCAGCTCCTAGAACTAAATTATTGTTAAATGTTTCCCTTATTTTATGTTTGTTTTTTCTTTCCAGATCAGCTTCTGAATTATTGCTGGGAAATAAATGTGATATACATGCAAGAAAAAAAAAACTTCCTAATGAATGTAGAATGGGTTTTCTTGAGAGGTAGTAAATTCTCCATCATCTTTTTTAATATATTTCTTGTTATTCATTCATTCACATTGTAAAATAAGATTCATGTCTTGGGTAAAGTTTGGAATAGATAATATACACAACACCTTCTTCCTCTGAGATTCCTCAATGTTGCCATTTAAAAAAATTACAATTTAATTATCTATATAGATATAGGAGAAATATAAAGGAAATAATAAGATCTAATGGCTTAATATTTTCATTCAACTTTTTAAGATTATCCAGACAATAATCAGAATAGGAGGAGTCATGATGGCACCATGGATAAAAGGCTATTTTTGGAGTAAGGAAGATCTTGGTTCAATTCCCACCCAGGACACATATTGATGAAGTAATGAAGTCACTTAATCTCTCAGTACTTACCACTTTAATTTTTATGTTAAAGATGAGTTTGTCAGTCAGGGTTGTTGAAGGGAGTTTCTACATTAGTTGTTTCCCACATCACTGAAGTCCCAGGCGTAGACCCTCCTCTGAAAAAAAAAAATCTGAGTGCATGGTGAGGGCATATTATATATGGGTGGATCATGGGGTATTGGTGAGATGCAGAAATAGGCAGGAGGAGGAGGTGGTCAGTTCTTTCTCCTGGGGCTTTAAAAAGCTTTATGCCAACAAAAACGGTATTTTTCTTTTAAATATCTGAATTGATGCTAATTGTGGCTTCCAGACATACCTCAATGATTATCTGTACCTGTAAAACTTGCTAACTGGGCTAGAAAATTCCCATTGAGGTAACCGAACTTGGTGTACCCTTATCTAGACTTTAACTTTGAAGCAGAATTAATTACACCAAGTAAAAGTTATAGGAAGATGAATTTTGGATGGATACTAGGGGAAAAATATCCTTAATGAAAGTGGAATAGACTTCCTCACCAAGTCTGACTTTTCCCACAGAAGGCCCTCAAAAAGAGACTGAATGAGAGCTAGTCATTCATTAATTCATTCATTCATTCATTCAT
The DNA here is from genome assembly GCF_016433145.1 of Gracilinanus agilis. Lineage (NCBI taxonomy): Eukaryota > Metazoa > Chordata > Mammalia > Didelphimorphia > Didelphidae > Gracilinanus > Gracilinanus agilis. The sequence continues at coordinate 89,553,764 of NC_058135.1, forward strand.
TCATTCAGTCATTCATTCATTCATTTATCTATGCTTGTGACAAAACAGAATTCATCCCTCAGGCATGGTAGGAATAGATATTTGTTATCCCTTTCCACTTTGAAATTTGGTGATGCTGTAATTAAAACATAAAACAGAACAGATTTTGAAGGGGATATTTATTTATTATACACACACACACAGAAATTCACACTTCTGAATTTCTCCTACCATATTCAGAAATGTGTTTGGGGAAATCCCAATTATATTTGTTAATTATCTCTATAGAACAGAGGATGGGGAAAAGTGTCCAAATAGGAGTTGGAGACAATGGAAGCAGATTACCTAATTAAAGAGCACTCTGCTACACCAGATCCTTTTTTTTTTTTTAATAATGGGCTACAGTCAGCTCCCCTCTCCCAATCATTGCTTCTTTAACAACAACAAAAGTAAGTTTTTCTCAGTAGGGAAACTCCTTTAGAGCATACAGACTCCAGTAAGCTTGGAAAAGAACTAAAACAAAAAGTAGGAACTTTTTATCATCTCAGGGTAACAACACCCAGTTAGAAAATATGGATTGCTATATTTTAACATGTATCACGGGCACAATTAAGTAGAAGAATACACCATAGATGGACTATTTGCATGTCCACATCATATTTATCTAAAGAAAACAGCCTTTTCTTTGTTGCTTGCCTTTTCAGCAGCCTCCTTTACACTACCAAATTTTGTTTTGAATAATTCATTTCAGTTGAGACTGCAAAGTTTGCACATTATGTACTCTGAATAAAAGATCAAATCTCAGCATTTTAAAACAATTTGTCCTGTAATTCTTAAAGACTCCCCTACTTCCTAAGTAATAAACAATAGCTTTAATAGCAGTCCTTTGGGTTCATCCAATCTACATAATTGCCCTGCTCTTTTATTTACCCTCTAGGTCCCTGTTCCCCACAAAGCCTACACTTTGTCAAACCATATTATTTTCTTTACTTTGGGTTATGAATCCTGAAAAATGATTTATTAGGGCAAATTATAGATTTCTGCAAATGTGTTCCAAGAATAGAGATGTTTCTGAGTGATGATTTTATAGAGAAATCAGTTAGGACGATGCCTTATTGGACAGTTTCCCTCCCATTCATAAAAGATTGTCATGATCAAAATGGAAATGTAAGAAGCTTGATAATAAAGCTGCAATTGATACATTTAATTCATTTATTATAGCATCAGTTAGGCATGAACAAATGACTCAGCAAGTACATTCTGGTTGGTATACTAAGAGATGATCTCCATCATCTTTTGAATTATATTTATTCCAAAAATGTTATTTTTTCAAAAGCAAAAGTCACCAGTCACTTAATTGCCATTTTCTGAACAGAAACCTGACAGAGATGTTAATGAATTCTTTTTGTGTCCCCAACACCTACCATGGTCACTGGCACATAGAAATTTCCTAATCATTTAACAATTTTAATTTTATTGAACCATATCAGAAGTGTGCCAAATTGTGAAATAAACAGTCTGCATATGGCACTTAGAGCTGTACCAGGCAATTATCCTCCCAGTGAAATAATAGGGAGGGTCATGCATTCATTAATTCATTAAGTCAACAAATATTTGTTGTGATAGACTATAGAAATATGATGCTAATATGTCATACCCTTGCTGGTAGAGATGATAAATAACAATATATTTTTATAGATAATATCTTTATATCTTCTAAACCTCTGTCAACCTTGAAGCATCATTTAAGAAATTTTGAAAATAATTTTCCTATAAAATCACCATTCTTAAATATATTTTGCAATAAAAACACTACCTTAAAATACCTTTACTCAATTAAAAGTGTACAAAATAAATGTAAATCATAAATAAAAAAGACTAAATAAATGAGTTATTATTATTAATGAATGTATGCTAGCACAGAGTGAGCTCATGATAGACCCAACAAGATTATTGAATGTCTGGCAGATAGATGAGAAGAGGCAGGTAAGTAATCTCATTTTATAACATACATATAGATATATGAGTGTGAGAGAAAACTGATATTAGGCATTGAATGAGAGCCTTCATCCTCTCCTAAAACTGAGAACTTAGGAAATATAGTAAAAGAATTGGGAGGAGAGAACAACTAGAAATTCATAGGAAGTACCAGTGCATGAAGTCTATCAGAATACTGGTAGAAGAAAAGATATATGTTATGCATGATGTCATGGGATAAGAGCAATGGTCTTGATAAATGTGACAATTCTCATAATGGATTATGATATATCCTTGGACAAATAGGTAAAAACTAGATAGTAAATTCCATTAGGATGAAGATCTGTTACTCTGTGTGCCTATAGCAGTGTGTAGGAGCTTAAAATATAAATATACACAGACATATATTTATATAATACAGCTATATAATACATACATACCTGTGAATACATGTGAATACATTTGATTAGAATTTATCTTAATCTTTTGGGGCTCTACCTATTGACCTAATTTTCTTGAGAACACCAAAGGACAGCAAATTGTTGTGTTGTCAGGTCAAATAGACTTAAAGCCAAATCAACACGCATTTATTGATAGTTTCCTACATATCAGAAACAAGCAATGAACTGGTGTTCAAAATGCCTAAATTGTATCATGTAGAGCAAACACTGTATAAAACTAAATTTTAGAATAATACTATGGTTTTCAAAGATAGTAATTATCAACGTACAAAATATCAAAGGATTCAATGAGAGTAATAACATTATCCTACACATAGTACTCCATTTAATGCATACATTGTCCCACTATTTCATGTATTAGACTTAATGTGACAAAGATCAGTGTTCAAATTCTATCTTTTGACTTTTACTTTAAGTCATTTAATTTCTCTGTGCCTCACTTGCCTCATCTGTAAAATTAGAATAGAAATACCTTCCTGCCAGGAATATTAGGAAGCCCAAATGAAATAAAACTATAAAGTGTTTAAGTACTGAACGATTATCAGGCAGTATGGCCTGCTGGATCTAGACTTAGTCTTGAAGCCAAGTAGACCTAGGTTCATAGCTTATCACTGACAGGTACTGGCTGTGTGATCTTAGACAGGTCATTTGACCTTCTAAGTTCATGGTTAACTATTTAAGATGAAACTGACCTGAATTTTTAGAGGGATTTTTCTCACTTGAAAGTTCTCTCAACTTTCAAACTCATATCTAGTATTTAATTATTGTTATTACTCTTCTTAATAGATACAATCTTTTAACTAGCAAAGCTATTACTGTTAAATAAGAAGGTATGATAGCACAAGATAAATTTACTTTTTAAAATTGTACTAGAATGTTCAGGAGATTCATGAAATCATAGATAATCAGATTTTGAAGTCATTTGACAGGTTATTTCATTTATCCTTTAACTGGAAAATATCTGACAAGATTATCCTGCCTTTACCTAAGTAATTTCTTCACTCTGTGGTTCTGATAAAAATACCACTTAGATGGCAAGGTAAAAAAAAGATTTTTATGTATTTATTTAACTTTATATATATATACATATATATATACATATATGTATACATACATATATTCGGGAATATGACAGAAAGGGAACATAATAAAAGTTGGAAGGAGTGTGGGAAAATTGGGTGACTTATGCACTGTTAATGGAGTTGTGAACTGATCTAACCATTCTGCAGAGCAATTTGGCCCTTTGACCAAAGAGTTATGAAATTGGGTCCAGTGACACCTTCTGATCCAGTGACACCACTACTTGGCTTTTATCCCATAGAGATAAAAAACCTATTTATAGAAAAATATTTGTAGCATCTCTTTTTTTGTGGCAAAAAATTAGAAGCTGAAGGGATGCCCATCAATTGGGGAATGGCTGAACAGCTTGGGGTACATGGTAGTAATGGCTATAAAATGACAAGCAAAAAAATTTCAGAAAAACAAACATGAATTGATAAAGAGCAAAGTGAGCAGAAGCAGGGAAAAATTATACCTAGCAAAAGCTAAAATGCTTTTTTTTTTTTTAGCAAAATCTAAATTAAAAAATGACTTACATGTTCTTAGGGCTAAAATGATCTAAGACAATTCCAATTGCTTTTGTTGAACTATTTTTGGTTTGTTTTTTAAACTTTCTTTTAAAGGATAAGTCTCTAGATAGGGAAAAGTTAAATTTATAAATTCGAATTTGGGGGTAGAAAGGCCTGGTTTCAAATCCAGACTCAGATATTGTTTGATATCAGGAAAGTCACTAAAACTTTGTGCTTCAATTTCCTTATCTGTAAAACAGAGATAAGACTACTCATTTCCCAGGATTGTTGTAAAGATAAAATATGATTATATTTGTGGAGTGTTTTATTAAGTGCTAGGTGGATGTAAACTAAAATGACATCACTATGGTGAGGTCAACATACAATGTGTCTGACTTTGACAGATCAGAAAAATATGAGCTCAGAAAACTATACCATAGGAGAGGTACAAATCGCTTGTATGAACATATGGTATGGAGATGACTCTAAATTTATGTATCACAACTTTTTCAGCTACTAAAATTTTGCTCTGCTTAAAGAGCACAGAACCTCTGTTGATGTGAGCATACTATGATGATACACTTGATAACAGAGTTCTTCAATAAGCCCTTTCGAGTGCCCTTGTATTGGTTCTTCTGACCTCCATGTGAGTATTTACCTTGTGTGGGTCTTTATGGCATTCAATGTGGCCAACATAATGGAGTTACTTTCTCTATAGTAGTCTGAATGCCTCACAGTACCTCCTAAGAAAGGTCTCATACCTTATCTTACAAGTGGTCTTCAGAATCTTTCTGAGATAATTCAAATGAAAAAACTTTAATTTCCTGGCATAGCACTGGTAGGCTTTCTAGGTTTCAGAAGCTTGTAATAATGACTGCAGAACATGGTTCTATAAACCTTCAGTTTGGTAGGCAGTCTAATACTGCTTCTCTCCCACACTCACCTTTGGAGCCTTCCAAAAACCAGGCTGGCTCTGGCAAAGTGTGTATCAGCCTTATCATGTATGTGTACATCCCTTGAAAATATACCTACCAGGTAACTTAACTTATTCACAGCATTTGAAAATTTGACTTTTGGGAGACCTGTTAAGAGGCTATTTTTGGTGTAACCACAGATGACAGAGTAGCAGCATGAAAAGCTGGAACCGCTCTGAAAATTCCCTCAAACAAACCTTAAAATAACCCCTTAAAATGAATACTGGAAACAGAACCAGCAAGGGGAAAGAGTAAAGTAATTCTCCTGCAGACAACAACTTGAAAAGTAAGAAGAAAGGGTCTATTTTACTGGATTAGAGGGGAACTAGAAATAAAGCTGCAGACATAGGAGTGCAAACCACCTAACCCACCCCCCCTCCACCTTTAGCAACAGGTTCCAAACCTAGGCACAAGCCAACTTGGAGACCCTGGAACCCTGCCTAAGCCAACAGCATGGCACCCCATGCCCATCCCAAGCCCCGTCACAAGCCTGCATAGAGGTCAAAAGTCCCTTTCTTTGTTTATGGATCTACTCATGGGAATGATTCAGATCAACTCTTACCAAGTGCTATAGAGGACTAAGACAAATATTGAACTTTCTTATTTGTTTGTTATTTCCTTCCTTCCTCCTCTTCTCCTTTGCTTAGCATCCTCTTTTAAGGTGACTCTTCTTACAGACCTGCATTGTACATTTTTGCATGGCTATCAAAGCCATAATAAAATCATCTATAGTCTCAGCACTGATTGATGTATCTCTACTGATATGGGCATATCAAAGAACATATCCCTGCTGTGTTCTGCTGACTTCTTTTTGACGAGACCTTTTTGTCTAGCTATTATATGTCACATTCATATCAGAAGCTGCTAAATTAATTATGGTTCCATGTAGCAATACATCTTTTCAAGCTGGAGAAATTTTTTGAATAATTATAAATTTCACATTTGATTCAGTTGAGTAGTATTGTTAGAAGACTCCATTATATAAACTCTATAAAGAGACAATACCCCAATATGACATTTAAGAAATTGTTGAAAATTCACAGTGGTGAGACATGTCAATCAGTCATTCAATCATCACACATTAGTGTCTTCTGAAGCTAGTAGCTAAGGATACAAAGTCAAGAATGAAACACTCCTGGCTGTTAAGGAATTAATTCAAATATAGGAAATATCCATATATCCATATTTATATGTACCAATAAATACACAAAATGAGACAAGCTAATGTGGGGAAGGAGGAGTCACTTGGAAAAACTTCATGTAGAAGGTATCATATCAATATATTGAATTATAAACAGCTGTGCCTTCACCAGGCTGTTGAAAAAAAAAGGAAAGAAAAAAAAAGAGACCAATTTAGGAGAAATCTTGTAGTGAATTCTGTCTTTAACACTTGCTTGATCTTACAAAAGACATTTAAAACTCTTGGTGCTTTCTTTGCCATCTGGAAAATGTGCATAATTCTTGCAATAGTGGAGTTAACTGAATTTTTGTATAGACTATGCTTTATATATCATAAAGTAGCTTGCTAATGAGATATTATAAGTATAATTGATACTCTTATGGGGAAAAACAGGGGAGATAACTTAAATATTATATGTGGGTTCAGAAGGGTGAACAGGAGATAGGAATGGACAATAGATGGGGACTTAACAAGATAGGGAAACTGGGTGTGGCTGTTAAGGGAAAAGACTGTTGACAGAAGTGACAGTTAGGCCCTGTCACCCTGCTTCTCCTAGACAAGGGATAAACTCAGAATATAATAAATACACAGTATGGAAACTTCAAGGTACAAAGAAAACACACAGGGAAACAGGTTAATTGATTTTTAGAGGATAGGAGAGGGGGGTGAGGTGAAACTATGTCTAACTGCCCAGGACTGGAGTCAAAAGGGTAAGTCTCTTAGTCAATCTATCTTCTGCCAGTTTTGACAGCTTGGCTAAGGACCTGAGGAAGAGGGCTTGGATTTGGGGTCTCACAACTGATCCAGAGATATCTTCAGGATACCAGGAACCAACTTCTCCCCAGCCAATGATCCAAAGTAACCAGGTAGGGAGAGATGTCTGCAGATTGTCCACTGGAACACAGGCCTCTTCCCTACTCAGAGTTGACTTGCAGGATAATGTCTTCTGCCTTTACAACCTTCACTACTCTCCAAGATCCCAGGTCAAATAGGGACTGCTGATTGCACATCTGCTCCAAACCCCTCATAAAACAGCAATGTCTGTTGCTTAACTCTTTCCTCCCTACTCCCTGCATTCTATTCAGAATGTCCATGACTTCCAGCCAAGGCTTTCCCTAATATACTTGCAAAAATCTTCCTTTATACTTTTAAAGCCTATACCTATTACAATAATGCTATTATGATATGTGTTTCAAAAGCTCCAATAAATTTATAAAATGCTTAAGGGGAAAGTAAAGCAAGGGTGACAGGGAAGCTTATTATATATAATATGCATATATATGCATATTATATATATATATGCATATATATGCATATATATATATACATGATCACATATCTATATATTGCTCTTCACTCATTTCAGTTCTGTTGTGTTGTATAACTCTTTGAGATGTTTTTGGCAAAGATACTAAAGTGGTTTACTATTCCTTCTTGTGATAATTAGATTAAGTCTACACTGCCCATCTTTAGATTTAATCATCAAAGGTGAGAGCACCTTCCAATTCTGGTAAGTCCTAACCCACATGTGCTAGAGTGAGTAATCAGATTGACGCACTGCCCCTTACACTTTCTATGAGAAAGCATCTATTGTGGTTGGACACGCAGGCTAAGGGAAGGCACTGGAAGTGACATATATATGACCCCTTCCAAAGATGAAGGGGAGTGAGGCTGTGACTGGTGTGGTGAAGGAGACCTGAGGGAGCTTCGCTGTTTTGTGACTGAGACTGTTCCATGTGGTGAGTTTAAAGACTGAATCTTCCTGAACTTTTATTGGGAAACTTCCTTTTATAGACTCTGTGAGTAGAGTTTGCTCCATTCACCTCCGGGCCTCAGGCCCTTTAACCCTCAGCTGAGGGTTGAGATATACCTGGACTAATCAGTGAGATAGATTCTTAATGTCTTTCTCTCTCTCTTCTCTCATGTAAATACATTTACATAAATGTCAATTTTGATTTGAGATTATTCTTAATTGAGGATTAATAATAGTTCGATCCTCTGGTGACCACCTTTTAATATATTGAACCCATAAAACCCCCTTTTCTCCCTTACATTCTCCAGCTCATCTTACATATGAGGAACTGAGGCAAACAGGTTTAAGTAAGTGTCTGAGGCTAAATGAATTTAGGAATTTAGGAAAATATTTCTTCCTAACTCTAGACCTGGCAATCTATCTAATATGCCAACTAGCTGCTCATTATAGCATTTAAACATGCTCTATTGTCTTTCAAGACACCAAACATATCTGTTCAGAGCGTTCAACTTTATTTGCTTCCCTATAGAATATATTGTCTATAGAATATGAGAGAACATAGGAACCACAATCATTTAATGACATCATGATATACTAAAAATGTAGAAATACCCCAATGACATGATGACTTAATAGTGAAAACTAATGAGAAATAAAATAAAACAAATTATGTGAAGTGGATATCCTTATCCATTGTCTTAACAATGATTATTTGTCCTTGGGTAAGAAACATCTGCAGTCTCATCTTAATGGTAACCTCAGTCTTGCAGTTTTGTCTAAAAGGTGCTTTTAATAATTTGAAAGTATTTGATCTCCTTCCTCTTTTTGCCTGCAGTAGAACAAGTAATGTTTTGTCATTTCAATAACAAACATTGGCAGTTGCATGGGAAATATATTCCCAGAAATTCTCTTTTTACTCCCTATTGAATAATCTTTCCTTTGTAAATTTAAATTTTGTAAATCTCATATAAGTTTTATTTTATGAAACTAACTTGCTTACAAATATGCTGCAAATTGGCATTAAGAGGCAGATACAATCAAACTATGAGAGATACTGCCAGAAGATATTCTGCTTATGTTTATTCTGCATATACTTACATGTACATATAGTTTCTTTTTTAAGTTAATTTTTTTTTCAGATTACACATTAGTACAATTTTCAACAATGGTTTTATGACAGCTTCTGACAGCTTGATTAGAGTTCTAAAGTTTAGCTATAATTGTCCTTATAGTGTTAAATTTGGACTCTCAAGCAGGGATTGGTGGATTTTTTTTAATTTCTATTTAATCTCATTCAAGAATATCTTGGTGCTGGAAGCAAAATGCATACATTTTCCTAATAAAATATAATAATAATATAAATAAAATATAAAAAATAATTCTCAAAAAAATAAAAATTCCCCCCTTGAGGGAAGGAAGTGATCTATTTGTATTTGTATAGAGCAAATACTTATACGTAAAAGTTACTTAATACATATTTTTTGATTGTTTTAATTGCATCCCATTTTCAGCAGGCACAGTCTATGCTGTTGAAGTAACCCTCTTTGTGTATGTTTTTAAAATCCAATTTATTTGATGAGTTCCTTATTGGACCTTCTACACACTGGACTCATTAGACAATACTCCCATTTCTTTCTAGGAAGGATTGTCTCTTTACATGCCTTCAGAATTTCATTCTTCAGACTTTCAATGTCTTTTGTGCTGTAGCTTTTGCTGATCTTTATCGCAGTGGATCCAATCTATCTTTTCTCTGTACTCTTTAAAATATGCTTTTTAAAATGAAAGGTGAATATCAGACTATAGATTTAGTTTTTTGCTCTTCCTCTTTTACAGATTTGAAGATGGAATTTCCCCCATTCCTTTAATCATTTTCAATATATTAAATAAAGTGTTTCTTCCTTGAGGTCAGCTTAGTTAAACTTTCTAGGGGCAACATTATGATGGATGTGTAGACTGTCACATTTCCACATACCACTGCCAGTGGGCAGGGGGAAATGGAAGAGAGGAAATTCCCTATTCTACTGTACTTAGGATGACACATAGTAAAAAAGGCAAAGAACATTTTTATCTCAGTTCTGGATTATCCTTACATAGATGGCTCTTTGCTAGATTGACAGAGTGACACCCTCCTGACTCTCAGGTAACACTTGTGATTCCTTAGAGGGAGAGTCTTCAGAGTTGATCCCCTTTCTTTTTCAAGGTCTTTGAAATTGTGATCTGATTTTCAGGTCAGCTGACCTTTAATTACATCAATTCAATTCAAGAACTCCTTCATAGTTCCCAAAGGACCAATATACCTTAAATATTTTTGTATACTTATTTATCAACATTGACTGAGCCATTCCTAATTGTGCAAATTTTAGAGTTTACAAAATGGCCACTCAATATATAAGCCACTTAGGTATCATTCCCTTTACAAAGTGAAAATCAAGCTACTACAGTTTTAAAAGTAGCAATGATTTAACTCTATTGTGTCTTTGCTATTCATCCTTTATATTATACCAAATGGTCTGAGGCCTCAGTTGATCAAGCTATCCTGCTTAACATTTATTACAAAACCTATAAGTGTACCTGTTATCACTTTAAACAAAAGGAAACTTCTAAAAGCCAAGGATTATCTCACTTTTTTTTCATATACCCAGCACCTAGTACACTTTATGGCACATAAGGGATTTTTATACCTGATTAGTTTTTGGTTCAAGAAAGGAGACATCACTTCTGCTTGAGCTTGATGTACATTTCTTTCAGGGAAGTTTTAATGGAGAATATGGAATCTGAATTATATCTTGAATTAAGAAGAACTTCAAATAGTGTAGTAGTGCAGACCATTTTGAACAAATTGAGCAATAACCTTTAGTAGTCTCCAGACTCTTCCAAGGCTTTGAAACTTTTCCTAGAATGATTTTCTTAAAGGTAGAAGTCTATCTCAATCTTGTCTCAAATGCAGAAATCCAAAGGCAGAACATCATCCTTGGAGTGGGGTTTTTTTGTGCCTTTTCTGACAAAGAGAATAGTTTACACCGTCCTTACTTGCTTGATCAATGTAAACAGGAAAAGGAGTGATAATAAAGAAAATTCTGGAAGAACTTCCCATCTTCATTCACCCCATAGTGTAATATTCCTCAATTGGACAGAAAGTAAACAGTGTTGATTTCCAAGTTATGGAATAGGATTAAAATCAGGGAAGATATTTCATTTATGTTTTTATCACTTATAGATTCAGAATTACAAAAGATCTTTTGTTTCATCTCACTCAACCATTCTTATTTTACAGATTAGGAAATTGATCAACATGAAGATTAAGTAATTTGTTTAAATGTACAAAAATAGTTAAGTGTCAGAGCTGGAATTAGAACACTTACTTTAAAAATATATTTTCAATGGAAAATGGAAATTAATAAATCTATTAAATACATATTTTAGATTTTCCAGCATTTTCTAGATAGCAAATGTTGCTATGAAATGGAAACATTTTAACCTGGCTATTTCAGTTCTATTCCTCCACCATTTTGATACTATGAATGTAAATATTTAGCATTTATTTATTTATTTTGCCAAAGACCTCAAAGGCCAAGAAAGCATTTTCTTAAAACCAAAAACAGCACTTTGAGAGAATATAAAAGAGATCATGCCTCCCAGGTCAATCAAAATATTGTCTGAAACAATTTCATAAAAGCCAAAATTAAAGAATGGTGATAAAACTTCTACTATTATTACTGATTTAAAAATCAGCCTGAGTGCTGGTGGCATATACAAAATAGTCTCAAAGAATTAATGCTGTTCCCCAAAAATTTCTTAAACTATATGTATTAGTTGTGACCCCCTTGAGGGTATCTTTTACTTTTTATGTATTCCCAGCCCTTAGGAAAGTGGTGATGAACCTATGGTATACATGTCAGAGAGGGCACACAGAGACCTTTCTCTGGGCAAATGAGCTATTGCCCACCAAAGTTACTTGAAAACCAGAGGGACTGGGACCGAGTTACTCCCCTCCCTCTCTCCATACATATGAAGACATTTTTTCACATCACCTATCCATCTTCCCAGTAGTCCAGTGGGAGAGCTTCCTCCCTCCCCTGTCTGGGATAAGCTGAGTGGCTCACATGCTGCATGAGGGTACAGGATAAATGACATCCTTTTGAGTTTGTGGAAAAGGTGATTCCTGTGTTTTTGGAGAGGAGATAGGTTTGAAGGGAGGATAGCTCACAATGTGGCACATAGCTAAAGGGGAACAGAGTGGAGGGGAGCAAAATGATTGGGCCAATCCTCTCCCTCTCCCCTGTCTGGGTTAAGGTGGTGGGGGTGGGGCATAGCATTCAATTTCTAGGGGTAAGTGGGGCATGGCACTTGGTCTCTAAAAGGTACACCATAAATTGCCTTAGGACAATTCCTAACAAATAGTAAGTGATTAGCAAAATGTTTATTGATTGATTAACCTCTGATTTAGCTATTGAATGGAGAAGATTAAATTAAAGAAAGAATACATATTATAAAATTTTGCTTTCAATCAGACTATTTTGTGGCAGTAGAACAATAACAATGATGGGAATTGGACAAAAGTTTCAAAGATGTGCAATAAAAGGGTATTTGAAGAACAGACAACTTATTTACAAATTCTTTAGTTTCTTTCTACAGGGAGTCTGAGATAAATAGGGTTGAGCTTTATGTGATTAGTGAGGAGGGCTAAATCACTACTGAGATCACAAAGGGGAGGGGGGGATTCTCAAAAAAGAGACACAGATTAACAAGCCAAATATTAAAAGCATAGAAGAGTATAGAACGTGATATCAGCTCATCATTCCAGCTAACTCAAAAGAATGAGCCATCTTTCATCAGAGCAAAGGCTAAAACAAAGTAAAAAAAGAAAGAAAAAATATTACGAATTTGTGTCCTTTTCTACTTATGTTTCCGTTGAAGGAGAGAGATAAGTGTGAAAAGTGGAGAGACAATAAAGAGAAAAAAAAGAAAGAGTATAGGGTTTGGAAGACAAATGTATATACTGTCTATTGATCCATCCACTTATCTTTCTCATCTATATCATCTTTCACTTTATCTCAATCTTTATTTGTCTCCATATCTATTATTTCTGAGAGAAAATTAGTATGATATCTAGTCATGAATATCTGGATTCAAGTCCAGTGACCAGTATATACTATTTCCAATCTGGTTACTTTCCTGGAATTAATTTTTTCCACAAACTCATCATTTTACAAGATGAAATCCACTCAGGAAGCCACACTTTGGATCCCATTCTGGCTTCACAACTTTGTCATTTCCCTTAACCTACCCTGAGACTCCTTCTTCTTACATACTGATAATCTCCTCCCATCTTTGTCTTCTTTTCATGCATTGTCTCCTCTATTCCATGGTGAAAACCTTCAGAACAGAAATTATCTCATACCTTTTTTTGAAACCCTAGCACTTAGAACAGTGCCTCGTATATGGTAGACACTTAATAAAGGTTCATTTATTTTGACTCTAATACACACACTCATATATTGAAGCAGCACACTTTAAAGTATATAGCGTGCCAGGTTTGGAGTCAGGAATATCTGTGTTCAAATTCTACCTCTAAAACTTATTAACTTAATGACCTTGAGCAGATTATTTAACTTTATTATGCTTTAGGCAACATCCTGTTGTTTATCTGATATAGATGTGTAGTTTTGCTCTGTTCTAGAAGAGGGAAATTTCAAACCAGGAATTTCCAAAGCTGACAAAATAATTTATTTTTTGTATAATACATAAATATGTATATGCAAATGAATATATATGTCATATATATATATTCACAGATACTTCTAAATTCTAACACACATATATATGTCTATTATCTAACTTTTGTATATTATCTAATTTTATTTTTTTTCTAGACAGCTCAGTGACACAGGGAGAATGATAGACTTGGAGTCAGGAAAACTTGCTTCAAGCACTTACTTTTCTTGAGATCCTAGACAAATTACCTAGAATAGAATTGAAAGAGTCTTACTTTCCTAAGTAAATTGAGATAATAATACTAATCATCTCACAGGTTTGTTGTTAGGATCAAATAAGTAAACATATGTAAAATGCTTAAAAGATATTAAATGCGATATATAAGTGTTATTATTATTATTTATCAATGTTGTTACCACCATATTATCATGTGAGTTAAAGATCAAGGCTGTGGCTGTGTCAAATGCCATTGCTGAAGCCTACATCTCAATTTGCCAGTGATGGAAATTGTTAAAATTCAGGGCAATGTAGGTGTACCAAATGAAAGAGGAGAGACAGAAGCAAGAATGATAACAAAAAGAGATCCCATAAACCTTCACTGTCACTCTCTTTTACATTTCAACTTGTAGTATTAGTGCGTAGCACAGTGCTTTGCATACTAATAAGTACTTTTTCATGATATATTAATATTTATTATCTATCCATCTATCATCTATTCCTGGTTAATTTCTTTACAAAAAACTTGAGAACAATTTTCTTGGTGACACTTTATTGTCCTTTGTAATCTGATCTGGATGTTGGTTTGGGTGTATTGCCTAATGACATGTATCCTCCTGCTCACAGAATTGATCCATTGTATAATAATAATAACTAAGTTATTTACTCCCTCTTGACTTTAGACAATCAGATGTATCATATGAAGAATAATTCATCTATAAACTAAATTGGTAAAGCATTTAGAGCTACTTCAAGGAGGCTTTGGAAACAAAAAGTAATATGTATATTTTAGTTTCATTTATATGTAAAGTAAACCTTACTAGAATGGTTATCCATTCCTACTTTTGCCCCAAATGAAGATGAAGAAAAATGGAATATTTCAGAGTGTCATATAAATGTAAATTTATAGCACTACTATGGTTTAGCTAATCTACTGGCTTATTTTACTGAAAACCCTTCTACAAATTTATAGCATTTTAAAGTACAAATAAAAATCAACTTGGTATTGAAACTAAAATAGGATCCTGGAAAAATGTGTGTTGTTATACGCCTGCTATGCAAAATGCGATATGGACTGTAATTTCAGACAGTGGTTAAGCATAATGTAGCCACTAGATCCATTGCTATTCCAGGATGCTTGTGGTACATAGAAATCTATAGTTATATTTCAATAAAGCGATATCTAACAATTATGGTAGAACAATAGGACTGTCTATGTTAGAATGTTCCTAGATACATTTTTTTTCTACTTAGTAAGGTTTATTACCACCAAAAATTTTTTAACAATTCCCTACAAATCTAGTTATTTGACCAGTTCAGTCTCCTCTTTTGCACCCCTCTTCTCTTCATTTTCAATGGAATCACACTAATTTGTGCATTCATCACTTTCCTAATTGGTCTCTCCATTTTCTAAAACATCCTTCACAAAACTAACAAAATCATCTTCAAAAGGTCACTCTGCTACTCTCCTGCTCCCCTTCAGTGTCATTAACTGGACTTTGGAATGAAGGAAAATGTTTATTCCTTATTTTTGAAATTTAAGCGATCTACAGCTTTATTCCAAGCTCTTTTTCCAGTATATTTCACAATATATCCTTCCGTGCACTATGTATTTCAGTGAAACAATTAGTACTATTGAAAACAATTCTCATTAATATGACATTTTAAAGTTTACAAAGTGTTTAACTTTTAACATTTTAACTTTTAGCTTTGGGACTTGTTGTGCTACCCCAGAAGCTCCTCTTACTCTCAAACTGCCTTGATATTGGCATCCATCAGATGCCTTGCATAAAATGGAATAAGTTGCACCAGTGTCCAGTAAACCTTCATAGTGTACCCCCCTCCCCCTGATTTCTAGGGAAACTAATGGTTCTTTGCTGTCATTGGACTTCACTGGCACTAGGGGTGATAAAGAATCCTCAGTATTTCATATGCTTTATCATCGATCCAGTGTTGCGTATGGTCATTCATGTCTAAACCCAAACTTCCTATAGCACCATTCGGCAAGTTCAGTTTAGAATCAGGAATACAGAAAGCAGGCTTAAAGAGCATTCTCTCATTGAGAGTTGATAAGTCATTGTCATTTGTGCAAATTTCATGTTGACTTTCTCTAAGGGCTGCAGAAATGGAGGTTTGATTTGATTTACCATCCACTCTGATATTTAAAGAACTGTCATGCCCCAAATCAGAAGTTTTCCCCTCAGTAGTATCCAGGAATGTATGGTAGTTAGATTGTGTTCCCTTCAACACTTCAGGTACAACTACTGATTCAAAAGCTGACTGATGTTCCCTGTCTTGCCCTGCTATTTGTGTGACTGGAGTCAGATTGTTTTTATTAATCACAGCACAAGCTTCATTGATCTTATTGTTAGCCACACTGGTTACTGGGGACAACTGCTCCCTTTCCCTTCCCCAAAGTTTTGGTTGAAATTCTGTAGCTAAGGGGTTGAGAAAGGTGGATGTGGAATTCCCTAAATAGCTGCTATCATCCTGCAACTCAGTAGGTTGCGTCTTTAAAATCAAGTCTTTGCCAACATACTGATTGTTTTACTCTTTAACCTCAATCTGTGACACGGTGTCTAAAGCACATGAATGGGAAAGAATTTTGGCATCTAATTCCCCCGAGGTTACTGTAAGTGTTCCTTCCTGGAAATTTTGTAAACCTTGCCATAATGTTCTTTATACAAGTTGCCCCTTTGTTTTATACTTGGAATAAAGAGAGGAATTTGAGTTTTTGATTATTCTAAACAAGATTGCAAAGCCTCTTGATGTGAGCTGTTTTAATGGCTTGATTGATCCTTATGCTTCTCACCCAATGTGTTTGTTATGGAATGAGAAAGCTTATCCCTTATATAATCATCCTCATTATTGCCATAGATTTCTTTCTGCATTTGCATTATTTCTTCCCATTGCTGATTATCTAACACAGATCTATGTTCATCTTCTGTGTAGATTCCTTTAGACACTTGCTCTATTTTGCCCAGATTTCCCATTTTGCTTTCCTCACTTAGACTACACATTGTCACACCCAAATTACACTGATTAGAAGGTTTTAAATCAGGAATTTTGATTCATAATGTTTTAGGTTTCATTCCCATTTCAATATATCTTCCCATATCATCTAATGAAGGAGGTTGGCTATATTTTTTACATGCATGGTTACAGAACGCACCATCATGTTTGTTATCATCATTTCTTTTTGTGTTATTATTATTCTTAGATCATTTAGAATTATAGTAGGTCTTTCTGTTGCCTCTGTCTCTTTGATTTTGATTATCATTTCTGGAAAAATCTATTTGCTGTTTAAATCTACAAAATCGAAGGATGTGCCCAAGACGTCCACATAGGTAACAATGAGGGGACAATGATTTTGTTCTTTGGGTATTGCTAGTAGGTTGCCTGTACTGATTTTGGCTCCTACTGCTTTGGAGGGCAAAATTTTTCACCTCCTCGATTTCTTTGTCTCGCTTTGCCTGTTTTAATTGATGTTTTAGATCAGTTATCACTTTGTCCTTAGTTTCAGTTTGTCTAGCTAATCTTGTCTCTTTTTGTTTTGAGTTGTGAATGTAAGCTGCATGTTGCCTTATATCCTCCAGTGGCAATGATTCCCACTGTGGACAACTCTGTCTAAAGTAGTTTTGTATTGGGATCGAGTTTCCCTTCACGAACTGTCTACGTATGTGGTCAATGGTATCCTGGGCATGTGTATCTCTGAGACCAAGAATAGTCTCTGCGGCTTCGATTACCCTATCCAGAAAACTACTCGGGTGTTCTTCCTCCCCTTGTTTTAGCTTTTCGAATTTTTGCCATGCGTTTGGTCTTTTAGTGTGCAATCTCATTGCCTCAATCAAGTCTGAACTGCACCTCATTAAATATCTCATGTTGGCATGCTGGGTGAAATCTAAGTCTTGATGAACCAGCGGCCAAGATTCCAAATTTGGGTTCGTCCTTGTTTCGTTGAGGAATTTTTCCTTTTCCCGAGGGAGAGTAAAATTCCCCCAAAAGAAATTCAATATCTTCAAAAGTAGGATTGAACAATGTGAACACCCTTTTGAGCTCCTTGATGCTCTTGTGAGGTTTCTCAAAAAACTTTAGAAAGTGTCTTTTTAGGACCTCCATATCACTTGGAGTGAATGCCTTGTATGTCTTTACATGCATCACCCCCTCTCCTGGTTGTATAACGGTCCTGTCCACAATTGGTAACACAGAGATTACAGCATTTGTTATTGGTTGATCTTCAGTGATGTTATTTCTCCTAAAAAATTTCAATTCCACAATCTTCAGTTGGAGGATTATGTGCTTATCTAATTCCTTTCCCTCTCTAATTTGCTTTAACACTTGGAACAGTAGCTTGATGTTCTCTACTAGTTCCCCAAAGTCAGTATTAATTTTAGCAGGAGTTATCTTAAAGTATTGCCAGAGGTGAGTCAAAACTGCCTTAGAAATCACAAGGAATTGCCAAAGAGATAGGATTATTGTAATAGCCATAGGGATGAAACATATGCATTCAGCAAGGGTAAGGGCAAACCATTTGTAATAATCGTATATTTCTAGAATTTGTTGCACTAAATTTGAGACTTTGATGAACCAAAAGTTGCAAAGACCTTGCATGAAAGACCAAATCATCATGGAGACACCACATAGAATAAATGTAATCCTTGCCAGATTCATTTTAGATATTTCAGAAGATTTGCAGGTTTTTTACTAACTATGCTCACCAAGTTGTAATAACGGGATTAAACAGGTAGGGAGGTAATAAGGGGATTAAGCAGGTAGGGTGATAAGGTAGTTGTAATAGGGGATAAGGCAAGTGGATGGGGTTTGTAGATCCCTAAGTCAGAAGGATCTACTATAGAAGGATCTACTAAGGAAAGGAGGATGCAGTAGTGGAGGTAGTAAATTGAGGTGGTAGGAGGTGTAAGGGAATGACTGAGTTTAGGAAATATAAACACTGAAGTATAAAGAGTAGCAAAGGGAGAAGATGAGGTAATTGAGCAGGCAGCTGCAGCAGGGGGACACAGACTGGGTACACAGGTTTAAGACAGAGACACTGAAGGGAAACAGACTGAGCCCACCAGGTAGGAAGGGCACTTCTACAGACAAAAGGTTAGGGCCAGCCAGAAATGGCTTGAAACTGACTAGAGGGCTTTCTAGTCAGTTTCTCAGGTTCACAAAGGAAGAGTCCATAGGAAGTATAGAGATCACCACTTCCTCCAAGATGGACGCCTCCAACTTCCTCAGGCCCCAGAGAGAAAACTATTCTTTATCCCCATCTCCCTCTTTTATCAAACAACCAATGATTTAGCCAAAGGTTTGATTAAGTGACAACAGGGTTTATTGAGGTTTCAAGGCTGACTGTAAAGGAGAGAGGGATACAAAGTATCTCTAATAACTGCCTAGGGAGAAGCTTAAGGCGGGAGAGGGACACAGGAATGTGAGACTGAGAAAGGACCTGCCTCACTAGGTCCTGGGAGGTTTTGTTGCCTTTAAGGTTAGGAAAGGTGCATATAATGATTCAGGGGATAATTTGTATCAATGGTAAGCCCTACTTGACTACGGGAAAAACTTAAGTCTTCAAAGTTTGCTTGCTACCACCCAAATCCACCCCTCTCCCAAAATGACAGGAAATTCAGGAAGGTAAATGATGATTGGGATAGGGAAGGTCAGGAAGATTCAGAGGAATTAGCTAAGCTACAAATCTTAAGAGAAAAGCTGCAGAATCAAGGCCAGGTTTTTGGCTCAAAAGATCAAGCTCAATTGACCCTCCTGCTCTGACTGAGTCTCCAGGATCAACTGCCTCTAGTCAGCGTTCTAAACCCTTTCCAACTGTCAGAAATTCTGCCGTAAGGCTATGCAGGGTTGATTTGCACCTTCTGCATCACATATGGCATTTTAAAGTTTACAAAGTGTTTTCTTCATAACAACTCTTTGAAGTAATTAGAATAAGTGTTATTTATGCCCATTTTATAGATAAATGAATTGAATTTCTGTTAACTGAAATTATTTGCCCAAGATCATGAATCTAATAAGTGGTTAAGATGAGTTTTGAGTGTACATCTCCTTACTCCAGGTCTAATACTCATTCTAATATATATTAAAGATCCTCTTATCTTTCAGTTCTTCTGGAAATTTCCTACTTTCTTATATTCATGAAGGTAATCCACATTAACTAGAATCCCCTTCATCCTTATATCCATTAAGTGAAATATTTCTTGTTTTTATAGACACCATTTCGGTGCTGTCTATATCAGGAAACTTTAATCTTTTTGCATGAAAGTGACAGCTCTTACTTTTTAATTTTTTAAAACATTTTGTCTGCATATCTCCTTTGGTCATAATACCTGACATCATACTGATAAATGCATATTATCGCACTACCATTTTTCATCTTTGTTCATCTTCTGAGGTAGGAACTTTAGATATTCCTATGTCCATTTCATGGATGAAGATGTTGAGGCTTAAAGCATTTCAGTGACTTATCCATTGATATAAAGCTCATCAGTGTTAATGGCTGAAATTGAGCTTTGGACTCCCTAACTCTAAGTCTAGAACTCTTTGTTCTCCCAGACACTTTAACATGACTTAATACATTTCTCTTTTTATTTCCAAGCTAAGATGAGTAACCTTACTTCTACCCCAACCCTAGGGAATTTACCTCAAGCCCCCACAAAAGGGCTAGAGGATAAAAGGAGAGGTTAGATTTTTTTAGAGACTAGACTTGGGATTTTATTGTTTTATATAGATTAAATTCTCTCTACAAAGGGAGATTAACACTTGCTCATAGTCTTAGAGAATTGCCTGGTACATAAAGAAGGTAAAAGATTTTATTAGTGTCTCATAGCAAGAGTCAGAGGTTGGAATTGAAACCAACCTTTCCTAAGTCTGGGGCTGGATCTCTATCCAGGATACTCCAGTAGCTTTCAGAAGATATAAATTCACAAGACATATACTTAAATGTGACTGTATCAATATTTGGGGTATAAAATATTCATGACACTCCTGAGTCATAAGTGCCAGAGCTAATTCTGAGTTACTGAGTCTCCAAATGTTTATTTTGTGAAACATGACTTGTTTAATTTTTTTTATAGTGGGATAAAGAAGTACATCTCTAAATTTTAGGATCTTAGATGTGGATCTCGAAGAGATTTTTTGGGCCAACTAGTTCAATTCCCTTACTTTACAAAAGAGGATGCTAACGCTTGGAGGCTAAGTCACTTTCCTAACATCACACAAGTAATAAACTTGTATATGGTTTTTGAACCCACAATGTCTTGCCACTTTTTCTATTTAGTGGGGAACTAACTAGGCAACAGTTTGTAACCCTGTAGTTCATAATTCCTTTTTGAGTGATACTACAGACATATTATCTGAGGTGTTCTTTTCTTTCTCAGCTTGATATTTAATTGGAAGACTGTTTTGATCCTAATTCTGCAGTTTATCTGGTCTTTTTCAAGGCCCTTAGCTTCTCTTAACTTTTCTTGATTTTTCTTATCTGTAAAACCAAGAAGATGAACTAAATGACCTTGGAGGTTCCTTTTAACGCTAACCCTAGTTTCCTATCATTTCAGGGATAAACACTGCCATCAAATAAATGCAGAACATGAAGACATAAGGTCAGCTAATACAATTAAATTTTAATTACAATTCGACTGGTAAAATCAGATATAGGGTTTCAGGAATTTTCTCTTAAAGTTAAAAGTAAATCATTGTCTTTCATTCTTTTTTTCATTTAGGAGGAATGAAATAGCCTGGATTTCAATCCAACATCAGTATTCATTTCTTCATTTTCTATTTTTCACAGGTGTATGTTGGAGGAAATATGATGTATCCCTCATGGGGATCTGCTTCTACTGAAGCAAGCTGTTTCTTTTTCGGTAAGCAAAATTAATTCCTTGGGGGGATGGAAACTTGCCTGACTAATCACATCTGGATTAAAATTAATGCCAGTGCTAAACACCAATTAAAATGGTCAAACTAATTTTTAATTTTATTTGTGTGTTGTGAATGAAAAAAATGGAGAAAAATAAAGATGATTTGTGTCAGAATATATCCCATGTTAGGCTCTAAATTATCTGGGTTAGATGGTATAAATTTATTAAATTCATAAAATAACTTCAAAATCAGGGATATGTTTTTATTAAGCACGAACTGTCTGAATTCATGACCCTGGAATTCAAGGCCCTCCTTCATATTCAACAGACCTATCAAACTTAATAAGCAAGGATGAAGCATCCACTATGGATAAGGCATTGTGTTTGATGTTAGAGTTACAAATTCACAAAATAAACCAGTTCTGTACTTTATGAACTTATATTCTACTAGAAAATAGAACTTGTATAGATACAGGTAAATATGTCTTCCTTAGGAGTGTTCATATGAGGTAAGCCTTTACTAAACCTTGGAATGTGAAGAGGTATTGGTAAAAGTAGAACGGATTCCAGGCAATCTACCTTTCTAGCTTCATTTCAGATTACCCTTTGGTATTGCTCTTTAGTCATAGGTTAAGTAAAATTACATGGAGTTATCAAGAGTGAAATGAGCAGAACTAAGACAACATTATATCCAGCAACTGAAATTATTTGAAGAATGACTTGTGTGTGTCCACTTCCAGAGAAAGAAATGATAAATAAAAATAAGCAAGACATTGTTTTATAGTCTGACTTCTTTTTCTATTATTTAGGGACCACTAGATTTTACAGTGAATAGATCACTAGGCCTAGAATCAGGAAGACTCATTTTCCTAAGTTCAAATCTGGCCTCAGACACTTATTATCTATGTGTCCCTAGGCAAGGCACTTAACTACTTGCCTCCATTTCTTCATCTTTAAATTGAGCAGGAAAAGGAAATAGAAAACCAGTCCAGTATATTTGACAAGGAAACCTCAAATGGAGTCATGGAAAGTCAGACATGGCTAAAACTTGACTGAGCAACAAAAGTTTCTATTAGTTAATATGTACTAGACAGACTATATCTCATTTTTCATTTTCTTTTGAATTAAAGCTCATTGAAAGTAAGGATTATTTCATTCTTTGTTTTTGTATTCCCAGCATGAGCTACTTTAAAGTCAAGGAAAATAAAAGTCTAATTATCAAGCATTAATTAAATGCTTGCTATATGCCAGACACTCTGCTAGTAGGGTTAAGATAAAAATAAAGGCAAAAATAATCCTTGTGCTCAAGAAGCTCCCATATTAAAGGAAACAACATGCAGATAGCTATATACATACGAGATACATATAGGGGAAATTGGAGGTATTCTCAGGGGAAGGCATCAACATAGACAATTTCTTACAGAAGGTTGGATTTTAGTTGAGACTTAAAGAAGCTAGGGCTTTTGGTACATATATATATATATATATCTATTATAAATATATATGCATTATGTATTACTATAATATAATAAATATATGTATTACATTATGTATATATGCATACATACATATATGTGTATATATGTATATATATATTCAAGCACATCTCCAAGTAGTGCATGACCAAGTTCTGGCATAAGGTCTTCTTGCATTGGTACATGTGTAAGGGCATGGATGTGATGGAGTTCACTGAAGCTGAGAGTAATATGAATGACGTGGTCTTAGAGTACCACCAATACAAGATGGCACAACAGAAGAAAGGGAATTTGAGGAGGTACCTAGTATGTACCTAGTAAGTACACTAGAGTACTTCCCATTCGATCTGGCTATGACACAGATCCTTCATTACCTTTCCCAATACTGGCCCCACATTATACTGATACTTCTAGATTCTGCCTTGACCCTGTGTTCACTCAATTCCCTCTCCTCCTCATATCCCTTCATATTGTACTCCAGCCCCATTTCCTCTAAATTCCTCCGATCCCACCACTTTCCCCCATGCTAATTATCTGTTTTGCTATCTCCAACATCAATCACATTGTACCCAGCTTCTCTGATCCCAACAAACCATTTTCCCCCAATTTCCCTGATACTTTTCCTTTGATTTTCTCCAACTTCTGACCTTATATATCCCTCAGCCTCCTTGATTTCCCTCTAAACCTTCCTTTTCTTTCTTATTCTCTCTTTTGAAACTAATCCTAAAAGTGAGGTAGGGCAGATATTAGAGAGAAGGATTTAAACCTAGATGGAACTTTAGAGATTGCAAATCCCTCTTCATAAAAAGGAGCATTGAGTTATACACATAGAATGAAAGATGGAGTTGATTTGAACTTGTGTGACCCCTCTTCCAAATAAATATGTTCCTCTGACAAATACCTCCACCATAAGCTGTGTTGGGCACATTTTGATTTTTCAAAATGAGTATGCCACTAAAATTCTTAACAATTGCATGTTGAATTGAAAGGGACTGTCAAATTACTAAATAATTACCCAAATTCCTAATATTTAAGCTATCTTAAAGAATGGGCTAAATGATATACTATGATTTTTGACAATTATTCCCTAATAATTGTGTTGGCATAGGTAAGGTTTAATAGGAAAGATGGACATGAATATTTTAAAAAAGAAAGTTATATACAATAATTTTATTTTATTTTATTTTTAAAATTTATTTAGAATATTTTTCCATTGTTACATGATTCATGATTTCACTCTCCCCCTCCCACTACCCTCCTCCTCCCAGAACTGACAAGCAATTCCACTGGGTTATACATGTATCAGTGTTCAAAAACTATTTCCATGTTATTCATATTTGCAATAGAGTGATCTTTTAACATCAAAAACCTAATCATATCTCCATCAAACCACATGATTGATTATATATTTTTCTAATGCATTTCTGGTTCCACAGTCCTTTCTTTGGTTGTAGATAGTGTTCTTTCTCATAAGTTCCTCTGGATTGTCCTGATCATTGCATTGTATCTAGCAGAAAAGTCTGTTACATTAGATTATGCTATAATGTATCCTTCTCTGTGTACAATGTTCTCCTGGTTTTGCTCCTTTCACTCTGCATCAATTCCCGGAGGTCGTACCAGTTCACATGGAATTCCTCCAGTTTATTATTCCATTCAGCACAATAGTGTTAGATTTAAATTAATAACTCCAGGTTCTTATTTTCCATAGAGCTTATTAATAATCACTTGAAATAGAGAAAGAAGATATATAGAGATAAAGCCTACTCTGATCATGTGGTTTATCCACATGGCTGTCTCTCTCAGCCATGGTGTCCCTCCCAACCACCACTGTATAAGAGAATAGGGAGAGCAGGCATGTCCTGCATTAAACCTTTATTCTCCATGCCTGCATGCCATGCAACACAGGCACACAAAGAAGAAGATTGAGGGAGGACTGAGCTTGGTCAGACAAGCTGGCATTCAAAGACTCTGGGGGAGGGGGTTCTATTTACACAATAGTATTCCATCACCATCAGATACCACAATTTGTTCAGCCATTCCCAAATAGATGGATACCTTCTCATTTTCCTTTTTTTTTTTTTTGCCATCACAAAGAATGCAGCTATAAATATTTTTGTGCACATATTTTTCCTTATTATCTTTTTGGTATAGAAACCAGGCAGTCTTATTGAGGGATTAAAGGGCAGGCATTCTTTTAAAGCCCTTTGTGCATAATTCCAAATTGCCCTCCAGAATAGTTGGACCAATTCACAACTCCATCAACAGTGTTTTAGTATCCCAATTTTGGAACATCCTCTCCAACAGTTATCACTTTCCTTTGCTGCAATAGCGCCCAGTCTGGTAGGTGTGGTATATAGAACAATTTTAAAAGACATTTTTATCGTGATTGCTCAGCCCCTTAATGTGATCTTTGCAAGATTCTATAGAATTTGGGAATCTGGAGAATCAAGTAGAAAATGAAGAATACAATATCTCAGGTCCAATTTTTAAAAAAATTCCTCTGATATGCTGGTTACCCTTTTCTCTGTCTCTTTTTAAAAATAACTCTTCCCCTTTTATCTTAGAATTGATAGTAAATATCAATTCCAAGGCAGAAGAGTAGTAAGGACTAGGAAATTGAGGTTAAGTGACTTGCTCAGGGTCATATAATTAGGAATTATCTGAGGCAGATTTGAATCAAAGACCTTCTATCTCCAGGCCAGTGCTCTCTTAGCTGAGTCACCTAGCTGCCTCTACCTTCTTCCTTAAAAAAAATCCTATTCTAGTTCTAATGATATCTATGAAATACATAATAAATACTATTAATGGAGATAGATCAAAATGTAGTAATTAAATTTGATCAAATCATTTATATTGTGAATATTATGCCATGGGCCTATGCAAATGAACTCAATGACAGCTGACCTGCTGCATGCTCATTCGAATGTTATTGCAGTTAACAGTTAACTTAACAATAGATTAAATTCAATCAAAATTTTCCTCAAGGAATATTTACCAAAAAATTACACATTATCTTCATGTTACTAAGTAATCCCCTGAGGGGTAAAAATGGCCTAAGGAGCTGAAATGATAATTATCTCCTGGGGCTAGTTATTATTTTATAGTTATTTTTCATAATGCAATGTTAACTCCTGAAGAGCTTTGTGGTAATCAGGTCTTGTAGAATAAATGACTTATTATGAAGTTGTAATTTAAATATCTCACTATCTTTAACATTCTACAATCCTTAATTAGATTTCCAATAGATATATTTAATAGATATTTGTTTAATAGCTTTATAATGACAAGCAAGGATGTTTATATGGCATATCAGGAGAATAATATTCTCTTTGTATGTTGACACTAAAAATCTTTTAAAATTAAAACTATAAATAAAATATTGGAGATTATAACCCAATGAATTTACTGTGATTGGAGGTAGCAAGCTCTAAGCTGGTAGATAATTCGAGCTATATACTTAATCCTGAAGCTTGAGCTTCAAGTAGCTCTGACCAGTGAGCTTAAGTAAGCTTATGAATTGCCTCCAAATAGTTAGTGCTGATTACATGGAGTCAATGGAAGTACAACAGGGATGATAAGAAGGATCTTGATTCTAAAACAAGATTCAAAGCAACTTCAGAAAAGTTATAAGATTAAATCTTGTAAAAGTTGTAGATGAAATAAGTTAAGAATCAATTCCTAATTGTGCTTAGAGTTCCTTTCATTTAAATTCTTATTTAAATAGATTTTATATTTCTATATATGTATTTATTTCCAAATAGAAAAATCTATATCAATAACTATGAAGATATATTTAAAGTAAAGGTTGGTAAAATGGCAGAAATTATGATGTAGAGGTCAATGATGTCTATCTAAGATGCAAATATAATCATTTTTATGCAACTACTTGGAAGTTCAGAAAGCACATATATGGCACTTGTCCCATTTTGATAGCACTAAAATCAATACTTTTGCTTATTTGAATTTTGTATTGGTTTGATGTAATTCAGTTTAATTCAAGAAGCATTTGTAAAATTCATAGTAGTTTTAGGTATTATGCTGAGCAGTGTATATACAAATGCCATATTATACTGGAAGGAGAGAAAATAACAAACACAGTGAGAGAGAGATAGACAGATCTAAAATAAATATACATATATATTTTCAGTTGTGTTCCACTCTATGTGATCCCAGTTGGGGTTTTCTTGTCAAAGATACTTGAACAGTTTGCCATTTCCTTCTCCAAATCATTTGACAAATGATAAAAATGAAGTAAACAATGTTAAGTTACTTGCCTAGGTAATCACACAGCCAGTAAGTATCTGAGTTAAAATTTGAAATCAGAAAGATGAGTTCCTGATTTCAGTCCCTGAACTCTATCCTCTGTGTCTTCTAGCTACCAATTAAAATATTAACAAAGCATTATTCTTAATAAATCATTGATAATCAAAACATTTAGATGAAGGGTTTCTATTTTGAGGACTTTGAACTTGTTTTTAAATAAAGTTTTAATGATTACATTTCAGTATCCTGTGTTATCAGATTGTCATAATGGCCCATGATACACAAAAAATATTTACAACTTATGATTTAGGCAAAGAGTTAAAGAAATACAAATACTTATACTATATATATAATACTATATTATATAGAGTTGTCTTTTTCAATAAACTTCAGTTGTTATCAACTGCTAATCAACCTAAACTATTTGTCCCCCAAGACATGGAGAAAATGGTCAGTAGGAATATATGGAGGTAGAAGAGTAGAAGATAAGATTGTACAATAACAAATTACAACAATAGGAAATAATATGTTTTAACAAAATCATATATGTATATATGAGTGTCTATATGCATGTAGGTATTTGTGTATGAATTCATTTTGGTTTAAAGTTTGCAAAGTGTTTAAATATATTGTCTTATTTGTACCTCACAGGGTATGCATTATCATATGTAATATGGAATGTAATAGGGGACTTGGAAAGATGTGATATGGGGATTAGGAGAGTGTAATATGGGATTAGGTAGGATGTAATAGGAGGCTGAAGCTAGGGGTAATAACTGGCAGGATCAGGGAATAAGACAAGGCAAGAGACCCAAGGCTGGAAGTAATCAAGGGAATGGATTAGGTAGTAGGGAAATTAAGGCAATATAGTGGATGAGGAAGGTTCAGTGATGAAGGATGGTAGTTGAGGTGGTAGGAGAAATAAGTGAATGTCAGAGTTTAGGGAGTATAACACTGAGGTAACACGGGTTTCAAGGGAGAGGGTGAATTAATTTAAGCAGGAAAACAGCAGCAGGGAAATACAGACTGGGACTTAGGTTAAAGACTAAATAATTAAGGGAAATAGACTGATCCCTTCAAGTAAAGGACACTATACAGCCAAATTAGAATCAGCCAAGACAGATTGAAATTGACTACAGGCTTTAGTCAGTTTCACAAGAAGGGAGTTGTATTGAAGTTACACTTCCTTCAAAATGGATACCCTCAGCTTCCCTCAAACCCAGAGAGTATGTTGTTTCTCTTTTCCGCTTCCTCCCTCTCTTACTAATCAACTAATGAAGTAGCCAAAAGGTCTTGTTTAAACACCAAAGGGGTTTATTGTCTTCTAGGATAGATTGACAGGGTAGAGGATCAAGGAAGCCCTAACCACCACTTGGAGAAACCTCAGGTGGGGGAAGGGAAGCAGGAATGTGAGACTGAGAAAGGACCTGTCTTTACTCAGCTCTCAAGGTGATTTTGAAATCAAAAGGGAATAGGATGTTGGATACAAAACCTCAATAGATAACTTGCTGCAAGGGTAGGACTAAACTCTCACAGATTTGAACTAACTTTCTAATTCACTCTCCTATTCACTCTTCTCAGACATTCAGGTAAGGGAAATGAAGGTAGTAAATAAATAGGGTAGGAAATTCAAAGGATTTAGCTAAAATAACAAATCTCAAAGAAACTGCAAATCTAAGCTAGGTTTCAATCTCAAGAAGGAGCTTCAGCTGGACCCTGATTCCCTCCACAAGTTCCCAAGTCCAACTGAAACTTTTTCCCAAGATTCTAAAACCTTAACTGACAGTAGAAATTCTGCAAAAACAGTTATACCCTTTCTCTGCATCACAGGAATGAGAGAGACAGTCATTAAATGTCTACTATGTTCTATACCCTGAGCTAAGCTCAGAGTATACAAAAAGGGGACAAAAATCAGTCCATGTTCTGAAAGAACTCACAGTCTAATGGGGTGGACAGGAGGAGGGAAATTGTATGCAAACAAGTATGTTGTTTCTAATCAGATTGAAAATAAGTTGCAACGGTTTTTGTTTTTTTCTCAGATTTAGAGATACATAGTTAGGGCTGAGTTTCATATTATTTTGCAGTAAACATTCTCTTGGTTTGTATATAGACTTTTACTGCATGAATTTAAGATTCTCCTTTAATATTTCTTTCTTTGTGGACTCTAATAGGCCTAAGAAAAGTTAACATATGACTATTACATGAAAACCTCAGGAAGGTTGTGAGCCCACATTGTGTCTAATTTTCCTCTTTTATAAGCAGAACCAGAAAAAAAGATCATAACTATATGCTTGTTATTTTCCTGGAAATTCCCCATGGTTATTATTTTCTAATCAGAAGATTATTTTTCAACTGATCTATATTTAAAAAACATAATTCCTTGACCCTTGAGGAGGAAACCTTAATATTCTTATACCTACAAGTTCCTTTAAAAATCATTTTAAGATTTCAAAGGAAGAGTTTCCAACCCTTCATTCTTTATCTGCCTACTTCTACCCTTGAAGCTACCTTTTAAAAACAAATTTAGAAGAACACAAGTAGGGTTTCAAGTGGCCATTGAATGCTAAAGGAACACAGGGTAGTATCCCTTATGAGGTGTTATGTAGAGATTGCATCATGGAATCTCTGCAAAATACAGGGTCAGCCTCACCCAGAATTCCAAGAGACCCCCCCCCCAAGAACTTTGGGTGAGGGGACAGTTGAGAAGGGTTTAGTCAGTTGCTTTCTGGGGGTTGAGGTGAGGAGATCACACTGCTTAATGCTCCTGACTTAGGGATTCACCTAAGAGGGTCATTGTGGCTAAGCCATCCTGGTTTTTACTCAGGGGTTAGCCTGCTTTGTAGGGTTAATCCTTACCAACATCAATACAACAACTATTTAGTGATTTAGTGATTAGATATATTCACTATTAGCAAGAGAGCCAGTTTAGCCAAGTGCCTTTACCTCCTCCTGAGGTGGGGAAGAGCTGTTTCAACCTAACAGATCAGGGTTACCCTTTCCTTATTCAAAACCTAATTACCCACTCTAGCTTTTCCCTTTCCTTCTTAATATAAGCTTTACCTACAATATCTGTGCCTGGGAATTATTTGGGGATACTCACTGTTCGATCTGGTCATCTAGCTTGAATCCTGTCAGCTGTCTGCTTAAGAAGATCATATCCATCTCTGCTCACAACATTTAGATAACTAATTACTACTCTATCCTCTAACAGACCTGAAGGGAATATAAGTTAAAGAAAGGCAAACATTATTAGAGATTAGCCACAGCAGAAACTTACTTGAAGAACCTTCAGCTTGTCTCCATTTTTCTAACTGAAACCAACTGTTTGGGGGGAGGGGTTTGAGAGCCAAGAGTGTCTTACCCCCTCCCTTCTCACTGAAGCCTGTCAATCTGTGTCTGTGTTTTGGAGGTTATTGGCCCTGGAATAATTATCTGCTTCCCCAAAATATCTGTTATTTATCAACATAACAGAGGTTCTCAGGGGAAACATTATAGAGGAGGGGTAGAGTTTAAATTAAATTTTGAAAAAAAATGGGTAGAATTAAAATGAAGAAATACAGGGAAGGTATTTCAAGGGGCTGAACTATATAAATCAGAAAATAGAGAGAGGGAATAAAATGAATGAGTGTTGTATTTGGACGCTAAACTAATTCAGCCATGCTGGAGTGAAGGGTTCTTTTTTTGTGCCTGAATTGTGAGGTAACATTAGAGAACTAATTTGGGGCAAGATTGAGTCAGCAATTGAATATCATACAAAAAACTAGTATTTATTCTTCAGGTAATGGGAATAATTAGAAATATATCATTAAAGCTTGGGAAAGAAGGTGAGAATGGACATAAAAACCTGAGAATTGTCAACAGAGAACTTGTAGTAGGAATAGTTTCTATTTGAGACCCTTAACTATAGGTCTCCTTGTACAGCTGTACATTCATATTTCAGAATTCATTGTTAATCATTCAGAAATGAAGAAAGAATGCCTTTCAGGCATGGACAATGACTTGCATGTAAATGTTTGAAAATGGGGAAAGGATACTTTGAAATTGGGATGTGGCTAGCAGTTCAATTTGTCTGGACTGAAAATGAGGCTAGAAAGACAGGCTTAAATAATTTTACAGAGGACTTGATAGCATATTAGGAACGTTCTTTTTCCCTTAATAATAAAACAAAATTAAATGAATTTTTTCATTATATAACTAATTACAATTATATTATTATATAATATATACAATATATTATTATGTATTATATACAATATATTATATATTAATTATAAAACATTACAAAACTAATTTTATGTTAATATTTCACATGTGGTTTTTGAAGTAAGTTTAACTGGTTTCTTTTCTAACCCTAAAACTTTATCTTTCACATACCTAGAAAATGTTTATGCCAACCTACTTTTGTATAATTAGAATTTACTCCCCAGGATTCTCTTTCCCAGCATCCCATTTATAGGCTCATGCCCAAAGCAAACACTGGGTGCATACTTAGGTAAGATAAAGTTTTTGTGTAGCTGTGCCCTCTCTCTCTCTCTCTCTCTCTTTCTCTCTCTCTCTCTTTCTTCCCTGGAATGTGGTTTTTGGAGGTTGGGGGAGAGCCAGGTAGGAGAATTTTACTCATGTGGTTTGACTCAGGTTTTTTATACTTTTGTTCTTTTATTTCTTCTACTTCAAGTAATTACTTATAAATCTCATAAAATATAATACTTGGAGTTATTGGATATTAATTTAAATTTAACATTGTTGGTGAGTCTCAAAGGGATAGAATCCGGTTTTTTTTGTTTGTTTTTGTTTTTGTTTTTTTTTTAAGATAGTTTTTGAGTGAAGATAGGGAATAGATTATTTTGAAAAAATAACATTTTTCTCCTGCAGCAGCCTGTTCACCTTTCCCCTCAGGGTAACTCTCTTCAGAGTTTTTCTAGTGGTGGGAACCCACCCATGATATGAGCCAGGCTGTGGTGTCTCTGCCTTTGCTTGTGGGGCTCCTGGCTGAAATGGATAAGCTGCTTCTCACTGCAGTCTGTGCCCATCCCTCTCCCTGAGAGTTAGGTAAGAAGATAATTCCCTTGGAGTCACTGTGTATAGCTGAGTAGCTTCCTCCCTTCTGCCTCAATGTGGGTCTCAAACACAGATTAGCCATTGGAACTTGCAGCTTATAGCTGAGGCAGCTCTTAGAACACTGTGCACACTATGTTCTCCACTGTGCTTAGGGCAGCCCCCTACAGGCTGTCTAACCCCAAACCTTTATAGCTTCCCAGCCAATTTCAAGCTGACCCTGGGAGTTTTTTTCAAGCTCCTGGCTGAGAGGGTGGAAATCGAGGGGTTTGACCGCACAGGGATCTCTCCTGCCACATTCTACCCCCTAAATCTCAGCACAGCAGGGGGCAGCTAGCAGATCAGCATATTGAAGGCCATATTTTTTGAAATAAGGCTTTGGTTTCCTGACCCAAGTATCAGGTGGAGTCTGTATTCTAAAATCAAATACCCTTTTTTTTCTCCTTGGTGTTTTTGCCCCTGAGGGGAGGGGAAGGGAGAATACTCTTACAAAATTCTTAGCTAACTCCTGAGGGGTTTTGTTTTTATTTACCATTCAGACAGGGTGTTTTATTTTGCCTGAAATAGAAAACTCTTACCTTTTCTTGTTGATCCTACTAAAACTAGTTTCTGGCTAAGGCTTTTAATCTTGCCCTCCATTCAAAGGCTCATTGAGGCCTGTCTCCAGCCCACCAGAATTGTGAGGTTTTTTCTCCTAGGCAGTACATACTAGGCTAGTGCCACCTAGGGACAAGAAGTAGAATTGAAAGCATGGCCCAGTTTCCTGCCTATCTGAATCAACTCCTGTTCCCAGAAAACTTTACTTAGTTAGAAAAGCTAACAAGTTTAGATTGGCTCTATTTAATTCTGTTTCTGGCTGCTTTTCAGTTCATTGGACATTTTACATTTTATTTTTTTTCTCCTCAAAAATAAACAACAGAAAACTAGCTTGTTAAAATTATAAACTCAAATGGAAAACTTAAAAAAAAATCTTGAGTAATCTTAAGTTGCAAAAAGAAGATACCTCCCCTTCTATGCCTCAGGTTGAATACCTCCCTTTTTTGCCTTGTGCAGCTTCTAGCTGCCCCACCTCTACTCCTTTACCCAACTTATTCCCCACCTTCCCCTATCCCTTCTCCCTCCTCCTGTTCCTCTTGCCCATTCTACTCCATCCCCAGACCAACTCCTCCCTCTCTGCTCACCAGTTCTTTCCCCTACTTCTTCCCTTACTTACTCCATAGTGACACAAACATCCAGCCAAGAGACAAAATCCTCAAATAATTTGATTAAGGCCTATTCCCCTTAAGGGAAGTATCTTAAATAAGGATAGAGACATTGTTTCCCTTAGACACCACATTCCCTTTACCCCACAAGATATTGAGAGATTCAAGCAAAATATCCCCTCCATTGAAGATGAGCCTATCATAATTATTAAAAAAGCTAAAAAAAACATTTAGCATACTTAAGATCCTTCATTGATAGATGTGGAAATTTTACTCCCAGCTTCTTTGACAGAAATAGAGAAAATAAAATTGTTTCTCTTATTAATAAAGTCTGGAAAAAGAAAGTGATTCACTGGCCAGCAAAAGACCCTAGATTGAATTTTAATTAAGATGAAGAATATTGAAAAGTATGCCAGGCTCCAGAGGCATTACTTAAAGCAATAAGAGATTGCTCTGATAGGGTTGGTAGATGGAAGAAGTTTAAGAGTCTTAAGCAGGTAGAGGAGGAAAATCCTTCCCAGTTTACGGATAGACTTACTGAGCTGCTAGGTAGATATACAGATCTAGATCTCTCCAAAGAGAGAGATGTCAGGCAAATTAGGAGGCAGTTTGTAAATAACTGTTGCACAGTGGTCAAATATCATTTTAAGACTAACTGCCCAAACTGGCCTAATATGGACCTTGAGAAATTGAAGAGAGTCTCAGTTTATGTATCTAAAGGCCATGAAAAGAAAGTGTAAAAATGGAAGCATAAGTTTAAAGCAAAATGGATAAATGGAGTATGGGTATCATCTGAAGGAAAACTCCTACTCCCTAGAAGTTTTTATCACCAAATATGCCAATACATTCACAAAAATAATCACTTTGGTACCCAGGGCATTGTAGATTCTGTTAAAAGAGTATTCTGTTAAAAGAGTTAAAAGAGTAAAATTTAGCCCCTGGCATAACTACCATAGCCTCTAAAGTGGGTGCAGTCTGCCACAATTTCCAAACATATGATCAGATCTCCTTTTGTGGCAAAGCTTTTGGTGGGCATCCTCTGGCTTATACACTTTTTGAACACCTACAAATTGATTTTATCACTATGCCAAAAGATGGACAGTATAAATTTTGTCTGGTCATAGTGGATCAGCTGCCCAGATGGCCTGAAATTTTTGCTACTGCATGAGCAACAGTGGCTTTTGTTGCCAACGTTCTCTTAAAAGAGATGATTCCTCACTTTAACCTGCCAGCACAAACTCATTCAGACAGAGGAACTCATTTTACTGGTTTGGTTTTGTCTCAGATTTATTCCTGTTTGGGAATAACTCCCAAATTCCATGTACTGTACAATCCCCAGAGCTCAGGCCAAGTTGAGAGAATGAATAGAGATCTTAAAACTATGACTGGCAAATTGTGAATGAAGATTCATTTAAAATGGCCTGAAATTCTCCCTTT
This sequence comes from Gracilinanus agilis, assembly GCF_016433145.1. Taxonomy (NCBI): domain Eukaryota; kingdom Metazoa; phylum Chordata; class Mammalia; order Didelphimorphia; family Didelphidae; genus Gracilinanus; species Gracilinanus agilis. The sequence goes on from NC_058135.1 coordinate 89,588,890, forward strand.
GGTCCTATTCTATCTTTGTAGCAGGCCCAGGGGAGATCTACACATCTAACCATTTGAGATGCTTTTTGGACATCCGCCATGCAGGCCAAGTTTTTCTCTCTTGTATACACTTCATTACTAGGGGGAGACACTTCTATTGCCTCATATATATAGGCTTTACAATTCAAATTATGAGAATTCCATGAATCTGAAGCTCTTGTACAAGCAGGACCTATAGACTTCTCACTCCATGACTTACACCCAGGTGAAAAGGTATACATAAAAAACTTCCAGCTCACTGGAGGAACTCGGTCTGTCAAGGAAGGTCCATTCTTAGTCCTGTTAACCACTCCAATAGCTGTTAAAATTGGATAAAAGTACTCTTAGATCCATTTTTCACATGTAAAGGAAACACCCTTATATAGCTAATGGGTGACTATACCCTATCATGCTTATTATATTTGATGATTTTTTTGTTTTAAGATTTAATTTTGTTTTTAAGTTACATGATAAGTTAATATATAATATTCTGTTATACTATGTCACTTTCTGTTACTATATTTTGGCTATTAGCTATATATTGTGTTGTACTCCCTTTAGACAGAAATCCCACATTGCACCAAAAGATCCAGAATGAACTTTGGGATATAGTGAAATGAATTGTGAAGGGTTGACCGCATTTATTTTGAATGTGCACTCTTATGCTAAGGGAATTGCCCTCTAATTGGCTTTTTGTCAGTGCACCTAGGAATCATTGGTTTTGCTCTCTTTCTCCTTTAATTCCCTCTTATCCCCAAATTATTGTAATTCCCCCTTCAAAAGTGCAATATTGTATGTACCTTTAGTAAGAGATCTTTAGAGATATAAATTGGTTCTGTATAATGATTCCCTGGTGAAACTAGGCATGTAAATCTGAGAGATTTCTACATGCTTGTTTCCCAGTGGAATCACGGGGGGGGATAGTATAATTAGAATTTGCTCCCCAGGACTCTTTCCCAGCATCCCATTTGTGGGCTCACACTGAATGCAAACACTGCATGTGTACTGTAAGCCAAAGGGCCAAATGGAGTACAGACTTTGTAACCCCAATATGCTAAAGGCAGTTGAAAACAGAACAAGGATATATAAGGGGGAGTCCCCCAAGCAGAGAACACATTCTGGGTTTAGCCATACTTTGGTGGAGGGTGGTGTGAATTAGACACTCCTTAGGCGTCTTACCAGAAGTTTCCACACGCCTTACCGTGCTATTCTGAATATCATTTAATCCAGACTTTCCCTCGTTGATTTGCATTCTACAGCTGCTATAAGATCCTATAAGCAGTTGGCTAAGATTAAACATCATTTCTATAGATCTACAATCAACACCAGCTAAAATCCAGCTAATGCTTACTCATTTACTTATTTAGTTAGGTACTTGAACAATACAGAAGGAAAGGAAAAGAACTGTTAAAGGGGCTTTCCCCATAGGCCCAAGTCTTAGCTGTTAGGTGATAGAGATCTCCTTCCCCTCATCCATTATAAACTTCTCCTTTCTTTATTTGTTACACTCTGTTATTAAAAGTTATATTCATAGTTTCAGATAGCGTTTGTATATTTGAATTAAGAAGGCCAACATCAACAGACCTACTCTGAAGGAATGTTCATATTCCATTTCAAGACTGGCAGTTGGTTGAGAAGTTCAGCTGTGTGGGCCTATTTTGATTTTTACCATTTATCCTTGATAGTGGACTTTGCCTTTTAGCCAGAAACATCAAGTCGGGGAAGAATAATTCAATTCCTTTTGGGGAAACCCTGGCCTTTCCCCTCAAAGTAGGAGCAACAAGGCCTATGACATCTTGGGGGTGGGGGGGAGAGCCTGCTTCAGTTACTGATTCTTCTATACCAATCCCCCACTGCCAGTCTGTGAGGCAGCCATTCTCCCTCTAGCTTATGTCTGTTCTGCTCTTACAGTATTTTTATAAGATAAAGTTTTTGTGTGACTGCCCTCTCTCTCTTTTTCCCCAGGAACATGGTTTGTAGAGGTTGGGGGAGAGCCAGACAGGAGAATTTTACTCATGTGGTTTTACTCAGGTTCTTTATACTTTTGTTCTTTCATTTCTTCTACTTCCAGTGATTACTAATAAATCTTATAAAATGTAAATGTGAGATATATGGGTAAGTGACCACTCTTTAGTTCCCCAAAGAATCTGCCTAATATTCTAAAATATTGTCAGACTTAGAGGGAAATCTTAGGACCTTGGGAAGATACTCTTTCAGGGAAATACAGCCAATAATTGCTCAGGATAAAAGGTTATATATAAATTTTAATCTTTACCAAGTGGAAGGTTTAACCATAGTAATAAGGTCATAAATATAGCCAAATTATAGTGTTAAGTAAGGGTATATTAGCTAAGGTCTTAAGTAATAATGACTTTTTAAGATGATAAAAAACCATGGTTCAGATTTATTTTTTCTTTTAAAAAAATTAAATTATTGTATAATTTCAAGTAACTGTTTCTTTTCAGTTCATTATTATGTTTGCATATAAACTCCAGGACCCACACAAACCTTATCCCATTGTCTTTACAATACATTAGACCATTAACTCATAGTTAATAGACAATTAACCTTTTTTTGTGTGTGATATATTTTTTAGCTCTTTCAATTCAAATAAATTCCTCCCTCATCCCAGTCAAAGACATCACTGTAAACAGAAGATTCAGTTTTCCACAATCCTAGTCTTAACTTTTGAAAACAATGGAGGGAGATACACATTCCCATCTTTTCTTAAGGTAGAAACATGGTTATTCTGATATTTCTAAAATTTTTTTAGATAACTATAATCCAAGAAAATTGGGTTCTTTTCTAATCATATTTCTTTAATGAATTTAAGAGCATTATTCTAAGAAAGAGTCCATAGTCTTCACTAGATTGCCAAAGGTGTACCTGATAGACTCAAAAAATAAGAACCCTCTTTTTAATTAGGCAGAATTAATTTTTCTTTTTATTTACATTGTTATAGTCACATATGCTACTTTCTTTACTCTGCATATTTTGTTTGAATATTCATAGAAATCTTTTCATGAAATTTAATACCCATTATATTTAGATTTTCCTGTAGTAGGGTAATATTTCATTAAGTTATCAAACAAATATAACTATCCTCATGGGATACCAAAGCAGCCACAAATCCCCTTCTTTAACTTCTCCAACCAGCAGTGGCAATGAAGAGCAAAGACTCTTTAAGCAGAGCTTCATCTCCAACTAACTGTGTGGAACTGAAGAGCTAAAGAAATCAATTCTCTCTCTAACAGATCAGGAATTATTTAGTGGAAGTCTTACCAGTTGATTTTTACTAACTGCCAAAGATCATAAAAAACAGATTTCCAGGTCCTTCTTGTGCCTGTAGTTCTCTGGAATTTTTACCATATTATTCTTTTACATTCCATTATTCAGTTCATTTCATGTTTATCACATTCAGTGTGGTACAAATGAATTCTCCTTGATGCTTAATGACTCACAATGGCACTATCTTTATCATCTTGCAAATATTGAATATGGGAAATGAAAGATAGTGAGGTATGGAAGATGACGACTAGCTTGTGAGCCTGAGTGACTTGGAAGATAGTGGTATGCTACCCTTGAATGAGGGTAGGTTTTAGGGGAAAAGATAAGTTCAGTTTTTTTGACATGTTGTGTTTAAGACCTCTAGGGGACACACAATTTGAAATGTTTAATAGGAAACTGAGTTCCTCCCTTCTAATATTCCACATGGTGAAAACAAGGGTGAAAAAAATATGACAGTGTATATCATGGTTTTTGTAAATAACAAAACAGCTCCATTCTGTGGGAAAACTTGCACGTGACCGTGGGCCATCTTTTGGCACTATGACTTCTTTGTTCTGTTCCAATATAAATGTAGGTGGGCCTAGGTGTGGTGCAGAGATCTACTACTATCCTGCCACTGCCCAGGACCACTCATAAATAAGTTCTTCTTAATACCATGTTGACAAGGACTGCTTTTGTTTTTGGTATCTCAGTACAAGTGGGACTGTTCTTATGGGTGCTCTGTCACCTTATACATCCTTTGCCCAATTGGCAACTTATCAACACATGATTAACTTTCTTTTTTAATTCTAATTTTTATGTGACCATACAATTTTTAATAATCAAATTCTGACATTTTGAGATTCATGTTCTCTCCCTGGCTCTGACTCTTTCTCCTTTAGATGGCAGATAATATGATATGTATTGTAAAACAGATACATATATCTGTTGTGAAAGAAGACATATCACTTACATTAGAGAAAAATTGCTGGATGAAATAAGGTTATCAATTGTGTTTCATTCTGCATTTAAACTTTGTCAGTTCCTTCTTTGGTGATGGAAAGCCTTTTTTCTCATGAGTCTCTTGGAGTTGTCCTGAATGCTTGGATTACTGATGGTAGTTAATTCACTCACAGTTGATTATCCTACATTTTTGTGGTTATTGTACAATGTTCTTCTCAGTTCTGCTCATTTCACTTTGCAACATTTCATATGTCTTTTCATGTTTTTTTGTCATTATCTTATTAGTCATTTCTTATGGCCCAGTAGTATTCCATTAAAATTATATAAACTTGTTCAACCATTTCCCTATTAATGGCCAAACCTTCACTTTCCAGTTCTTTGGTACCAAATGATTAACTTTCAAAGTGTCTACTAATATCCTCTAATGAAAAAATGAAGACCCTGGATTCCTAAATGCTTTGTTGAACATAGTAAAAGTTTTTGTAAGATAAGACTAGTAAGACATACCACCCTGGAAAATTTTCTAGTCAATACTCAGTAATAGTTATGCACATTTTTTTCTTCTAAAAACCAGTCTGACTAAGGTTAGAGGGACTTATGCTATAAAGATTCACCTATAGGAGATGATTTACTTTAGCAATTGAAAATATAAAATACACAAAATTCTGTAATTCTCTCACTTTAACAACATTAGAAAATTGAAAGTAAATGGACCATGGGCCAAATAAGAATTAGGCTTCATTTAAACTAGATAATGCTAAGAATAATTACCTATGTTCTCATCATGTGATTTCTATTCTTTTTTTCTAGACATTTTATTAGTAAAATAAAATAATTACCAATTTAAAAAAGAGCTCATATAGCCAAATATGGCAGCAGAGTGTGGAAGAAGGGATATACAATAGTGATAGAGGACATGGATAGTCTTTGAAGAGTGGTCCTGAGTAGCCTAGTCACTTGGCTTTATATAGAAAATATCTGCATCTTAAATATCATTGTTCAGGCCCCTTCAAAGCAGAACAAATTAAAGAAACATAGCCTCTATAAAACTTCCAGTCAAAGTGTTTGTGTCTTTTTATTTTTTCCCTTTCTTAGCTAGAGTTATCCCAAACAGGGTATTTAAATACATAGGTAAATCTGTATGAAGAATTGCATGAACTAGAATGAGTATATATCTATTCACAGATTATACAAGGCTGGAGTGCTTCATAACTCTTGACAACAATGAGTTATATAAGTGCAAGTCAAAAAGGCAACTATAGCATAATGAATAGAGTACTGAAGTTGCATGCAGTAATATTTTAATTCAAGTCCAACCTCAGGCACTTATTGTTTTTTGGCTAGTTTCTTTATCTGTAAAATAGAAGTAATAAGAGAACCTATCTTGCAGGATGGTTGGGAAAATCATAAATGAACTAATATTTATAAAATATTTTTGCTAATGATAAAACATTATCATCACTACTATCAAAACCATACTGGAGGAAATGATCAATGTGCATTTTGATATTCTTACTATAAATTATTCCAGAAGATATAATGAAAAAGAGGAAACTCATTGGTTAAACCATCTCTAGAAGATTTGTAGGCAACAATAGACAGGCTTAGGGAGTGTGAAAGAGATAGCAATGAAATATACCAATGTAAGGAGTATCCTCACCAGATTAACGATGGAACCTTTGAAATTCTTCAAAATGCTTCAAAGAAACTTTAAAGGATTGCTTTTCCTAGGAAGCCAGAAGTGTAAACAAAGTAGAGAATATGTAATCATTTCTACAATTATTACTGAGCTCTTGCATGCTGAACTTTTTCTTTAAACATAGCAATTAATTGATTTCATTCTGTTTGTAGCATTTATTACAAGTCATTAAACAAGACTATCAAAATCCTACTCAATGAATAATTCTCACCTAATTATATTGACCTATAAGAAATGTAACTTCATTGACAGTAGAATGTCACTTCTGAATCATTTATTCATACGTTATTACCAAATATCAAGACTACCTTTTCTTTGTGAATAATTGCATGTGTTTTATTTGAATATCATTTAACAACAAAATATATTATCTGTAATTATGTTAGCCAGCATTTTAGAAATTCTATTTTACATTTTTCATTTTCTATTCCTCTGAAATTTCGCAGAAAGGCAATTATCAACCTGATAAAAGTTTGTGCTTACCTTTCATATTTTAAATTTCCTAAGAATATAGGTAAAAAAATAAGAGAATAGAAGTACTCTCTTAAAAAGAGGTAAAAGATATGGGAAATTAAAAATATATTTTATATCACACAAGTGGCAAGATGAATTGCTAATTCAAGCAAACTGTTAGTGTTCCACACCCTTTAAGACAAGGTTTTAATTTTTCTCATTGTTATTTTGCTGGATATATCATCTTTACTTCTGGAATCTTTCCCCTGTGACAAATGCTCTAGGATTGTGATTTAAGACTATTTCTGATTTGTTGTTATATCATGGTTCAGTTTGTCATATTTATTAGAGAGTTGCTTGAGATTGAGGGAATTTAAGAGTTGCCTCAGCTCACATTGATTGTGACAAGATTAGAACTCTGTTCATTCTCACTACAATTAATGAATGACCCCATCCACTGGATCATACCTCTTTATTCAGATTTATCAATACATAACTTTAATGTAAAAAGTATCTATGATGTGACGTTAAACACAGTTTTTCTCTAAAAGAGAAGTTTTAAATTGCCATTAGTCTATAATTTGAAGTGTCGCTTTTCAAAATATAGGATTGTTTCCCTCATTGCAATATATAAAATACAACACCTTTCAAAATTCTAAGTCTAGAATATTTTCAAAGCCACAGGATCATCTCCTCGTGAGTCTCTGCCTTCCTAGAGTTGTTTCAATATTCATAGATTTAGGGCACAGCCTTTTGTACTTGCTTTTTCAATCTTCTTCTCTCTTTTTATTGTCTCATGAGATGAATATTTTTGGTAGACCTATGTGATGCTTTGTATTAAATGCCACCAAGAAGGACATTTAACCTATTCATAGCTTGCAGGGAGTTATGACTGTGATTAGCTGTTGGAATACTCATAAAACTCTAATAGGGTCGAAATAAGTATCTCCATGTCTCTGGCTCACATGTAGGAAGTTATTATCCACTTAAAATTCTAGGGAAAAGAGAAAGAAGTATACTTATCCATGTTCACTGCAGTGAAAAACAATACTAAGTGATTTTCCCTTAAAGCTACTGCAAATAAGATGACATAATTTTGTGTTGATTACTATTCCTGTATTACTTTGCTTATACTTAAATAAGAAGCAAAATGTTAACTAATTTGGGATGCTATTTCTGACAGGTAGAAGAGTCAATAAAATGTGTTAGTCCACATTTGACTAATGGCATGAGAGGAACAAATAGGAATTATAGAAATTAGAATAATGCAGCTTGAAGCAATTTTTCAAATGCATTGCTTTTTGATCTGCAGAGCACAGTGGTATTTGTATAGTCATTTAGGAAGCTGAATAAAATTTGGAATTTAATTTTTAATATAGGCCATCCTATAGGAAAATTGCTATTTTTTTGCAGGGAACTAGAGAAAAATCTTAAGCACTATACATGACACTTTGTGTCTATATAATTTCCTAAGAACCTCAACCATCTTTTTTCTTATACATTTTATATTTTTATATAAATAAATTCTCATGAATTTAATCAATGATAAAACTGTATTTAAATTTTTGCTCTCATACTGAGAAACCATTTTAACTTTATTGATATTGAGACCTTGATGAGTTTTAGTTCAAGAGCTAGGAATGACTATAAAAGTCTTTAAAATGACAAGGGAAAAAATGTACTTTTCCCTAAAAATTAAAAGTTTTCAGTTTGAGGGATTCTATTCATTATTTTTTTAACTTTTCTTTTTAAAATTATATTAATAATAAATATAATCCTAGTATAACTAATAATTTAATAATAAATACATTTCTAGTATAACTAATAATTTAAGTCACAATCATGACTGTGTAACACAGGATGGTACAGTGAAAAGAACATTGCATTTAATGTCTTAAGACATCTGTTCCAGGCTACTTTACATGCAATCTTAGAGGTTTGGACACTTTTTATTTAATGATTTATGAATCATTAAGTCTCTCTTGTATTCAAGTTTCTTTATATATGAAATGAAGGTCATACTTTTCTGTTCTCAGGGGAACTGTTTTGAGGATAAATTCAATAATTATTTATAGAGCATTTTGTAAACAGTGAACTTCATAATAATTTTATGATTATCATTTCTCAGTATTTCTGCCCATGATAAGTTGTTCTATAAGAATCTGTCATGCAACAAAATATCCTGTCTCATTTTTTTCTCAGGTTTAATCAAGCACCTTTCTGCATATAACAATTTAACCATCTATGTTCCTCATCTTTTTCTAATCAAGAATGTTATTTTAATCACCCTAACATCAAGGTCATAGGTAAATATTTAAATTATACTAGAATTTTTTAAGTAGACATGTATAAACTAGAATGTGTATTCCAAATATTTCTATCATGTTTAAATGTACTTCCTATCTGTTCAGCATCTTTAAAAAATGGATTGAAAAGTCAACCAGAAGACTAATTTTTCTCCATAAAAACTAACAAACCAACAGAGAGAGAGAGAGAGACAGAGAGACAGAGACAGAGACAGAGAGACAGAGACAGAGACAGAGAGAAAGTTTTCAAATAATCTTTCATTGCCAGTTAATTCGAAAGTGGCAGCTTAGATAGCTTTTTCTGGGTTAAGATGGCAGCAGAGTAAAAAGCAGCTGCTTAACCTCTCCTAACTCACACATATAGGACTCCTCAAGAGGGCATAAAAACAAACCCAGATGAATGAATGGACTCTATAACAGGGCACAGCATTGATGGTATGTGGGATCAAGGCATTTCCATGCTATAAGGGGGTGAAATAGCTCTCACTAAAATGCAAGCTAAGCAACCCACTCCCCTCACCACACCTACAGGACCAAAGCCAGCTCATAAGAGATAGGGCAAGTTTGGGGCATTCATTAAGTTTTTGGCAGCTATCTGGTATCACCAGGGCCTGTTCCTGTGAGCAGCACAATTTAAGACCCCAAGAGGCTAAAGAAGTTCAACCAATTTGTATCCCAAGAATAAAAGAAGATATTGGCAACAGGGTAACTAGAAGAAGTTTACATAGCGGGAACAGTGACAAACGGAACAGGATGAAATGTTAAGCTATGTATATGTATATGTGTGTGTGTGTACATATATATATATATATATATATGTATATATATGTATGTATGTATATATATATGTATGTATGTATGTATGTATAAACGTATACAAAACTAGAGGGGGGGAAGAAGATATTAAGAAAAATAGGAGGGACTTCTGGGAAGATGGCGGCATAGATGGAGCAAATCTTAAAATCGCACCCCTACACACTGAGATAGAAAACAACGTGTTTTGAGAAGAAAGAGGACCAAATCTAATAACAGGACAGAGCAGAAGGAACCGTACTGCAGCATAACTAAAGAGGTACACCAAGAAAAAGGCTTCAATTCTTGAACTGTCAGGTTTGAGAGCGTAGAAGAGGAATCCCAGGACCCCAGGACTCCTTCCCCACATGCTGTGCGAAGTCTCCAGTGGCACAGGAAATCTCAGGGTGGGTGGGTGCACCAGTCGGGAGAGAGGGCCTTGCTGGCATTGAACTCAGGGAGTCAAACACAGGCACCGGAGAAGTGACTAGAGGAGAAAACCAGGGAAACAAAGCAAAAACGCCCAGAAGATGGTGGCTTAGAGAGAGCCAAACCCCAGACAACAGACAGCTTGGCATCCTCATAACAAGACAAAGAACACAGGGCTTCAAGAGGAAAGAAAACCAGATCAAACACAGCAGACAGCACAGGGGGACCCCACTGCTGGTGAGATCAGTTCAGTGAAAACACTCCTTGTCACCCCACATTTTTTTTCTGTTTGTTTGTTTTTCCCTCCCCTCAAGGTTTTAGCCTCAGGGCAGATAAAGGAGTAAGATTAATCCAATAAATAGAGGATTAATCCCAATTGGACAGACAAAAAGAATTCAGAGGGCAGAGAAAGTAAATACAAACCTCCATTACCAACTGGATCATTCATCAAAGATCATGGAATATATCTGCTCAAACTAGCAGAACAAGGAAGGGAAAAAACATGAGTAAGCAACAGAAAAAGAGAAAAGAAATGACAATATGACAATTGACAACTTCATTCAAGGAAGTGAAAAGAGAGCAAATGAAACAGAAATAGAAGAAGAGGAAGTAGTTCCAGCGAACTGGACACAGGCTTTGGAATATTCAAAATTCAATTAGCTCAAGAATTTAAAACTCAAAAAAAAAAAGAATTTAAAATTCAATTAACTCAAGAATGTCAGGAACTCAAAAAGCAATCAAGAAAGGCTGAAGACAATTTGAAAAAGGAAATACATGAAATAAAACAAGAAAATAAAGTCTTAAAAGCCAGAATTGGCCAGCTTGAAAATGAAGCAAAGAAGGCAAAAGATGATCTACAAAGAAAATCAGATGAGAAAGAGGATGACCAAAAAGCCAGGGATGAAATTCAGTCTTTAAAAAACTGAACTCAACAACTAGAAGCAAATGACTTCACAAGCCAGTAAGAATATATTAAACAAAATGAAAAAAAATGAAAAATTTGAGGAGAATATATAACACCTCATTGATTCAACCAAAGATCTGGAGAAGAGAGCTAGAAGAGATAACTTAAGAATTATTGGTTTACCAGAACATCTTGATAAAAGAAAAAGTTTAGATAGCATTTTACAAGAAATTATCAGAGAAAATTGTCCAGAAATTCTTGAACAGGAGGGAAAAGTGGAAATTGACAGGATCCACAGATCACCTCCTACATTTAATCCACAACTGACAACTTCCAGGAATATTATAGACAAATTCAAAAACTATCAGACCAAGGAAAAAATATTACAATCTGCTAAAAAGAAGTAATTCAGATATCAGGGAACCACAGTTAGGATAACAAAGGATCTGGCTATATCTACATTGAAGGACCAGAAGGCATGGAACACAATATTCCGGTAAGCAAGAGAACTGGGTCTACAACCAAGAATCAACTATCTAGTGAGACTAACTATATTATTGCAGGGGAAAGTATGGTCATTCAATAAAACTAAGGACTTCCAAACATTCATCAAGAAAAAACTGGACATAAACAGAGAGTTTGCTGCCCAAATCCAGAACTCAAGAGAATCAACATAAGGTAATGAAGACAATGGGGGGAGGAGAATTTTTTTTTCTTAAGGGACACAACAAGTTCAATCAATTTGTATCCCAAGAAGAAAAGTAGGTATTGGCAAATATTAAAAATTATTATTACCAACAGGGTAACTAGAAGAAGTTTACATAGAGGGAACAGGGGAAAATGGTATAGTATGAAATGTCAAGAGATATATAAATATAAATATATATATATATATATATGTATGTATATATGTATGTATGTAGGTAGGTATAAATATATACAAAATGGGGGGGAGGAAGAAGATAATAATAAGAAAAATATGAAAACAAACAAAAAGGAATAAATGTGTATTCCATAAAGAAACATGTGGGATCAACAGGGGAAAATAACAATACACTGTAAGGGTAAAGAGGATAGAGAGAGGAAATATGCAAAAATACTTAAGTGCATTGAAATCAACTTAGAGAAGAAAAATCAGATCCATAGGAGCAGAAAATTGATTCCCGTCCTATAAAGAAGTAGAAGGGTAACAAACGTACTGGTGGGGAGGAAATCAGTACTAAGGAAGGAGAGGGCTTGGGGGGGAACACCTTGTGGCTTTAAAGAACAATAAGAGGGGAATATGAAGGGAGGGGGAAGAGAGAGAAGTACAACNTATAAATTTATATTACTAATATATATTAGTGAGGGCAGAGATTAATGAATTGGCATGCAAAATAAAAAACCAGAAATGAATAAATTAAAAATCCTCAGATGAAAACAAAATTAGAAAACTAAAAATCATAAAAAAGTAAAAGAACTTTTGAATTAATAAATAACACTAGAAGCTGGTATTTTGAAAAAAAACCAGATAAAATAGACAAAGTAGTGGTAAATCAACTAAAAAAGGAAAGAAGAAAACAAAATTTACAGCATCAAACATGGGAAGGAAGACCTCACCTCTAATGAAGAGAAAATTAAGGCAACCATGAAAAATTATTTTGCCCAATTATATGGCAATAAAAAAGCAATCTAGGTGAGATAGATGAATATATACAAAAACATAAATTGCCTAGATTAACAGCAGAAGAAATAGTATATTTAGATAACCCAATATCAGAAAAACAAATTAAAGAAACCATCAAAGAACTCCCTAAGAAAAAATTGCCAGGGCCTGATTGATTCACAAGTGAATTCTATCAAACATTTAAAGAACAACTAATCCCAATACTATACAAATTATTTAATATAATAAGCAAAGAAGGAGTCCTACCAAATTTCTTTTATAGCACAAATATGGTACTGATTCCAAAGCCAGGTAGATAAAAAACAGAGAAAGAAAACTACAAACTAATTTCCCTGATGAACATAAATGGAAAAATCTTAAATAGAATACTAGAAAAAACACTCCAACAAGTGATCAAGAGGGTTATCCATCATGATCACGTGGGATTTATACCAGGAATGCACGGATGGTTCAAAATTAGAAAAACCATCCACATAAGTGACCATATCAACAAGCTAACAAACAAAAACCTCATGATTATCTGAATAGATACTGAAAAAGCCTTTGAAAAAATACAACACCCATTCCTATTGAAAACACTAGAAAGTATAAGAATAGAAGGACCTTTACTAAAAATATTAAACCGAATATATTTAAAACAATCAAAAAGCCTCATGTGCAATGGGGATAAATTAGAAGCCTTCCCAATAAGATCAGGCTTGAAACAAGGATGCCCATTATCACCTCTATTCTTTAACATTGTACTAGAAACACTAGCAGTAGAAATTAGAAAAGGAAAAGAAATCAAAGATATTAAAATAGGCAATGAGGAGACTAGGCTATCACTTTTTTCAGATGATTTGATGGTCTACTTAAAAAATCCTAGAAAATTAACTAAAAAGCTAGTAGAAATAATCAACAACTTCAGCAAAGTTGCAGGATACAAAATAAATGCACATAAATCATCAGGATTTCTATATATTTCCAACTCATCACAACAGCAAGAGGTAAAAAGGGAAACACTATTTAAGATAACCCTAGACAATATAAAATACTTAGGAATCTATCTACTGAAACAAACACAGGAATTTTACAAATACAACTACAAAACACTTTCTAAACAATTAAAAATAGATGTAAAGAATTGGAAAAACATTGATTGCTCATGGGTAGGATGAGCTAACATAATAAAAATGACCATTCTACCCAAATTAATTTACTTCTTTAGTGCCATACCTGTCAAACTACCAAAAAACTTTTTTACTGAATTAGGAAAAACTACAACAAAGTTCATTTGGGAGAACAAAAGATCAAGAATATCAAGGGAAATAATGAAAAAAAAATGAAGGAAGGTGGCCTTGCAGTACCAGATATTAAGCTATACTATAAAGCAGTGGTCATAGAAACAATAGGGTACTGGCTAAGAGACAGGAGGGAAGATCAGTGGAATAGACTTGGTGTAAGTGATGGCAGCAAGACAGTGTATGATAAATCCAAAGAGCCCAGCTTTTGGGACAAAAATCCATTATTTGATAAAAACTGCTGGGAAAATTGGAAAAGAATATGGGAGATATTAGGTTTAAATCATTACACCAACATAAATTCAGAATGGGTGAATGACGAATATAAAGAAGGAAACTGTAAGTAAATCACGTCAAAAGAGAATATTGTACTTGTCAGATCTCAGGGAAAGCAAAGATTTTATAAACAAGCAAGAGTTAGAAAAAATTACAAAATGTAAAATAAATACTTTTGATTATATTACATTAAAAAGTTTTTGTACAAACAAAAACAATGCAACCAAAATAAGAAGGGAAACAACAAACTGGGAAAAAGTATAACAAAAAAACTCTTACAGAGGTCTAATTACTCAAATATACAAGGAGCTAAATTAATTGTATAAAAAATCAAGCCATTCCCCAATTGATAAATGGGTAAGGTACATGAAGAGGCAATTTTCCAATAAAGAAATCAAAACTATCTATAAGCACATTAGAAAGTCTTCTACATCTCTAATAATTAGAGAAATGCAAATGAAAACAACTCTGAGGTATCACCTGACACCTAGCAGATTGGCTAAAATGACAGCAGGGAAGAGTAATAAATGTTAGAGAGGATGTGGCAAAATTGGGACATTAATGCATTGCTGGTGGAGTCATGAAATGATCGTACCATTCTGGATGGCAATTTGGAATTATGCCCTAAGAGCTCTAAAAGAATGCCTGCCCTTTGATCCAGCAATATCAGTGCTGGGTTTGTACCTGAAAGAGTTCATAGATAAAAAGACTTGTACAAAAATATTTACAGCCACATTTTTTGTGGTAGCAAAAAACTGGAAAACACAGGTATGCCCTTCAATTGGGGAATGGCTGAACAAATTGAGGTATATGCTGGTGATGGAATACTATTGTGCTCAAAGGAGTAATGAACTGGAGGAATTCCATGTCAACTGGAAAGACCTCCATGAACTGATGCAGAGTAAAAGGAGCAGAGCCAGAAGGACATTATACATAGAGACTGATGCACTGTGGTTAAATCGAATGTAATGGACTTCTCTACTAGCAGCAATGCAATGACCCAGGACAATTCTGAGGGATTTATGGAAAAGAATGCTACCCACATTCAGACGAAGAATGACAGGAGAGGAAACACAGAAGAAAAACAACTGCTTGAATACATGGCTTCATGAGGACATGATTGGAGATATAGACTTGAAATGAGCATACCAATGCAACTATCAATAATATGGAAATAGTTCTTGATAGATGACACATGTTAAAACCAGTAGAAATGTGCATTGGCTATAGGAGGGCTTTTGGGGGGTGGTAAAGGGGAAAGTAAGAACATGAATCATGTTACCATAGAAAATTTTTTTAAAAATATTAAAACAATTTAAAAAAAGAGAAAAAAGATTATATTGTCACTAAAATAAAGATGCACTATTATCAAACTATATCTCCTCTTATCTTGTAGATATAGAATTGTTTTTGAACTGAAATGTGAAACCATACCTCACCCCTGTTAATTTTCATTATTTTATATTCAAAGAGCAATGTTTAAGCCTGTCATGATAATTTTTAATTTTGACCCTTTCATGCATCTTGATAGTTAACCTTATCAAGTGTGTACCATCTGCAATTTTTTATTTTTGCCATTTGTATTTTTATCTGAATTGTTGAGAATATTGTCAATGGTTAAACATATCAAAGCAAAACAGGCCAGGATTCCTCCTGCTACTATATGAAAACAAACAAACAAAAAGCTCCATATTTAGTTCTGACAGGAAAATCCAAGGAAAACCCACCAGCATGAATTGGCATGGGGAGAAAGAGGTTTGGGGATGGGTCTAGCCAGAATTACTCCAGAAGGACTCCTCCAAGGATGCTTATATGAATTATGACAATTGGTTGTACTCTAGAAAAAGAAGAGATCTGAAATCCAGGATTGAGAGGTCGGGTGTGTCATACAAGATAGCAAACTGGCAGCTCTGTTGGTCATTCTGTAGAGTTGGGTTGCAGATCCAGTGTTGAATGAGAAGGGAACCATTGTTGAGGGGAAGGAGACTAGAGTGAGTAATGGTGGCTAGTTGGAGTTGAGGCCAAGTTTTGGACATGTAGTAGGAAAAGAAGCAAAACCTTGATGGCTCTGAACCTCAAGCAGGGTCTTGAATCCAACACCATCTAGGTCTGAAGACTGAAACTGAATAATTATTTTATGGAGTTCATTTAGTAAGAAGGAAGGATATCAAAAACAGTCATAGTTTTGTGATGACTTCTATGCAATATTAAAGGAAGCAGAGGATATTTTCTCAAACTATATGTAGATTGTGGAATATTTTCAGAAAGTCATGGGCAAAAATCACATAGGATGAGATGGGATGGAGCAGTGTTCCTAACTTTTTTTATGTAATGAAGCCCTTTTATTAGTCTGATTAAACCAATGAACTCAAACTAATGCTTTTTTAATGCATAAAGCAAGACATTAAGAATTACAGAGGATGTCAATTTTTTCAAAATTAAATATGAAAAACAAACTAGATCATAGATCCAGGTCAAGACTCTTTGGCATGGGGGTAACTAGTTAGTGCAATGGATAGAATGACAGTCATGGAGTCAGGAAGGACTGGGTTCAAATCTGGCCTCAGACATTTCCTTCCTCTGTAATCCTTGGAAAGTCAATTCTGTTTGCTTAGCCCTTGCCACTCCTCTTTCTTGGAATTGAAACTAAAATAGAAGGAGAGTGTTTTAAAAATTTTCCATGGCATGAAGGATCATAGGAACTTAGATTTGTAATTAGAAGGAACTTCCAGTGTCATTTAGTCTAACTTCCTTGTTGTACAGATGGAGAAACTAAGGCCCAAAGAGGTTAAGTGAACTTTCCCTAAGTGACACAGTTAGTGATGTTTAAGGAATTTGCAATGTGTACTAGTGCCTTCCTGGTAATATGGATCTATGAAAGTGTCAAAGAAATAAAATTTGTCTCTTTATAATCCAGAACAGAATCCAAAGATTTAGTAAGAGCTCCAAAGCCATCTACTATAATTTTGCATTTAAAAGATAAGGATGAGGGGCAGCTGGGTAGCTCAGTGGATTGAGAATCAAGCCTAGAGATGGGAGGTCTTAGGTTCAAAGCTGGCCTCAGACACTTCCCAGCTGTGTGACCCTGGGCAAGTCACTTGACCCCCATTGCCTACCCTTACTACTCTTCCACCTATGAGCCAATACATAGAAGTTAAGGGTTAAAAAAAATAAAAATAAGGATGGGTTATTTCCAACTCATATCTTTTAAATCCATAGTTTTCCATAGATATTTCATCTTTTTTTTTAAGAAAAAGTATCTCTTAAAATCAAGTTTCCTGTATTGCATATTGTAATGAACCTTTACTGTCTTGGCAAGTGGCATTATAAATAATTTTTCAAGTCTGGCTTAAAAAGAGCAAGATTTCCTAAAAACAGATGGGAATAGATTCTCTGTTACAAAGTCCCATCTCTGTAGTTCTTGCATCTAATCCCTCCCTAGTTAATCAGGAGATTCAGATGGGTCTTGTCAGCCACCTGTGTCTTCCTGGCCTAAACAAATGGCTCTATTAGAGATGAATTCCTAAAAATATACCTGCCTGATACAATCCATGTAATCTTAAAAGATAAAAGGATTACTAGGAATTTTTTTCAAAATGTGGATTTGTTTCTTCAAGATCCAATCTCAGTCTTTTATATGCGGTTTTAATGCTGTAATGCTCTCTATTTTTCTATATGAACTTTTTTCCAGTTCTTTCATATTGCAACTGTATGAAAATACTCAGAGAGCCCTCAAATATACAGTTGTTTCTGTTTCCTTTTGTTTCCATTATCTAAGCTACTGAGGGATGTATTGTTTTTACACTGAAATTTTGGAAAGCTGCTTCCTTCTTCACCTGCACCATTCCTTCATGGTAGGTTCAATTGTAATTTGCAGGCACTTAGGACAAAGAGTCTTCTTCAATATAGAGTAACATTAGATTAAAAAAAACCACGCATTCAGCAGTCAAAGGTTCTGTTATAGTGGATGTGTGTTTCATCAGTCTAAGGAATTCTTGGTAAGGAAATTCTCTACCAAAGCTGATCAAACTTCTGCTCTGATTTCACTGAAACTTTAATTGAATTATCTCAGGTCACACAAACAGCATGAGTCTGAGGAAGGAGTTGAATTCAAGTACTGAGAAAACTGAACATGGAGTCAAGAAGACACATCTTCCTTACTTCAATTTTGACCTCAGACCTTTACTAGATGTGTGACCCTGGGCAAGTAACTCAATCCTCAATTTCGACATTTGCAAAATCATCTGGAGAAGGAAATGACAAAACACTTCAATATCTTTGACAAGAAAACCCCAAACAGGTCACAAAGAACAGGTTACATAATAATAAAAAGAGCCAAAATGGATGTTATGATAGAGGGGAGATAGAGAGAGAGCCTATGTGGTGAGGCTCTCTTCCAGCTCTCCCCTGGGGCCAAATATACTCTGGGAGACTTTAAAGGGGATGTCACCCCAAAACTGGGTGACCTGGATGGTTGTGCTGCCCCTCAGGAGTTGGGGGAGAGGCTTCTCTATATGTTGAGGTATGTGGTACCGCAATCCAATTCTGTATAAGGATGGGGTTCACACAAACCTCCCCCCATAAGTTAAATTGACAGTAGGTGGTCCAGCTTCAAGATGGAGGCAGCCAGACAGATCTATGGTTCCCCTCTCCCTTGTTGTCTCTCAGGCACTCTAGAACACTATCTGATGAATGGCTTTTATTATTCTCAATTCAGGTATTGGTGAAAGTGGTGAAGGGCAGAGGGATTTTGGGGTGCCCTCTTCTCTATTTCTATGAGGTCTATCGCTTTTGGGGTTCCCACTCCTAAGACTGTTCCACCTCATCCCTTCTCCTTCTGTTTCTATTTCTATTTTCCTGTTTCTATACTTTTCTATAATTGTAAGTTTTGACTGAAAGGGGGTCTCTCAGCAAGGTTGGATAATGGAAGAAGGAGACTAAGAGATTGCTCCCAAAAGGGAGTCCAAAAACTTAGCTGACTCTATGGTTGAAGTCTTCATGGGTGACATGCAGTGGAATGGCTTTGATCAAAGAATCAGGATTTCAAATTCCAAAAGAAAGATCCTCAGGAAGGATCCAAGCTGGAATGATCTCCTCCTCTCTCCTCCCAGTCATCCACCTGAAGAACTCTCTTCTCCCTCTTCCTCTGAGAAATTCCCAGAATTCTCTCTCATCTCAACTGTCAGCAATTGTCAGCAACTCCTTCTCTGTCTCCTTTTGTCCCATCCCCTTTGCACAAATGCCATCCTTACAGGTATGACAGAAATGACTGAACAAAAACATCAATCTTGAGTAGGCAACCAGTTGTTTATTCAGTATGTTAGCATGATACATAAAAATGGATTTTCAGGTGAGCCAGTGTGGAACCTAGAAAGAGTCAGAATTAAAAATCCCTACCCCTGTATGACATTATGGGCCTGACCTTTATATGACATTATGGTGAAATAGAATTGTCCACAGGAATCCCAAACCTTACAGACCTCCAATCTCCAGGGACTGACCTTATCTACCTTGCAGACCTTCCCCTTCTCCCCAGGATCTCCTCCCTGCAGATATTCCCCTTATCTACAAGAATACCTTAGGACATTCCCCTTATCTGCAGGATTTCCCAACCTAAAGACTTTCCTCTACCCTTCTGACTACTACTCCATAAAAACTCAAGCCCAGGCACAGCTCGGGGTCCCTCACCAACTTTTTGTGAGAGACTCCAGCTCAAGCTAGACAATAAAGTCCCTTTGTATATTGCATTGTTGGCTCAAGACTCACTTATTGGGATACTTCTCCGGGCATAACACCAGTTTGTCCCTAGACCAACAAGCAGTACTATTTTTTTGGTCAAAATTCCATTTTTTATGACCAGTTGAACTCAAGAACTCCAGCAATCCTCAAGAATCTGTCCCATTAACCTGAGAGCAAATCTCATCTCTAAACTCTTCCAGAATACTGTCAATTTTTATAAGTGTTCTTGGCTCTCCAGCAATTTCTTTATCCCTTATCATCCTTAGCATTCATTTATATTCATGTCCCTTACCTCATATCCATTAGACATATGTTCTGACTTACAATTCTTGGTCTTAATATCTCATGATATTAAGCTATTCCCTTATTTCCTTACCCAGTTGGAAATCTATATGGGTCACAAGATTCCCATGTCTTCAGATCTTATACAGTCCTTTTCTTTGTTTTCCATTAAATCCCCAATAGAGAATTTGCTGAATAGCACCAGAAGCTTTCCCTCATATTCTTAGTATCATGATGCTTCAGTGTACCTACATTACCTAACAGTCCATCTTCCTTTCTGTTCATGCATGTGCATGATAATGTCCTTTATTATACTTCTCACAAGCAAGTTGTCACTGGCATTGTGTGTTCAAGTTCCAATGTAGTTCATACTATGTTTTTCACAGTCTGAGAGTTACTTTTGCTACATACCAATGAAAGGTATGTATGCAAGGTTCAGTAATGGCATTGAAAGATTCAAAGATGGACAGTTTATCCAATGAAAGAAAATATAAATATTGCTCTTTGGTGTATGAGCTCAGTCTGTTTTTTATTGCATCAGACATGCAAAATTGATAATCCTAGTGAGTTTTGGTATAGAATGAAACATTTCTCTATGCCCTAAAACAGAGATGGGCAAACTTTTTAAAGAGGGGGTCAAAGGAAAGGAAATGATGACCTGTCAGTCTGTTTTTAAGGCAACTCTTTTAAAGTTTCATTGTATTGTATCCTACTCATTGTATTTGTCAGATTAGGAGGAATGTCAGGCAACTGGATATAACATTTTAGGGGGCTGCATTTGGCCCATGGGCTGTAGTTTGCCCATTAATGCCCTAAAACAATGCTCTTCACATTTTTTGTCACACATTCCATAATTAAAAAAAATAAATTGGCCTTGCACCATTAACTATATGTGTTCATTTTTCAGTTGCATCCAACTCTTCATGACCCTATTTGGAGTTTTTTTTAGTGAAAATGCTGGGAGAAGAGTGAGTGTGTGACATTCAGTATGACCAAGTTTACAAACCAGGAAGCCAAAAAAAAAGAATACTGTGGCCCTTGAAAGAAACAAAGGTTTAAAAGGAGAGATAAAGAATTATGTTTCAAACATGTTGAGTTTGAGATGCCTCTTTGACATTCAGTTTGAAACTCCCAAAAGGCAACTTATTGGTGCTGGAGCATTGAAGGACAGAATCATTTAAAACACAATAAATGAACTAACTGTAGAAGTTTGTCAGCTACTGTGTTTAACTATGTAATGGATTATTTTTTAAAAAGGAAATCTTCCATTCTAGACTCCAATATCAATATGACCTTTGGATCAGAAGATCTTAGATTTAGAGAAGAAAACTTTGAGACCATTTAGTCCAATCCCAGCATTTTATACCTAAAGAAATTGAATATCAAAGAGATTCAGCGAATCACATCAGTTTACTTTGGTACAAAGTAGAGACAATACTCAGCTTAGAGTTAAGAGATCTTATTTAAGACATATCTCTGTAATTTTTATTAACTCTAAATGAGGCCAAATCACTTAACCTCTGAGGCTTTTTTTCTGATCTGTAAAATATACTTAACACTAATGCTACTCATCTAATAGGGTGTTTGAGCAAAGTGTGTTTTAAACCTAAAAAGCTCTAAATATATAAGCTTTATTCTTATTCTTATTATTACTGTAATGGTGTTTTTAGATTTATTAGTAATTAGAGAAAACTCAAAGGGAGACAGCATACAGCTGTGTGAGAAAGACATCTGATGGTATCTAATTGAGTAGGTTAGCTAAATAAAAACAGATGGCAAGGGATTAAATCTAACACTTCGTTATTGCAAAGGAGCCTTGGCTGATAATTTCCATTTTACTTTCTTAACTGAGAATTATTTAGCCAATATTTTCCCTAATAAATCAGCAACTTGGTGTCCAGTGATATTTGAAAGGATTAAATGTAATAATCTGTCAACAAGATTTGACATTTCTCACAAGCCTAAGATGGGTTAAATGGCAAAAAGATAAGTCATCAATGCAAAAGACCAGTTTTATATGATCAAAAGGAAATAG
Source organism: Gracilinanus agilis (assembly GCF_016433145.1). Classification (NCBI taxonomy): domain Eukaryota; kingdom Metazoa; phylum Chordata; class Mammalia; order Didelphimorphia; family Didelphidae; genus Gracilinanus; species Gracilinanus agilis. The sequence goes on from NC_058135.1 coordinate 89,610,999, forward strand.
CAAAAACTGCATTGGCCACAGTCTGAAAAACAAATAATTTTTTCTGATTTTAAGATAATTGGAAAATTTCCTTCTTTGGAAAAATTAAAATTGTGTATGGAGAAAAAATGCAAAGAGTGAATTTAGTTGTACATCTTAAGCTATTGATACCAGCTAGGTTCAAATCCTAGCTTGACAGTTTGATCTTCAACAAAGTAGTGCATTCTTTAGGCCTCAGTTTTCTTAACCACAAAATAAGAGGGTTAGCCTGGATTATATCTGAGGTCTCTTTAAGTGCTAAATCTAAGATCTAAATTTCCTATGAATGAGCCATAAGCTTTGTTCTCTCCAGGCAGTGATGCCCAAGCAGTTAGCTTGGTACTTTTAAAAATTACATGAAAGCCCAAGTCGGAAGAAGTAAATGCAATATCTAAAAGTGCCTAATCCTCCCAGGGAGTAGTATTGGAGATTTAGCTCATTGTGGAGGTTTCATTCTGCTAAAGGTTTTGCACTATAAATAATTTCTAATTTAATATTTAGAAGAGAAATGACTTTCCCAGATAGCATAGCTATTAAACTGGGGCTACATGAAAAGAACATCAATATGATTCAAATCTGGTTTTCAAAGATAGTCTGGGCTAATAAGAGTAGTAGCAAATTAAACAACTTTAGAATAGGCATGCTTTCAAATAAAAATAGTTGGAATTAAATATCATTATATTGCCTAGGTGGTGGTGAGGGTTATTAGGAGATAACAAGATCCTTTGGATATAGAGGTTGTTAGTATAAAGACAGTGTTCATATCTCCAGCTTGGATGAGTGGTAACTACCTAATGAGGGACAAACCCACCCAGGTTGGAAAAAATGTAGCAGCTTAAAGCAAGAAGAAAGAGAGGAGGGAAGGAAAGAATAAAGAATAAAAATGAATGAATGACAACGTAAGAGTTCCTTTTATAGAGGAGAGTATTCTAATTCCCCAATTGTAATTGGAGGAGAATGACGAAAAGGTATAAGAAGGGAACAGATCTAATCCAACTATCAAGAATAAGGTATTAGGTCTTGATCAATGATACCTGTAAAACCCAGTGGAATTGTGTGTCAGCTAAGGGGGGCTTGGGGGAGGGAGTTGGGGGAGAGGGAAAGAACATGAAATATGCAACTATGGGAAAATATTCAAAAGAAAAACTAAAAAAAAAGAAAAAAGAAAATAGTGATCAAAATGAAGAATTAAACTAGGAAAAAAAACAAAAACTATGTTACCTTGGAATTAGTTAAGTAGGACAGTGGATAGAGTTCCAGGCCTGGAGCTATGAGGATTTACATTAAAATATAGCCTCAGATACAGTTATAAAGGGGCTAATCAGGCTGGTAATAGGGTAGGTGGTAGTACCCGTGAGTCTCCTGGGCCAGGGAGCTAACAACTTGACTATATGTAGATTTGGGATAGCCAGGGATGTGAGGTCCTTGAATAGAGAGGACCAGTCAGTCTCCCTCTCTGTAGGCTCCTTTAAGGTGAGGAGTGAGTGGCCCCTCCCTTCTGGTGAGAAACTGGAAGCCAAGAGGAATAGTTCACTTCCTGAGCAAGATGGATGCCTGGTTTAGTCCCTTAGGAAACTAGTGATAATTATCTTCCTTCTCAGTCTCTGGCTCTAGTTGGTTATACAAATGAATCACTGAGGCTCTCTGAATAAGCCCAAGGGGTTTATTAAATACAAGGGTAAACTGAGGGAAGAGTGTCAAGGTCTGGGAAAGCTATTGCTAGGGGAGAAGGCCAGTGCTGGCAGAGGGCCTCAGAAGGTAAGATCAGGCTGAGGGAACCAGCCCCACAGCCAGGGATAAATTCCACTGCCCTGATGTAGAGTGGTCTATCTGATTGACAAATGAGGGTGATGATTTGGTTTGAGTGTCCCTGCCTGGCTAAGTAAACTAATTTCCCATGTTCCACCTCCATCTTCCCAGGGCCTAAGGGGAAGTCCAAGGGGATAGCTGGATGTCTGGGTCAGGTCAAGGAAATCAGAACCCCTAGGCTGGTTCTCCAGGGAAATTTATAGTGCCAGCTCCAATGGTCTGGTCATGAGACCAGGGATTTGCTGGGTCAACATTCTGTTTCCCTAACTGCCAGGATTGCCTCAGGTGAATTTGAAAATGCAAGAGAACTTGCACCAATCCTGCATTGCAATACTTCCTAGCTATTTGACCCCAGGCAAATCACTTAATCCTGATTGTCAAGTCCTTACTGCTTATTTGTCTTAGAATCAGTAGTATCTATTCTAAAATAGAAGGTAAGAGTTAAGAAAATAAAAAAAGAACAATATATGACCTTGCTAAAGTCACCTAATTTCTCAGAGACTCAGTTCCTTCATCTGTCTGTGATAAAACATCTCCATAGTCTTTTCAAGTTATAAATCTTAATATTCTTTGGCTGAATATTTCATAAAAAAGTGACCAGATTTGGCATAATGGGATAGGTAAATTGGTTAGGAATGATATTGATTCCATCATTTAACCACTAGATATAGTAAATACATGGGATGTTGGGGCTGTTTTCTTTTTGTTGTTATTGTAGTTTACCCTTAACAGGTATAGCTTGAATTAGAAGAAATAATACTAGGAGGTGTAATAATAAACAGTCAGTAATTACTGTTATGCTAGAGGGAAGACAGAGTCTATGCGTTGAGACTTTCTTCTAGCTCTCCCCTCCCACCAAATATACACTGGGAGACTTTAAGGCAGTGGTTCCCAAACTTTTTTGGCCTACCACCACCTTTCCAGAAAAAATATTACTTAGTGGCCCCTGAAAATTATGAAACTATTTATTGGACTCAGAATAGAATGTAATACAAAAAAAAAGTGTGGCCATCACCGCCCCCCTGGATCACAGCAGCACCTACCAGGGGGCTGTAGCATCCACTTTGGGAATCACTGCTTTAAGGGGATGTCACCCCGAACACAATGTCTAAGTTTATAGTGTAACAATTTTCTTATCTGTAAACTCTTCTAAATTACTATTTAACCCATCTATAATTTTAACAGGATGCTTAGCAAAGGATTTCATAGCTTCTACAAGATCTTCCCTAGCTCTTCTTAGGTATACTAGGTTTTGATGACTGTTTAATTCGAGATCTTCATAATATTGTGGCCAAGATGTTAAGTTTGTGTTCCTACAGGTCTCCTCAATAAATTGTGTTTTTCCTGCTGAAGTTAAAGGAGGAGGAGGAGGAGGAGGAGGAGGAGGTAGAGGAGAAGGAGAAGGAGAGAGTCAAACTGAAAACAATGGAGAAACTGGGAATGGAAATGAGACCACTGGAGAGATACAATAAGGTAAGAAGTAGGAGGAATTTTAGAACATTCTAGCAAGGAATTATATACTCAAAAGCAAGTGTATATTTTTGGACCAATAGTCTGATTTCATAGGTAAAAAAAGAAAATATCAGTTAAGATCAGCACCTGCTTTGCAGATAGATTTCCCTGGGGAAATCTTCCTCTCTGTAATATTTTTTTAATTAGACATTTATTAATATTCGTTTTTAATCTGTTTACATACTTTATGCCCCTACTTTCCCCTTCACCCCTCTCTCTCCCCTCACCCATGGCCAACGCACATTTTCACTGGTTGTAACATGTGTCCTTGTTCAGAGTCTATTTCCCATTCATGTCCTCCTCAACCCATGCATTCAAGCGATTGTTTATCTTATATGTTTCCTCTCCTGCAGTCCTTCCTCTGAATGTGGGTAGCATCTTTACCATAAATCCCTCAGAGCTGTCTTGTGTCATTGCAGTGCTGCTGGTACAGGAGCCCATTACATTTGATTTTGCCATAGTATATCAGTCTCTGTGTACAATGTTCTTCTGGCTCTGCTCCTTTCGCTCTGCATCACTTCCTGGAGGTCACTCCAATTTGCATGGAATTCCTCCAGTTTATTATTCCTTTTAGCACAATAGTATTCCATCACCCGCATATACCACAATTTGTTCAGCCATTCCCCAATTGAAGGACATCCCCTCATTTTCCAGTGTTTTGCCACTACAAAAAGCTCAGCTATAAATATTTTTGTACAAGTCTGTTTATCTCTGATCTGTTTGGGGTACAAACCCAGCAATGGTATGGCTGGATCAAAGGGCAGACATTCTTTTATAGCCCTTTGTGCATAGTTCCAAATTGCCAGCCAGAATGGCCCAATCATTTCACAACTCCACCAGCAATGCATCAATGTCATGATTTTGCCACATCCCCTCCAACATTCATTACTCTCCCCTTCTTTCATTTTAGCCAATCTGCTAGGTGTGAGGTGGTACCTCAGAGTTGTTTTGATTTGCATTTCTCTAATTGTTAGAGATTTAGAACACTTTCTCATGTGCTTTTTGATACTTTTGATTTCTTTATCTGAAAATTGCCTATTCATGTCTCCTGCCCATTTATCAATTGGGGAATGGCTTGATTTTTTAAACAATTGATTTAACTCCTAGTATATTTGAGTGATTAGACCCCTGTCAGAGTTTTTCGTTGTAAAGATTTTTTCCCAATTTGTTGTTTCCCTTCTGATTTTGACTACATTGTTTTTGTTTGTACAAAATCTTTTTAGCTTAATATAATCAAAACCAATAAATTTACATTTTGTAATTTTCTCTAACTCTTGCTTGGTTTTAAAATCGTTCCTTTCCCAGAGATCTGACAAGTATACTATTCTGTGTTCACTTAACTTATTTATAGTTTCCCTCTTTATATTCAAGTCATTCACGCATTCTGAATTTATCTTGGTGTAGGGTGTGAGATGTTGATCTAAACCTAATCTCTCCCATATTGTTTTCCAAATTTCCCAGCAGTTTTTGTCAAATAGTGGATTCATGTCCCAAAAGTTGGGCTCTTTGGGTTTATCATACACTGTCTTGCTGACATCATTAACCCCGAGTCTATTCCACTGATCCTCCCTTCTATCTGTTAGCCAGTACCATATTGATTTAATGACTGCTGCTTTATAGTAGAGTTTGATATCTGGTACTGCTAGGCCCCCTTCCTTCACATTTTTTTTCATTATTTCCTTTGATATTCTTGATCTTTTGTTATTCCAAATGAAATTTGTTATAGTTTTTCCTAATTCAGTAAAGAAGATTTTTGGTAATTTGATAGGTATGGCACTAAATAGGTAAATTAATTTGGGTAGGATGTTCATTTTTATTATGTTAGCTCGTCCTACCCATGAACAGTTAATGGCTTTCCAATTGTTGAGGTCCAGTTTCATTTGTTTGGAAAGTGTTTTATAGTTGTTTTCGTATAATTCCTTTGTTTGTTTTGGTAGATAGATTCCTAAGTATTTTATATTGTCTAGGGTGATTTTAAATGGTGTTTCTCTTTCTACCTCTTGCTGTTCTAATGTGTTGGAAATGTATAGAAATGCTGATGATTTATGTGCTTTTTGTCCCTATTTGTTTTTCTCCACATATCAATTAAATCTAATTTTTCTAGGACTTCATTCACCTCTCTTACCTCTTTCTTATTTATTTTTTGGTTTGATTTATCTAGATCTGAAAGAGGAATATTTAGATCTCCCACTATTATGGCTTTACTATCTATTTCCTTCTTGAGCTCTGCCAGTTTCTCCTTTATGAATTTGGATGCTATACCACTTGGTGCATATATATTGAGCAGTGTTATTTCCTCATTGTTTATACTGCCTTTAATCAGGATGTAATGACCTTCCCTGTCTTTTTTAATCATATCTATTTTTACTTTGGCTTTGTCAGAGATCATGATAGCCACTCCTGCCTTCTTTTTCTGATTTGATGCCCAAAAGATTTTGCTCATACACTTAACCTTGAACTTGTGTGTGTCTACCTGCCTCATATGTGTTTCTTGTAGACAACCTATGATAGGATTTTGGTTTCTGATCCACTCTACTATTTGCTTCTGTTTTATGAGTGAGTTCATCCCATTCACATTCAGAGTTACAATTGTTAGTTGTGTATTCACTGACATTTTTGTATCCTCCCCTAGACCCACTCCTTCTTATTACACTATTTTCTTTTACACCAGTGGTTTGCTTTGAGCCAGTATACCTTATCCCCTCCCTTGATTGACTTTCCTTTCTGCCCCCTCCCTTGTTGTTCCCCTCTTTTTGTTTTTTTAAAGACCAAATGAATTCCCTCCCCCTTCTTCTCCCCTCCCTTTTTTGGCCTCCCTACTCCCCTGCTCCCTTTTGTTTATCCCTTCTGACTTTCTCAGTAGGGTTAGATAGAGTTTTTTATCCAGATGGATAATAAAGCTACTCTTCCTTCTCTGGGTTGATTACACTGAGAGTAAGGTTTGATTATGCTCTCTTCCTCTCCTTCTTATGATATTATTCATCTCCTCCCCTTCCCATGCCCTCTTT